>NC_137866.1:4744029-5089029 GCF_963924005.1 Protomyctophum bolini
GAGAACTGTCAGGATGTAGAAGACATTTATAGAATCTGATCCCAAAATGGGCTATGTTTCATTCATGGACAAACAGACAGAGTCAGGGTGCTGATGCTGTGCATGTTGGCTCACTGGAAACACTCCTACACCAGTGGGACCCTCACTGGAAACACTCCTACACCAGTGGGACCCTCACTGGAAACACTCCTACACCAGTGGGACCCTCACTGGAAACACTCCTACACCAGTGGGACCCTCACTGGAAACACTCCTACACCAGTGGGACCCTCACTGGAAACACTCTTACACCAGTGGGACCCTCACTGGAAACACTCCTACACCAGTGGGACCCTCACTGGAAACACTGTTACACCAGTGGGACCCTCACTGGAAACACTCTTACACCAGTGGGACCCTCACTGGAAACACTGTTACACCAGTGGGACCCTCACTGGAAACACTCTTACACCAGTGGGACCCTCACTGGAAACACTCCTACACCAGTGGGACCCTCACTGGAAACACTCCTACACCAGTGGGACCCTCACTGGAAACACTCTTACACCAGTGGGACCCTCACTGGAAACACTCTTACACCAGTGGGACCCTCACTGGAAACACTGTTACACCAGTGGGACCCTCACTGGAAACACTGTTACACCAGTGGGACCCTCACTGGAAACACTCCTACACCAGTGGGACCCTCACTGGAAACACTCTTACACCAGTGGGACCCTCACTGGAAACACTGTTACACCAGTGGGACCCTCACTGGAAACACTGTTACACCAGTGGGACCCTCACTGGAAACACTCTTACACCAGTGGGACCCTCACTGGAAACACTGTTACACCAGTGGGACCCTCACTGGAAACACTGTTACACCAGTGGGACCCTCACTGGAAACACTGTTACACCAGTGGGACCCTCACTGGAAACACTCTTACACCAGTGGGACCCTCACTGGAAACACTGTTACACCAGTGGGACCCTCACTGGAAACACTGTTACACCAGTGGGACCCTCACTGGAAACACTCCTACACCAGTGGGACCCTCACTGGAAACACTCTTACACCAGTGGGACCCTCACTGGAAACACTCCTACACCAGTGGGACCCTCACTGGAAACACTCTTACACCAGTGGGACCCTCACTGGAAACACTGTTACACCAGTGGGACCCTCACTGGAAACACTCTTACACCAGTGGGACCCTCACTGGAAACACTCTTACAACCAGTGGGACCCTCACTGGAAACACTGTTACAACCAGTGGGACCCTCACTGGAAACACTGTTACAACCAGTGGGACCCTCACTGGAAACACTGTTACACCAGTGGGACCCTCACTGGAAACACTGTTACAACCAGTGGGACCCTCACTGGAAACACTGTTACACCAGTGGGACCCTCACTGGAAACACTGTTACAACCAGTGGGACCCTCACTGGAAACACTCCTACACCAGTGGGACCCTCACTGGAAACACTCTTACACCAGTGGGACCCTCACTGGAAACACTCTTACAACCAGTGGGACCCTCACTGGAAACACTGTTACAACCAGCGGGACCCTCACTGGAAACACTCTTACAACCAGTGGGACCCTCACTGGAAACACTCTTACACCAGTGGGACCCTCATAGTTCCTCGGGTTCCAAATGGACCCTTACGGGTGTGCAACTCTTGAGGACCTTTTTCCACCGGTTGGGAACCGGTTCAGTTCTCTTGGTTCTTATAGTCCATGAGCCAGAGCTCCAAGATCGGAACGTTAATTATGAATTGAGTGCAGCAAAACCATACCTGTAATTAAATTGTTATCGCCATGATGAAACTTCCCCAGTTGATTACTGTACTTACACAAATACAATGATTTATTGTATTACAAATCTTACATTTTTTAATATGCAAACTAGTATTAATTAGTGTAAGTGGCGAGACCTGTGGTGGAAGTAATAGGAAGAGGCCCAGTTTCTCTCCCATTCCCATGTGTGTGCCTGTGCTGCTCTGCGCCGCCACCCAGTGGCCGTCAGGGTGCATAGCAGCTCATTGGCAGTGGCATAAAGTAACTGAGTACCCAAGCACTGTACTTAAGTAAAATATTGAGGTATTTGTACTTTATGTATTTCCAATTACCAATACTTTTACTTCTACTCCACTACAGAGGCAAATATTGTACTTTTACTCCACTTGCACTTACAGTAAATATGGCTTTAGTTACTAGATAGTTAGATTATGATCATTATTACAAAACATATACAGTTACAATGTGTCACGATGTGAGTGACGCATTGTGAGCTTGTAGATTTGTTTAATTTGTTGTTTAATGCAACTGAACATATTTTTATTTGTTTATTTTATACTTTTGGGCCTTTTTCTATCTTTATTTGATAGTAAGCTGACAGGAATTGGGGTGAGAGAGATGGGGAGTGACATGCAGCAAAGGTCGTCGGGATCGGGAGTCGAACACGTGACTCTCTGTCAGGCTGGATTATCAGCCTAGGTGCCCAGATTTGTATTTTCAAAAGATTTGTATACATATGAATACTTGGACATGGAAACAGGACATTCCGTACTTTTACTTTTGTTACATTTTGATGCCAATACTTACTTACTAGTATATTCTACATGGCAGTATTGATACTTTTACTTAAGTACCACCACTGCTCATTGGCAGAGGACACGCAGTCTAAAGTCCTCCCTCTTATCAGCCTATCATCTGCGTCGGTACTGATTGTGCACCGTTGTCACTTCTCTTTGGGAAACGCTTTACATGTGGGTTTTTTGGCCAAGCTTCCTGAACTACTTAGAGATTCCAAGGGCAGAGAGAGAGAAAGTTCCTTCTGAAAGTGTGCTGTCAGCCTTTTTTATTTTATTTCAAGGACCCCCATAACTCTGGGTTCCATTTGTACACTCTCAGAGTTACAGACCTGTGTAAGGGTCCATTTGGTTCCATTTGTACACTCTCAGAGTTACAGACCTGTATAAGGGTCCATTTGGTTCCATTTGTACACTCTCAGAGTTACAGACCTGTATAAGGGTCCATTTGGTTCCATTTGTACACTCTCAGAGTTGCAGACTTCATTTAAATTTCTTTAAAACTAGTATAGAAAAAGTGCCCCTACCTGGGCACAGGTCTCCACCGGGCCAGGTCAGGTTGTAAGGAGTGTGTGAGTGTTCCAGGTCAGGTTGTAAGGAGTGTGTGAGTGTTCCAGGTCAGGTTGTAAGGAGTGTGTGAGTGTTCCAGGTCAGGTTGTAAGGAGTGTGTGAGTGTTCCAGGTCAGGTTGTAAGGAGTGTGTGAGTGTTCCAATGCTGTGGTAGCATGTGTAGTAACAGTGTGTGGGCTGCAGGGGGCGGGCAAACACTGTCTTATTAAAGTGAGTGTATACCAGGGGTGGGCAACTTTGACGATAGAGAGGGCCACAATATTTCCACACTCACTCCAGCGGGGCCACATTGCATATTAATGTCGTAGCAAAAATATTTTTTGCTATATTTGAATTAAAATCCTGAATACTTATTTTGCCATTTTTTTAAATTAGAATTCTGAATTAAATACAAATATATTGGACATAAAAAAAAGAGAAGACAATAACATTGTAATACTAGTAATTAACTGAAATCAATAATATATCAACGCTCCGGTTCGGTCTCTATCCTTTCATTACTCTATGATAGACTGATAGACACTGAAAACTGGAGCCTTTTCCCTGAGTGACGTACACAGATAGACTACTGTATGTCTGGCTGACGCAACACACCGGCTTCACGGATTGGCCAGAGGCGTCACATGACGTTTGTACCACTGTAGAGATATAAGAGATAGCGTGTGGTTGACAGAACTGCATCCTGGGACAGAGACGGAGAGTCAGAACTGCATTGTGGGACAGAGAAGCGAGAAGAACCTGATGTTAGAATGATCCGCTGGACCGTCCGTCTGAAAGGAGGAGCAGAGATATGTCTCCGTGCAGCTGTGGTGCTGCAGGACAAGCTGTACTGCTTTGGAGGAGACAGTGATCCCATCGATGTTCACGTCTTCAACACAGTGTCTTTATGCTGGAGGAAGCTGAGCCCAGGAAGAGGAGGAGGACGCCACCTAGAGGTTCCATCCAGGCGCTCTGGCCACACAGCTGTGTTGGTTGAAGATATAGTCTACATCTGGGGAGGGTCTTGGGGAGGGAGGCCTTACTGCAATGTGCTTTATGCATTTGATGCTGACGCCTACAGATGGTTCAAACCCAGGGTTTCTGGCACTGTTCCAGAGGAGAGGGAGTACCACTCAGCCTGTGTGTTGGAGAAGGTCATGTTTATATATGGAGGAGCCACCATGCTGACTGGATGGACTAATGACATGTACAAGTTGGACACCAGCACAATGGTCTGGACTTTAATTAACACCAGAGGAACTCAACCTACTGCTACAAGCTTTCCCTCTGCCTTCATCATCGGGACAAAGATGTTTGTATTTGGGGACTATGTGGACCAGTACCCCCTCAGAGTGTTTGACACAGAGACCAACCTCTGGCTGAGCACACCATCTCCACAGCCTCATTCAGAAGGATGGTTATATCATTCAGCATTTACCTACAATGGAGAGCTGTTCATATATGCTGGCTGGGACAATATTGTGTGGAAATTCAGTCCAGAGACCTTCTCCTGGAAGAAGGTTGAGCCCAAGGGAAAGGTCCGGGTCCGATGTATGGGATATTATGCTGCTTCATGCATGGTGGGAGATCGTATCTTCCTCTTTGGAGACACCAACCCTGATGACCTGTATGTCTTAGACTTCAATCCTAGCCTCAAGACATTATGTAAGCTAGCAGTTATTCAGTACGGTCTGGAGCAGTCGGAGCTCACACACGACATCAGGTGGGAACTGGCAGCCATGACAACCAACAATAACAACCCGACGACGCCGACATGATAAAAGCGTGCCTACGATAAAAAAATAATAAAAATCACACCCGTGTGAAGTGAGGGGCGCTAATATATTAAAGTCTAACTCAGTCATGTTGATTAGGTGATGTAAAACAAACGGTGCCAACACAAACATTAAACGCCATTAACAATAAAGAGACTATGAGAGCCTCCGTCTCTCGAGGTGTTGATCCCGTGGTTGGACCTAGCTGACGCGCTGATGTTAGACTTGTACTGTTCGCTCCAATGATAAACACAGGCAGCTCTTCGTGCTTTTAGATATTTATTGCTTGCTTCACCTGTTCACCATAGTCAGTACAGCATCTGCGTTTTCATAAAACAACCCATAATTAGAGACAGAAAAATAAACATTTCAGACAAAACAAACATTTCGCTCCAGTGTTTAAACAACACAATGACGTACCTGCGGTCAAAAACCATTGCCCTTCCGGGTCAATCCTCCCTACCAGTTCCAGAGAACCAGACGCTTATAAAGCCAACAGCGCCACCCCATGGTCACAAATTCACTTGATAATTGTACTCATTTGGGCCTTACACACCGGCCCCTAATTGTTATGGTGGGCATAACAATTCAAAACAAACAAAAACAAAACAAGGGCCAAAGCATGTCATAAAATCGAATGCATTGTTTCATGAACCAAGCGCCACTTCGTCACTGGCTTGTATATGGTGATGCCTTTATTTTCAATGGATACACCAGACCAGACCCGTTTGTCTGGAAAGACCTCCAGCACCCTGCCTAGTTATCCAGCATCCAAGTATGGCCTCCTCAATGCTGCTGTGCGTTCCTGTACACACCGGTCCTTACCGGCCCCTGTATGTCCACATGTTTCCTGTGAAGTCAGTTGATCATCCGATGGCTCCTTTAACAGTGCTGGAGGTGATTGTCTTTTGATGTGAAGCACAGTGGGGTGAGTTTGTCCACACACTTTGCAGGTCAAGCGTTTTCCACAAAAACGGCTTATATGCCCAACACATAGGCATGCAAAGCAAACTCCCTTTTCTCGCAGCACCTCTATTTTCTCCATGTGCGTCTTTTCCTTAAACTGTTGGCACTCTTCCAGTGAGTGGCCACGAGTAGAGCAGAGGCATACTATTTCCTTGACATTCGCATAGTTTGATGTTACTGATGTCAGCTCCTCACCTCCGTCAGGCCAATCTGTAGACGTTATTGTAGCGGCAACAATATTTCCCTTCCCTCTGTTTGATGAATAAGATGTAAACATGGGAGCCTTTGTGCCAACCACACCAGATATGGGATCCTGAATGTTACCAAACAGGGGGTCAGAAAGAATACTGACGCACCGCTCCATAAACGCAACAAGGTCCCAAAAGTGGGCTCTTTCATGGGTGTTCCCCATGATGTCATGAGCCACTGTCCTCCATTGCTCCCTCATCTTGAATGGCAGCTTTGCTATCATGGCTCGCATATGGACGGGCATGTCCATTTCCTGCATGTGCTGAAGCTCCTCCATAACATTACAGCAGCCACGCAGGAATAAAGAGTAGGCCTGGAGCGCATTAGCATCCTCAGATTTAATTGTTGGCCACTCCAAGGCCTTTTGCATATAGGCATTTGCTATTTTGTACTGGTTTCCAAAATGTTCAATTAGAAGAGCCTTTGCCACAGTGTAGCCATGCTCAGGAGCCATGTGTTGGCAGCTACGCACCAACTCCTGTGGTTGTCCTCTTGTGAACTGCTCCAAGTAGTATAAAGCATCTGCCTCTGTCACCTTTTCTTCCACTCCTTGCTCGAAAGCTCTAATGAATGCCCTGTATTGGAGAGGGTCACCTTGAAATGTTGGAATCTCTCTTGGTGGTAGAGATCTTGACTGTTGCTGTTGTACCAAGGCAGCGGTTATTTCATTTTGTTTCTCCATAATAGTTAGTAGGGTTGCAGGTTGATTGGTTTGAACATGATTGATTTGATTTGCCGATTGACCTTTCACATGCTGTGGTGTTACCATTTTGCTTAACTGTTGTTCCTTGTGGTTGTGATGAGGTATATGGTTAGCAGCAGCAGTGTTCCATTGGCCACATTCCTTTGGCCTTACGCCCGATTGTTTAATTGGTGGCATTGACAATTGTGTTGGTTTATTTGGTGGCATTGATGTTCCAGGTTGAAATTGTTTTGCTTGTGGATTCAATACATTGACCTTTTCCCTTTTCCTTATTTCTCTCTCCAAATAGGAATTCATTGCATTTGAATCATTTGAGGGTGCCTGAGAGGAACCTTTACTTCCTGAGTTCAAAACAGTCAACTTTGCATGGTTTGCAGCTAATTCTGCGTCCACAGCCAGCTGCTCTCTTTTCCTTCTCAGCTTTTGTTGATGCTCTTTTATTTGCCCCATAGTGCTCAACAACTCGTTTTCCTCCTCCTCCAAGGCATGTTGCTCCTTAAGTGCAGCAGCGCGGGTAACGAGTGCAGCTCTATCAGCTGCTGCAATTAGCTTTGCAGAGGCTGTACTTGAACACGAACATCCACTTTTAGCACTCCGTTTTGATTGTCTACTGCCAATATTGGACACACTATCATTAGGACCAATACCATCATCAATCAAATGACAAACACCTTCATTTGTTATACCATAAATTTCATTTGTACCATTTTCATCGTGCATAATATTACCATCATCGTCATCACCATCATTGTCAACCTCATTGTTTGAAACCCACATAGCTGCTTCTGAAATGCACTCATTGTTGGATAACATTTTTGCTTTAAACCATATTTCATGCTTATCCTTTTCCTCAGGTGGCATAAACCCCAACAGATTGATATGCATGAACTTTGCCTCATTACACACTTGCATCAGTTCTGTGACAGCATTTTGTACATTTGTGACTTCGTTTTTGACCATGAAATCTTGAATATCATCTCTTAATTTGGCTGCTATATTCAGCTTAGCCTTTCTGTCCCTTTGATATTGATCACATTTTAATGCAAGTGCTTTTGCAGTTGGTTTCACCACCCCTTTTCCAATCTCACTTGTCGTGACGTCACCACTAACGGCGGCGCGCGCAGCCGTATCCACGGCAACGCACGACGCCACCCTGCCCTTCCTCATAATAAATAGTCAGTGTGAGAGTGAGTCAATTCAGTCGAGAGAAAAGTTCGCAGCTCGCACAACAAGGTCAGTGCAAAAGTCAACAAGCAACGATAAAAGTCAATGTCAATTATTTTCAGCAACCATGGATTTACGCTTTACTCCTAATAATGTGCGCGCACAACTAAATGGCCATAATACAGTGTAGCGCTACACATACCTCCTGTCCGCGGTGGGCCACACTATTAAAGCTGCAAACGTCGGATCAGCACCGCAGCCCCATTACCGCCGTGGACGGCTGCTGCGATCGTGTTCCTCCATAGCGATGGCGTAGCAGCAAACTGTAGAATCCTTCAAACTCCGACAGAAACAACAGCAGCTCCCCTCGATCGTCCTCTCGCGTCGCATCTGCCCGTCACGAACGCAGCCAAGCTCCCGCAGTTTACAAACGATACGAAGGTCCAACTGGTGCATAGGTTTTTGACTGTATGAGAGCCTCCGTCTCTCGAGGTGTTGATCCCGTGGTTGGACCTAGCTGACGCGCTGATGTTAGACTTGTACTGTTCGCTCCAATGATAAACACAGGCAGCTCTTCGTGCTTTTAGATATTTATTGCTTGCTTCACCTGTTCACCATAGTCAGTACAGCATCTGCGTTTTCATAAAACAACCCATAATTAGAGACAGAAAAATAAACATTTCAGACAAAACAAACATTTCGCTCCAGTGTTTAAACAACACAATGACGTACCTGCGGTCAAAAACCATTGCCCTTCCGGGTCAATCCTCCCTACCAGTTCCAGAGAACCAGACGCTTATAAAGCCAACAGCGCCACCCCATGGTCACAAATTCACTTGATAATTGTACTCATTTGGGCCTTACAGAGACAATATGACGTAAACGACACATTATGGCGTAAATGTTCCCTTCATTGTCAATGCGTTTACTAAACAAGCTTTGAACTAAAGACAAACATTAAACCTGTGTATAGGAAGGGCCCCTCAAAAATCTGACAAATTCATAAAACGGCAAAAACAAATTACACTTGTGTGAAGTGAGCGGTGCCTTTGACTTATTTGTCTGGGGCACCCGTCACAACTGCCCCTCCCTACCTACCCCACCCTACCCTCCAAGAAACCACCCACACCCTCAGATCTGAAAATATATTCCTAGGTTCCAAATACCAACCATGTACACCATGGGGGACCGACCAGGCCTTCCTTCTGCTGGGCAGCAGCGCGCCTGTGGAACAGCCGCTTTGTGTGTTTGTGTGTCTGTGGGCGGCTGTTCGATGATCCGTGGGTCGGCGGTTCGAATCCCGGCTCCTCCTGTCTACATGTCGAAGTGTCCTTGGGCAAGACACTGAACCCCACATTGCCTACAATGAGTCGATCGGTGTGAGCTCGCCACCATTGGTGTGTGAACTGTGAATGTGGGAAGTGAGGACGCTGGCGTCGACTGTTCGCCGCTTCACCTCCCAATGTATGAATGAATGAACCGTTGTAAAGCGCTTTGAGCACTTGGAAAAGCGCTATAAAAATGCAATTCATTATTATTATTATTATTATCACAGTGATGATTTGATTGGTTGAGCACGGAATGTCACATCAAATTCATTCCGCTCTTAAAATCACACATCACACATGATAAGTGTGATCTTTCTTTCTCGGTTATGGAAGGTAAAAAGGAAGGATGGCTCGTATGTGTAGCAACAGTGTGTGGGCTGCAGGGGGCGGGCAAACACTGTCTTATTAAAGTGAGTGTGTATAGTTGTATACTGTCCCCTGGAGCTGGGGTTTATGCTAACAGCTAGCGGTATAGAGACTGAGTTAAAGTGGTTACACAGACGCTTTCCCCGGTTTGAATGGCTTAATAATAAGGATGTATTTTGGTGTCTTTATTTCAGGATGAGTTCTGCGTGGTCCTGCTGCTAAGGGCAGCACCCTGACGGTGCTGCACCCTCTCCCCCCCTCACCACCAGCCCACCATGAAGGGCCTAGGCCCCAACCGCAGCCGCCACCTGTCGGACTCCTGCTGTGAGCCCACGGGAGGAGGTGGCGTTGGAGGACCCCAGAAGAACCTGTGCTCCCTGAGCTCCTCGGACCCCCACAGCTCCTTCCTGCTGAGGCCCACCATGAACCACTACGCCACGCTGGACCCCCACCTCCACCACTACGCCCCCAGCAGCCCCACGCCGCTGCCCCCCGACTGCCTGCTGCCCTTCAGCCAGGTGTCCAACAGCTCCACCTTCCCCCGGCTCCACTTCTCCTCCATGCAGGCAGACCAGGTTGGTGCATTGTTTAGTTCACTTCTCCTCCTCCCAGACAGACCAGGTCGGTGCATTGTTTAGTTCACTGTCTTCTCCTCCCAGGGAGACCAGGTCGGTGTCATTGTTTAGTTCACTTCTCCTCCCAGACAGACCAGGTCGGTGCATTGTTTAGTTCACTTCTCCTCCTCCCAGACAGACCAGGTTGGTGCATTGTTTAGTTCACTTCTCCTCCCAGACAGACCAGGTCGGTGTCATTGTTTAGTTCACTTCTCCTCCTCCCAGACAGACCAGGTCGGTGTCATTGTTTAGTTCACTGTCTTCTCCTCCCAGGGAGACCAGGTCGGTGTCATTGTTTAGTTCACTTCTCCTCCCAGACAGACCAGGTCAGTGCATTGTTTAGTTCACTTCTCCTCCTCCCAGACAGACCAGGTCGGTGCATTGTTTAGTTCACTTCTCCTCCTCCCAGACAGACCAGGTCGGTGCATTGTTTAGTTCACTTCTCCTCCCAGGGAGACCAGGTCGGTGTCATTGTTTAGTTCACTTCTCCTCCCAGACAGACCAGGTCAGTGCATTGTTTAGTTCACTTCTCCTCCTCCCAGACAGACCAGGTCGGTGCATTGTTTAGTTCACTTCTCCTCCTCCCAGACAGACCAGGTCGGTGCATTGTTTAGTTCACTTCTCCTCCTCCCAGACAGACCAGGTCGGTGCATTGTTTAGTTCACTTCTCCTCCTCCCAGACAGACCAGGTCGGTGCATTGTTTAGTTCACTTCTCCTCCTCCCAGACAGACCAGGTCGGTGCATTGTTTAGTTCACTTCTCCTCCTCCCAGACAGACCAGGTCGGTGTCATTGTTTAGTTCACTTCTCCTCCTCCCAGACAGACCAGGTCGGTGTCATTGTTTAGTTCACTTCTCCTCCTCCCAGACAGACCAGGTCAGTGTCATTGTTTAGTTCACTTCTCCTCCTCCCAGACAGACCAGGTCAGTGCATTGTTTAGTTCACTTCTCCTCCTCCCAGACAGACCAGGTCGGTGTCATTGTTTAGTTCACTTCTCCTCCTCCCAGACAGACCAGGTCAGTGCATTGTTTAGTTCACTTCTCCTCCTCCCAGACAGACCAGGTCAGTGCATTGTTTAGTTCACTTCTCCTCCTCCCAGACAGACCAGGTCAGTGCATTGTTTAGTTCACTTCTCCTCCTCCCAGACAGACCAGGTCGGTGCATTGTTTAGTTCCCTTCTCCTCCCAGACAGACCAGGTCGGTGTCATTGTTTAGTTCCCTTCTCCTCCCAGACAGACCAGGTCAGTGTATTGTTTAGTTCACTTCTCCTCCCAGACAGACCAGGTCAGTGTATTGTTTAGTTCACTGTCTTCTCCTCCCAGACAGACCAGGTTGGT
Organism: Protomyctophum bolini; assembly: GCF_963924005.1. Classification (NCBI taxonomy): domain Eukaryota; kingdom Metazoa; phylum Chordata; class Actinopteri; order Myctophiformes; family Myctophidae; genus Protomyctophum; species Protomyctophum bolini. Next base: position 4,755,660 of record NC_137866.1, read on the forward strand.
GTCATTGTTTAGTTCACTTCTCCTCCTCCCAGACAGACCAGGTTGGTGTCATTGTTTAGTTCACTTCTCCTCCCAGACAGACCAGGTCGGTGTCATTGTTTAGTTCACTGTCTTCTCCTCCCAGGCAGACCAGGTTGGTGTCATTGTTTAGTTCACTTCTCCTCCTCCCAGACAGACCAGGTTGGTGTCATTGTTTAGTTCACTTCTCCTCCCAGACAGACCAGGTCGGTGTCATTGTTTAGTTCACTTCTCCTCCCAGACAGACCAGGTCGGTGCATTGTTTAGTTCACTTCTCCTCCTCCCAGACAGACCAGGTCGGTGCATTGTTTAGTTCACTTCTCCTCCTCCCAGACAGACCAGGTCGGTGTCATTGTTTAGTTCACTTCTCCTCCTCCCAGACAGACCAGGTCGGTGCATTGTTTAGTTCACTTCTCCTCCTCCCAGACAGACCAGGTCGGTGCATTGTTTAGTTCACTTCTCCTCCCAGACAGACCAGGTCGGTGTCATTGTTTAGTTCACTTCTCCTCCCAGACAGACCAGGTCAGTGCATTGTTTAGTTCACTTCTCCTCCTCCCAGACAGACCAGGTCGGTGCATTGTTTAGTTCACTTCTCCTCCCAGACAGACCAGGTCGGTGCATTGTTTAGTTCACTTCTCCTCCTCCCAGACAGACCAGGTCGGTGCATTGTTTAGTTCACTTCTCCTCCCAGACAGACCAGGTCGGTGCATTGTTTAGTTCACTTCTCCTCCTCCCAGACAGACCAGGTCGGTGTCATTGTTTAGTTCACTTCTCCTCCCAGACAGACCAGGTCAGTGCATTGTTTAGTTCACTTCTCCTCCCAGACAGACCAGGTCGGTGCATTGTTTAGTTCACTTCTCCTCCCAGACAGACCAGGTCGGTGTCATTGTTTAGTTCACTTCTCCTCCTCCCAGACAGACCAGGTCGGTGCATTGTTTAGTTCACTTCTCCTCCTCCCAGACAGACCAGGTCGGTGCATTGTTTAGTTCACTTCTCCTCCTCCCAGACAGACCAGGTCGGTGCATTGTTTAGTTCACTTCTCCTCCCAGACAGACCAGGTCGGTGCATTGTTTAGTTCACTTCTCCTCCTCCCAGACAGACCAGGTCGGTGTCATTGTTTAGTTCACTTCTCCTCCCAGACAGACCAGGTCGGTGCATTGTTTAGTTCACTTCTCCTCCCAGACAGACCAGGTCGGTGTCATTGTTTAGTTCACTTCTCCTCCTCCCAGACAGACCAGGTCGGTGTCATTGTTTAGTTCACTTCTCCTCCCAGACAGACCAGGTCGGTGTCATTGTTTAGTTCACTTCTCCTCCCAGGCAGACCAGGTCGGTGCATTGTTTAGTTCACTTCTCCTCCCAGACAGACCAGGTCGGTGCATTGTTTAGTTCACTTCTCCTCCTCCCAGACAGACCAGGTCGGTGCATTGTTTAGTTCACTTCTCCTCCTCCCAGACAGACCAGGTCGGTGTCATTGTTTAGTTCACTTCTCCTCCCAGACAGACCAGGTCCGTGCATTGTTTAGTTCACTTCTCCTCCTCCCAGACAGACCAGGTCGGTGTCATTGTTTAGTTCACTGTCTTCTCCTCCCAGACAGACCAGGTCGGTGCATTGTTTTATCGCCATTGACAGCAGCTGTGTTCATTTTCACAGCTTGATTTTCATTTAGTTTTTTGACATAGTCTTTTGAATAAAATTCCATTTAGTTTTAGTGACATTTTAGTCATCTGAAATGATTAACTTTTAGTCTAGTTGTGTAGTTGACTAAATTAGATTTTAGTCAACTAAATCTACATTTATTTTGGTGGGCCCTGATGACGTTGTAATGCCTTATTTAAGGCCCCTGAAATTGTGGGTTATTTACAAACCCACAATTCAACATTTTGGTTTTAAGATGTTGATATTAATTTTGTATTAATCCTATAGGACCCAAATCACACCTTGGAAACTTAAGCATGAGTGTCTATTTCAGTGTTTTTTGACTGTGGGGGTCATATTTTGACAGCAGGAATTGCCTGTCATAATTTGACCCCACTAGGGGGCAAGCCCAACTCCGTTGCGATGGTTTTTGAAAACCATATGCCCATACCTATAACACCACACCAAAAACCTATACAACTTGTCACCAAGTTCACAATTTTCATGAATTCCCTCATGGTTTCAAATCTGATTCAAATCTGATTTCAGGAGAAGGTTTTACTGCATTTCAGTCTGAATGCAGTAACCTGATCTAACCGCAAAAACAAAGGATTCCATGAGACTTTATGTGTTTGTGTTTAGACGTATATTTAAACAAATCAGATTCCGTGCTGGATGTGGCACGGAATCTGATTCAGGCTGGATTTGACCGCAGTCTAAATGGGGCCGAATGTCAAGGTCACGGTCAAGGTAAACTTTATTGTCCACAAGGGAAATTTGTCTTGGGCCTTTCACCCCAGCTACAGCCACACATAGAACATCAATGACAACAAAAATACATTACAGAGGAAGACGCATAACATTATACAAATTGCACACATAATGTGGATAATCTAGCCTCACGCAGTTACCGCTGTTTCAGAGCCTCGTTCAGCATCTTAGTTGATGCCGGTGTACAAATGTTTTTTTTTTAAATCTGATGTACTTCCACTTTGGTTCTTTGCATCTTCTCCCAGAGGGCAGAAGTACAAAATCGCCATTTAAAACATGGGTAACATCACTGACGATCAACCCCAACTGTCTATCAACCCCTCCATCCATCCATCCATCCATCCATCTGTCCGTCCGTCCATCCGTCCAGGTGGACTGCCCACAGAGCTGTCTGTCCGGCGGGCTTGGTTCTGGAGGACAGATCAGCCGGACGGGCACCCTGCCCACCTCCATGTCCATGCAGGGCCTGGGCCTGGGCCTGGGCCTGGGCCTGCAGGGCCTGAGCGGAACCCCCATCATCACCAGCGGCTCGGCCACCATCTCCTCGGCCCAGGCGGCCAAGATGAACCGGCTGCCCTCCAACCTCCTGGACCACCTGGAGAGACACCTGCCCCTGCAGCACGACGGCTTCAGCACCCTGCAGTTCCACCGGGGGCGCATGTCCAAGCAGGTCGCTGGAGAGAGTTTATGACATTTATCATTGTTTTTTTTTTGTTTTGTTTTGTTACTTCGGGCTGTATTTTGCGTGTCTTACTCTTAAGTACCCGGTCTTATTACTTAACTTAAGACCTGGAGGCGTGGTCAATGCTCTTTGGCCCCTCAGAATAGCCAAATGGCATTGATCACGCCTCCAGGTCTTAAGTTAAGTAATAAGACCTGGTACTTAAGACACGCAAAATACAGCCCTTCATGTTTATCAATTTTTAACAGGTTTGATAGTTTAATTTTGTGAAAAGCCTTAGTTTTAGTTTTTATTAGGTTTTTGTTATGTTTTCTGTTAAAGAAAAACTCGGCCCTTACATTAAAACAACAATTAGTATTTGTTTTACCAATCAACAACTCCACTCAGCATGGTGGTGTTTACCTGAAGAAACACAATCCCCTTTCGCTGTATTTCTGTGTTTCTATAAAAAAAATGCTCTGGTGATCACATAAAGTCTGAGTAGACTAGTTTTTTTTTTTTTTTTAAGTGAAATGTCCCTTTAAAACTATCATTAACCCCTTCATTGTCCGAGCAGCGCAGCGAGAGTCCCGGGCGCATCCGCCACCTCATGCACTCGGTGCAGAAGCTCTTCGCCAAATCGCAGTCCCTGGAGACGGGCAACGCCAACGGGCGGACGGCCGGGGGGGTGATGGGCGGCGGCGGCGGCATCACCACGGGGGGTGGTGGCGAGGACGGGGGCGGCGGCGGCGGCAGGCCCACCGGCAGGAGTAAGAGTAAAGACCGCGCCACGAAGACGGAGGGGCCCAAGCAGCAGCAGAGGGCCCAGTGCAGGGCCAACGCTCTGGCCCTCTGGAACTCTGACGACGCCCTCATGATGGACACGTGTGACGCCACCAAAGCTGGAACCATCGCCGTAGGTGAGTTGTTATAGGCTGTTGTACAACGCAACGCAGCACAGCACAGCACAGCACAGCACAGCACAGCACAGCACAACGCAACGCAACGCAAGTTACACAACACAACACAGGCAAGGTCACGTGGGACGCATCCGTCAGGGTGACAGCAGACTAGCAGGCTGTCGCTTTGGCATGGGGGGCTATATCTTGCTCCACCCCTTAACCCTTATCCCTAAACTTATTTGCCATTTTTTACTATTTAAAAAAACCTTTTAAAATTGTTCAAATAGCTGATCTACAAGCTCACAACGTGTAGTTGTATAGATCGGCTAGTTGAACTATTTTAAAATGATTTTCAAAATAGTAAAAAAATGGGTTTAAGGATAAGGGATAAGGGTGGCGCAAGATGGAGCCTGGGGGGGTCAGATCTCAACATATGGAATGAATTCTGTACTGGTGTCTTGAGTGTACAGGGTTTGATGAGGCCAGATCAACATAATTATGGAATGTCAGAACAGGTCAGCTCCATATATGGAGATCTAAGGGTGGAAGCGGGGGCAGTGTCTTGAGTGTACAGGGTTTGATGAGGGCCCAGGTAGGGCCAGGCCTTACTTTTCGGGCCTCTTGAGAACTAGGCTATACTAAATAACGCTAGTTTGAATGGACAGGTATCAGTCAAAAGGGAGACGTCAAAGAGGAAGGACGGTTGTAACTTTAAACATAGATTGAGGGCCAGCCTCTCGAAGCAACTCTCTCCACTTGATTAGAAAATAATGTAGCTTTATTGTGCATACTCAGACACAGACACAGACAGACATGCATGTTCACTTAGGCACACTCAGGCTTGCACACACTTCACGTGTAAATAATTGTAATAATTGTTGTATTTTGTTCTTGTTATTTTTCATACCTTGATTAATTTGATTATTTACTATTTGTATATTATATTTGGTGAGAACCACCTATAAGCTCTCCATGGGTTTATTTTCTCACCTGCACATATTTCTCTTTTATTGATGTTTCCTTTTTTGTACTGTTTTTATTGTGCGAATAAACTAAACTAAACTAAGGGTCAGCTCCATTATGGAGATCTAAGGGTTCATAGAAAACTGCGACCTACGGTCGCAATAACATAACAAAGCATGCCATGTACAAAGCCTTGTGTAAAAAAGGCACATTGAATTGCCTTGTTGTTTGAAAAGTTGCTCCACAAATCAACCGTTAATTGTCTCATGACTGTAAGGTTACCGGAACCCTCTGAGCATGATGACCCTGGGCAGGGCGGTGTCGGATAGCCAGGCTCCGCCCAGACTCCTCCCACAAGGCTACCACACCATCTCCGCCTCTCACAGTCACACGCTGAAGACCTCCAAGAGCAGCGGAGACCTCAAGTTCCTGGCCTGCCAGGCTATGCAGGTACGTGTGGGGGGCGGGGGGAAGGGTTTAGTCACCCTCACCTCATGGCGAGGTGTAATTCATGGAGATTTTTGTCAGATTCCTGATCCAATAATTGCAATATTTAAGTGAATGTTTTAAATATAGTTTTGCTCTTGTTAAGATTGGCCTCCTATTGACATTAATTAAATAAATATCGGAATGTTGGATCGGAATGTGACAAAAAGCCAAATTAATATCTGGGTGAGTATCTGGGTGAGCAACAGAAACAGATCATACATTTAATAATTGTATGCTTATACTAAAATAACTGCAACAGCTGATCTACAAGCTTTTAAATCTGCTATACTTCCGTGGCTTTTCAAAAGATAATATAAAGAGGATTGGGAACGATTGTGAGTAATAATATAGTATCACAAATATTTGCGATCAGGTGACTATTTAATCATTGTGATGGACAGGTGGTTATTTAATCATTGTGATGGACAGGTGGTTATTTAATCATTGTGATGGACAGGTGATGATGTAATCATTGTGATGGACAGGTGATGATGTAATCATTGTGATGGACAGGTGGGCTCCAAGGAGGACGAATGCAGGAGCCGCTCGGGGAAGAAGGACCCCCTGGTGAAGAGGGGCTCCTGGTCCAGTATGACCCTCAGCCAGGCCAGGCAGGTTCTGCAGAAGGGCTCGGCCACGGTCAACAGAACTCTGCTCAAGTCCAAGTCCTGTCACCAGGACCTGGCGTGCAATTACCTCCAGGTGAGACATTTCATTGTATGTATATTTTACCCTATATATACCCAATATATCTCTGTATTGTCATAGTACTCTTTGTTACTCAGTAACAGGAGTCTCCATGTCTCTCAAGCTCTTTATTAAAACAGAAAATCACACTTGTGTGAAGATACGAGCGGAGTGGGAGTGGAGGGGTTTTTAATTGGGCGCAGCATGCGTCAGAGTGACTTCAGAACCGCCCTGTGCTCCAAACCACTCCGCTCGTGGCCGCACACCACACATTGGAGCAGGCAGGGGGCGCTGCAAACACAGTCCCCCTGGGCACATTTTAAGCGGACAGCCGTGGACAGAAGAAGCTGTGTTTTACATCAAGCTCCACCTCCGCGGCTGACTGCCGCGACGGAGAGATTCCCGGAAACGCTCTCCCCTCTGCGACAGTCAGCCGCGGAGGTGGAGCTTCTTTTCCATCCACCAGCTGTCTAAAAACTCGGAAATGACGTAAAACACAGCTTCTTCTGTCCGCTAAAGTGTGTCCAGAGGATGCGACATACCGTAAACCGCTGCCGCGGCAACAAGTGTTTTTGCGACTTGGCGAAAGACGTATGTATGAATCGTGCCTCGTGATACACCACATTTAACGGGCTCACGTTATACGTGTTCTCTCTCCGTTTTTTCCCAGGTTCCCCTGGGGGAGTGGGCGGGGACCCTGGGCCGGGGCGGGGGCCGGGTGGGGGGCGGCGGCGGGGGCGGCGGCGGCGGCGGCGTTGGCACGGAGATCCCGTGTCGGAGGATGCGTAGCGGCAGCTACGTCAAAGCCATGGGCGACGTGGAGGACAGCGAGGACGACTCGGAGGGCAGCCCCAAACCCTCGCCCAAGAGCGCCGCGCGGCGCCAGAGCTACCTGAAGGCCACGCAGCGCTCCCTGAGCGAGCAGCACCCTCCTCCGCCCCCACCGCCACGCAAGTGAGTCCCGCTCCGCCAGCACTTTATAAGGACCACTTCACCACTTTTCAACCTATCTTCACTAATAATCATGATAAAAAAAAGGCACGATTTTTTTTTACTCAGTCTGTGTCTCATAGGAGGGCTGTGGGCAGTTTAGAAACAGTCTTCCAGTGACATCATCATTAGGCAGATTCTTTTTTACAAAAATGTTTAGATTTTCATCATCGTGAGAACGATGGCATCCATTTTCGCATTGCAACTTTTCAGGACTAGAAAGCCTGCAGTTTCTATTAGCTTGTATTCCCCATCGATGATGTCACTGGAAGACGGTTTCTGAACTGCCCACAGCCCTCCTATGAGACACAGACCAAGTAGAAAACAATTGCGCCATTTCTTTCATGATTATTAGTGAGGACCTAAGATAGGTTGAAAAGTGGTGAAGCGGTCCTTTAAAGGCTATTTCACTTTAAAACACACTTATAGTGCCATCTACACTGGCTTTTGTGTGTGCACCCCTATGGGGTCTGTATCAGTGCTGTTTTTGTCGACTAAAACCTTTTTCTCACTGACAAAAACTAAATGGAAACTAAATGAACACTAAGCTATGATGACTAAAACTGAGAATAAATATATTGACAATTTCGTCAACAGATAAAAATGCTAGGAATGGTCTAGTGGAGAAGAGATCCAGTATGAGTCATTTTACATTTGGTTGCATGCGGAAAATAGCCGATCTACAAGCTTGTAGATCGGCTATTTTCAGCAAGTGTAAAAACAGTCATTACGATGGCATCAAGACCCGCCAAAATACATTTTAGTCGACAAAATCAACTGTAGATTTAGTCAACTAAAATCTTATGACATTTAGTCGACTAAAAAAACACTAAAACATTCCGGGTGACTAAAACTAAATGTAAACTCTTCAAGAGACTATGACTAAAACTAAAATAGAAATTTGCTGCCAAAAACAACACTGGTCTGTATATCTATATGGGGTCAGCAGATGTACTGTATGTGTGTGCACCCCAGACCAAGGAACCACAAGGAACGTGTGTTTAACATGGTTAAATTATAGGAAGGGGCCAAGGCGGGTGTGTCTGACAAAATGAATATCAAATATCTGAATGTTTAACCGAGCAACTTAAAAACTGGGGTGCTCACACAAGTTAAAATGACGTTAAAATTATGTTTTACTTTTAAAGTGAAATATAGTGCTTTAAATACACTCTAGAGTGTCTTTAATGTTTTTCAGCCCAAGGACCCCTAGCTCAGGGGTTCTTAACCCGTGGGTTGAGAACCCCTGCCCTAGCCCTATCCCCTGCCCTATCTTGATCTATAGTCGATCTAGACGTGCTATTTTTGGCTGATGTTCTCCTCAGAACAGGGATGGTATATATAGGCCAGGGTTCAATGCTATAGAGGTTAATGTAAAATCCTATCACCAAAAGATTTGGCCGCCCCCCTGTAGTAACTCTGGGGACCAGAGTTGACTCTTGAACTTGGAGTGATTATTTTGTGTATATATATATATATATATATATATATATATATATATATATATATATATATATAGAAGCCACAGCAGGGACATAACTTAAAAATCAGACCAGTCTGAAGTGAGTGGTGCAACAGCACCCCCTGTTGGTACTCTAAACATAGGGACATTGCTGTTCCTTGGAGCGGTTGCCCCACTCAAACAAACCAAACCACTCCAACATTGATTTAGTGGTGAGTCATATAAAGGCATGCCACCAGGGGGCAGCATCTGGTTATATATATCATACCGTGTATATTATAAGTTACAGTTACAGTGCTCTTCAGGTCTAGGAAGATCTCAGCACACCAAGCTCTACCTGCACACCAAGCCTGATGAGAGAATATTAACACATTTAACCAACCATAGTATATTCGTTGCTGTCAGGAGGAAAAGTCCTTAATAGCACTGGTGGAAGAATCCATGAATGAATACCTGGCACTCACAGTGAACGGGTTAAGCCAACATATGGTGATATTTTTGCCATGTGTTTTGCCCCTGCGTTCCCTTCCCACGGCCATGCAGGCCCCGTCGGTACGACAGGCCCCCTCGCTGCTACGGCGGGCCGGCCCGTGTCTCTGCTCTGCGGGGGGATCTCCTGTGGTCCCCGCTGCAGGGCACGTGCTCCGTGCAGCACCTGAGGTCAGTGAGTCAGTGTGACATCATCATCCCTCCCCGAGACAGAGAGAACGTGTGTGGGCCTCCTCCCATTCACCACCACACACCAACCCCCCCCCCCCCCCCCCCCTCCCCTCCCTCTTTGCCCCGATCACCGCAACTCAATAGGATCTAGACTTATTCGCTACGTTTGGTGAATTGTTTTTGTTCTCACTTCTGCTACTCAGTCTGATAAAGATCCTATATATTTCCTATACTCAGTCTGATAAAGCTCCTATCTATCTCCTATACTCAGTCTGATAAAGCTCCTATCTATCTCCAAGGGATGGACACAAAGGCCATTGGTCTGTGGGGGGACTTTAAATGAAAACTCAAGTATATTCTTGACTAGTGGAGGACGTCTGGAAATACGCGTCAAATTGGACCTTGGCTCAGACTGAGAAGCAGAGTGAGTAAAAAATAGACATGCCGAACGCAGCGGAGCAGTCTTGATTCCAGGCTAGCAACTCACCCGAACGGAGCGGAGCAGTCTTGATTCCAGGCTAGCAACTCGCCACCTGTTTTTCTCTAATCCCCACAGGGGTTCCCAAACCTTTTCAGCTCAAGGCCCAAAATGCTCTATATACTATATTTCAAATGTAGCGAAAATAGCCAATCTGCCAGATCTACAAGCTGACACAGTGCGCCCCAATGTGGCCTATGTAACCCTATGTTTGGGAAACACTGACCTAAGCTACCCACGTACCCAATAGAAACACTGACCTATAACCTACCCACGTACCCAGTTGTTTGGGAAACACTGACCTAACCTCCCCACGTACCCAGGCCTATGTAACCCTATGTTTGGGAAACACTAACCTAACCTCCCCACGTACCCAGGCCTATGTAACCCTATGTTTGGGAAACACTGACCTAACCTCCCCACGTACCCAGTGTTTTGTGTTCACACCCTGTTGCCAGCTCTATCCGTCACGCCTTGTTCTTCATAACGCTCTGACCTGCCATGGTAACCCCTCCCTTTTCTATCAATTACAGACCCCACGAAGCCTTGAATTCATGAGCCAATAATTAACAGCAGAGTCTCCGGAGACCACGGCCAAATTAGCCATCGGGCTGGGGGGGGGGGGGGCTTCAGGGAAACTGGACTGCACGGTATTGGGTTTGATGCGCTGAAAAGGGCTCCTGGGGACCTTCATTGGCCGTTTGTTTAAAAAATATGATAGAAACAAACCCGGGCCCTAGTGAATTATTGGCTCAGGAATGCAAAGAAAACAAAAAAAAAACATCTATGAATTCCACAAGGCTTCGTTGGGTGTGTAGTTAATAGAAAATAAGTAGACCTATACTTTTTTCAGTGAACTACTCCTTTAAACCTTTGATCTCTTCCTCCCGAGGGCCATTCACACCAAGCACGATGACAATAACCATAACTATATAAATGAGTTGATTAGGACATTATTTTATGTGAAGTGGTATAGCGTTCACAACAATAACAACAACAACAACAACAACAGCGATAGTCGTAAACAATATCGCTTGGATCACATTCAGAGCCATTATCATGAACGCCATTCAACATAAGGACCTCTGGAATGCAATCCTTTTCTTCATTAACGGAGATGAGGAGACTATTATGAATAGCTGACGCTAACTGATAGGCTAGCTGTTTTTTTTTACCTCAGGTATGCTACAACTAGCTCTGGTCTATAGTGTTAGAAGCAATGGCAACGGCTGAAAATAAGAACATTAATGGTGTGTAAAAAAAGAAAATCTAAAATATGTCACAGACAAGACCAAGTCTTTGCCATGGACATATATTTGTCGGTGTATATGGACATATTGATGATCCCTGCCACGGAGTGTGTTTGGTGCCACTGTTCACGACATGTTATCCTTCATGAGTGTGGACAGTGAACACTGACACAATTAGTAGTTATATTATGTATCATGCTTGGTGTGAGTGGCCCTTTAAGCTTAATGTATTCTGCATCGCAAGACGGCGATCACTTGCCGACGAAGAGCAGATTCTGTCGGCAAGCGACACCGTCATAATTTGAGTTGATCTGATACCACTAGTATTGGAAATGCCTTTGATACTATAGAGCCTAAAATATATATATATATATATATATATATATATATATATATATATATATATATATATATATATAAAAATATATGTACTGATGTGATAATCATAGTTTCATTTTATTTGGAATGTTTTGTTATGAAGAGGTTGAGCTACTGTTTTAAAATGTTATTATACTATTTAAATGTCTTGTTTCACAAATTGTAGGCTGCACTAACAATTTATCAAATTGTTACTTTTAATTTCTATTATTCATTGTTCTTTTTCAGTCATGACATATCACACTTGGATCGGTACCGGGTCTCATGTTCAGTTATCAGAATCGGTATCAGTAATGGAACTATTATACCTGAACATCTCCTTGTAGACCTGCTATTATCACTAATATAGATTTTTTTGTAAATCTGTAAATCTAAATTCCAATACAGCAGTGCATTGATATTAAAAAAGAAAAAATGTACTTTGTATAATTTGTATTTTGAATATTTAAGTATCCGACAAAATTTGACAGAGCAACCTTTATTTGTAGTTGAGTAATAATATTGTGACGTATCTATACTCAAGAACTACTGGGGTTGAGTACTTTGTCCACCACTGGTTATCACAAACGGCAGTAGGCTACTCAAGTACTGTACTTAAGTATAAGGTTGAAGTACTTTTTCTTTACTTGATTATTTCTAATTTCTGACTTTTAACTCAATAAGTACAATTTGAAAAAGAAAAACCCCAGACATTTAGTGTATTATATGTCTGCCTTGTGATATTAATAACTTTACTTAACCCATTCTGGGCGGGAACCCCTTTTGGTGTTTTAACTAAGCGTTATGTTATACTTTAGCTATTGAAAAATAGCAGACCTATACAAGCTCATAGCGTGCTACGAGCTTGTATAGGTCTGCTATTTTTGAGAAATCGTAAAAATGCGGCACAAATCTTTAAGTACAACATTTGAGTACTTCTTAAAACGCTTCTTTCCGTTGTTTTGAGAGTGTTGCTTGTCCTCCTGCGTCCTCACTAAGCTACGAACCAAAGGAGATCGAGCTTTCGAACTTGTTGCACCTAAAAGAATCTCAATGACTATTCTCTAGGAGTAGGAGACCCACAGACCATATTATGGGTCAAGACATTTTACTTACTTTGCTTAAAGGGACACTTCACCCTTTTTGCAAAATAATATATGTTAATGACGTTTAGAAGATTTAGATCACTTTCCTGGGGGTATTTATGTGGGTAATATGTGGTTTTAGATATTTTAGATTGTAGCAGTGAGCCTGTTGTCTCTGATGTCATGGACACTGGTCTCACTACCTTCCTGGACTACAATTCCCATAATGCTTTGGTGCACTGCTCCTCCTTGTGGATAGGGGGGAGAGCTGTCTTACTGAGACAACATGTAGTCCAGGAAGGAAGTGAGCCCAGTGTCCATGACATCAGAGACAACAGGCTCACTGCTACAATCTAAAATCTCTAATATCTTTATTATTTTGATTGAGATGTTCTTGTTTTCTTCCTTTTATTTTATTGTACAGCACCTTGTAACGACTGTTTTTTAAAGGCTCTCTATAAGTAAAATGACCTTACCTTACCTTACCTTACCTTACCTTACCTTACCTTACCTCAGCTCCCTGCCGTCCCTGAAGGAGCTGAACACAAACCGCAGCCTGGACAACCTGGACTGCCTGGTGAGCCCGCTGGACCCCCACCCCCCTCCCCGCCACTGGGACAGCGACTTCAGCCAGGGCTTCGGGACCCTGGGCAGAGGGGTGGGCTCTCAGGTGAGACCAACCAACCGTGTCTATTTACTTCAGCCAGGGCTTCGGGACCCTGGGCAGAGGGGTGGGCTCTCAGGTGAGACCACTGTGTCTATTTACTTCAGCCAGGGCTTCGGGACCCTGGGCAGAGGGGTGGGCTCTCAGGTGAGACATGGCTGCCAGTTCCCATTCACCTGATAGTCCAGGCAATCTAGCCCTTTTTAGACCCAAAGATGAGACAAATTAAAATAGATTTTTTTTTCAACAGATTTCTATGAGGTGTCTAGAACTCTAGAATAACATACTAAAAGTCCTAAGAAATCCTAGATGCGGAAATATGTTTAATTCTCATCAATTCAAGATGTGTGCTAATACCTCGAGAAAACTAAACACCCTAATGGGCTTTTTTTTTTCTTTTGTCCTATCACAATGAAACTTTCCACAATGAATCTTAACATGAAAACGGGAAGCAAACGAATTCCCTTAAAACACAGTTTTCCGACGCGGGAAGCAAACGAATTCCCTTAAAACACAGTTTTCCGACGCGGGAAGCAAACGAATTCCCTTAAAACACAGTTTTCCGACGCGGGAAGCAAACGAATTCCCTTAAAACACAGTTTTCCGACGCGGGAAGCAAACGAATTCCCTTAAAACACAGTTTTCCGACGCGGGAAGCAAACGAATTCCCTTAAAACACAGTTTTCCGACGCGGGAAGCAAACGAATTCCCTTAAAACACAGTTTTCCGACGCGGGAAGCAAACGAATTCCCTTAACACACAGTTTTCCGACGCGGGAAGCAAACGAATTCCCTTAAAACACAGTTTTCCGACGCGGGAAGCAAACGAATTCCCTTAAAACACAGTTTTCCGACGCGGGAAGCAAACGAATTCCCTTAAAACATAGTTTTCCGACGCGGGAAGCAAACGAATTCCCTTAAAACACAGTTTTCCGACGCGGGAAGCAAACGAATTCCCTTAAAACACAGTTTTCCGACGCGGGAAGCAAACGAATTCCCTTAAAACACAGTTTTCCGACGCGGGAAGCAAACGAATTCCCTTAAAACACAGTTTTCCGACGCGGGAAGCAAACGAATTCCCTTAAAACACAGTTTTCCGACGCGGGAAGCAAACGAATTCCCTTAAAACACAGTTTTCCGACGCGGGAAGCAAACGAATTCCCTTAAAACACAGTTTTCCGACGCGGGAAGCAAACGAATTCCCTTAAAACACAGTTTTCCGACGCGGGAAGCAAACGAATTCCCTTAAAACACAGTTTTCCGACGCGGGAAGCAAACGAATTCCCTTAAAACACAGTTTTCCGACGCGGGAAGCAAACGAATTCCCTTAAAACACAGTTTTCCGACGCGGGAAGCAAACGAATTCCCTTAAAACACAGTTTTCCGACGCGGGAAGCAAACGAATTCCCTTAAAACACAGTTTTCCGACGCGGGAAGCAAACGAATTCCCTTAAAACACAGTTTTCCGACGCGGGAAGCAAACGAATTCCCTTAAAACACAGTTTTCCGACGCGGGAAGCAAACGAATTCCCTTAAAACACAGTTTTCCGACGCGGGAAGCAAACGAATTCCCTTAAAACACAGTTTTCCGACGCGGGAAGCAAACGAATTCCCTTAAAACACAGTTTTCCGACGCGGGAAGCAAACGAATTCCCTTAAAACACAGTTTTAAAACACATTTTCCCTTAAAACACAGTTTTCAGACGCGGGAAGCAAACGAATTCCCTTAAACACAGTTTTCAGACGCGGGAAGCAAACGAATTCCCTTAAACACAGTTTTCAGACGCGGGAAGCAAACGAATTCCCTTAAAACACAGTTTTTTTTAAAACACATTTTCCCTTAAAACACAGTTTTCAGACGCGGGAAGCAAACGAATTCCCTTAAACACAGTTTTCAGACGCGGGAAGCAAACGAATTCCCTTAAACACAGTTTTCAGACGCGGGAAGCAAACGAATTCCCTTAAAACACAGTTTTCAGACGCGGGAAGCAAACGAATTCCCTTAAAACACAGTTTTCAGACGCGGGAAGCAAACGAATTCCCTTAAAACACAGTTTTCAGACGCGGGAAGCAAACGAATTCTCTTAAAACACAGTTTTCCGACGCGGGAAGCAAACGAATTCCCTTAAAACACAGTTTTCCGACGCGGGAAGCAAACGAATTCCCTTAAAACACAGTTTTCCGACGCGGGAAGCAAACGAATTCCCTTAAAACACAGTTTTCCGACGCGGGAAGCAAACGAATTCCCTTAAAACACAGTTTTCCGACGCGGGAAGCAAACGAATTCCCTTAAAACACAGTTTTCCGACGCGGGAAGCAAACGAATTCCCTTAAAACACAGTTTTCCGACGCGGGAAGCAAACGAATTCCCTTAAAACACAGTTTTCCGACGCGGGAAGCAAACGAATTCCCTTAAAACACAGTTTTCCGACGCGGGAAGCAAACGAATTCCCTTAAAACACAGTTTTCCGACGCGGGAAGCAAACGAATTCCCTTAAAACACAGTTTTCCGACGCGGGAAGCAAACGAATTCCCTTAAAACACAGTTTTAAAACACATTTTCCCTTAAAACACAGTTTTCAGACGCGGGAAGCAAACGAATTCCCTTAAACACAGTTTTCAGACGCGGGAAGCAAACGAATTCCCTTAAACACAGTTTTCAGACGCGGGAAGCAAACGAATTCCCTTAAAACACAGTTTTCAGACGCGGGAAGCAAACGAATTCCCTTAAAACACAGTTTTCAGACGCGGGAAGCAAACGAATTCCCTTAAAACACAGTTTTCAGACGCGGGAAGCAAACGAATTCCCTTAAAACACAGTTTTCCGACGCGGGAAGCAAACGAATTCCCTTAAAACACAGTTTTCCGACGCGGGAAGCAAACGAATTCCCTTAAAACACAGTTTTCCGACGCGGGAAGCAAACGAATTCCCTTAAAACACAGTTTTCCAAACACAGTTTTCCGACGCGGGAAGCAAACGAATTCCCTTAAAACACAGTTTTCCGACGCGGGAAGCAAACAAATTCCCTTAAAACACAGTTTTCCGACGCGGGAAGCAAACGAATTCCCTTTTCCGACACGGGAAGCAAACGAATTCCCTTAAAACACAGTTTTCCGACGCGGGAAGCAAACTAATTCCCTTAAAACACAGTTTTCAGACGCGGGAAGCAAACGAATTCCCTTAAAACACAGTTTTCAGACGCGGGAAGCAAACGAATTCCCTTAAAACACAGTTTTCCAACGCGGGAAGCAAACGAATTCCCTTAAAACACAGTTTTCAGACGCGGGAAGCAAACGAATTCCCTTAAAACACAGTTTTCAGACGCGGGAAGCAAACGAATTCCCTTAAAACACAGTTTTCAGACGCGGGAAGCAAACGAATTCCCTTAAAACACAGTTTTCCGACGCGGGAAGCAAACGAATTCCCTTAAAACACAGTTCTCGGGCACGGGAAGCAAACGAATTCCCTTAAAACACAGTTCTCAGGCACGGGAAGCAAACGAATTCCCTTAAAACACAGTTCTCAGGCACGGGAAGCAAACGAATTTCCTTAAAACACAGTTCTCAGGCACGGGAAGCAAACGAATTTCCTTAAAACACAGTTCTCAGGCACGGGAAGCAAACGAATTTCCTTAAAACACAGTTCTCAGGCACGGGAAGCAAACGAATTTCCTTAAAACACAGTTCTCAGGCACGGGAAGCAAACGAATTTCCTTAAAACACAGTTCTCAGGCACGGGAAGCAAACGAATTTCCTTAAAACACAGTTCTCAGGCACGGGAAGCAAACGAATTTCCTTAAAACACAGTGTTGTGCATCAGAGCAGCGGCAAAATTGTCTTAGGAAAGGAACAAAAACAAAACAATTGAAAGAATAAATTACATTTTCCTCCTGGGTTAATAATAGCTGAATAGGATGGGGGCAGGTCTATCTACGCACCTGTATTTTAACATAACTTATTGTAGTGGTACTTGGAGAGCCAGATATTTTCTGTGGTGGTGGTACTTCAGTATAAAAAGGTTGAAAACCCCTGTGCTCCAGACCATACTAACTAACTAAATGCTAGCTTGCGTGAGGTCTTCATCATACAGTAGTTTGTAGGGAGAGGACACAATCCTCCAAAGGGGACGATACGATCTCCTGCACCGTGCAACAGCATGCCTGAGATGGGCCTTGAATTCCCCTGGAACATAATATCAATCTTCTTCCGGAAGAAGGTCCCTGACTCTGGATTGGATTTACACAGTACATAATAATAAGTGTTAATAATGTTGTAATGGCAGAAAAAGTTAGACCTGGTCCCGACTCCAGACTGGGCCAAAGCAGTAAGACTAAAAATCACACTTGTGTGAAGTGAGAGGCACCTTTTATCGTCATTGATCATGACACGCCACTGGGGGGATGCTTAACCCATTCTGAACGGGAACCCATTTTGGTGTTAGCATTATGTTATGCTTTAGCTATTGAAAAATAGCAGATCTACAAGCTCATAGCGCGCCACCGAGTGGCGCGCTATGAGCTTGTAGGTTTGCTATTTTTGAAAAAAATCGAAGAACGACTGACATTTTTAGAATCTGATCTCAGGTCAGAATGGGTTAATCAGATCAGTGTGTGTCCAGTGGAAACCTCGTATGAATCTGATCTCAGGTCCGACTGGGTTAAAACAAACCTGCTTAAAGAGTGGCGACTGCTTAAAGAGAATTCCATGCTAGAAAAGGCTCTTACCTTTTTCTTTTTTTTTCAACTTAATTTTTATTAATTTTTCATGAACAGAAATAGACAAGGACATACAGAAAGCAAAAAGACAAACAATTGAACATTACAATATGTGTTGCCAACTCAGTAAATAAAAAGTAAAAACAGTAGATAAATGCTATAATTGTAGGAGATCACGCACAGACAGGATAATAATAAAATGCAAACATTATGTGAGTGTACGCGTACATACACACACACACACTCTCACACTCACACTCACACTCACACTCACACACACACACTCACACTCACACTCACACTCACACTCACACTCACACTCACACTCACACGCACACGCATACACCCCCACACACTCTCACAGTCATACACACACCCACATACAATAATATTGGAAAGTAAAGTACCGTATATAAAGAAAATAAATAACATCAGTTACCATCCCATCTATGGGGTCACCCTCTAGAAACATAAGCATCTATGTATCATAAACGAAGGCTCTTACCTTTATTTGTAGTTGTTACGTCCCCACCAAAGAGGTCCAGGTGTTATTTTGTGCAAAAGCGCATTATTGGCTATTCCCCTTCCATAAGCCCTCAATGAATTGAAGTGAACTGCATTGAATTGTATAGGCATTGGGGTGTACATAGTATCCCAAGCGTACTACTTATTTAGATGGAAAATAAGCAAATTAGCACAAAGACCCAACCCCCATTGAGGGCTTATATTAGGGGAAATAGCCAATAATGCACTTTTGCACAAAATAACACCTGGACCTCTTTGGTGGGGACGTACCAACTATATACAAATAAAGGTAAGAAAGCCTTCTAGCATGGAATTATCCTTTAAAGCAAATAAAGCAAAAAATAAAGCAAATAAAGCAAAAAATAAATCATGGCATTTTTCTTTAAATATACGTTAGTTCCATTAATCCCAGCCAGAACACAAGCGATTGATTGATCATTAATAAAGCTTAAGCACATCATGAATCCATGTGAACAAAATTAAACTGACATTTTAACCCATTCTGACCTGAGATCAGATTCATACGAGGTTTCCACTGGACACACAGCTGGTCTGATTAACCCATTCTGACCTGAGATCAGATTCTAAAAATGTCAGTCGTTCTTCGATTTTTCCAAAAATAGCAGACCTACAAGCTCGTAGCGCGCCACTCGGTGGCGCGCTATGAGCTTGTAGATCTGCTATTTTTCAATAGCTAAAGCATAACATGATGCTGACACCAAAATGGGTTCCCGGTCAGAATGGGTTAACACATCATGAATCCATGTGAACAAAATTAAACTGACATTTTAAATAGTGGCTTCTATCCATGGACCAAAGTTCTATTCGTACACTAACCTGTGAGGATTCTTTTTTGGAAGAAGCCATCATGATAAAAAAAAGAAACACACACATATTAGCCTAAATCAATCGATGGTCTGAGGATCATCCAAATTGACCCCTATGGGTTGTGAGTGTACTATAATGGAACCAAATGTTAAGGGTCCCAAAACATATCAAATGGGGGTGTACTAATGCAACCAAATGGTAAGGGTCCTAAAATAAATCAAATGGGGGTCCGTTGCCTAATGCATATATTGAAATGCTAAATGAAATAGTTGAGAATCACTGCTGTACAATACTCTGATAGTAGTGTAGTTGGGATCCCAGAGATAAAAAAAATAATAATGTTATCGGGTTGGCGGGTCCTTAAAATTCCAAAGGTTGACAACCTGCACTGGCCTTAAATCAAACAGTACGTGTTCCCAGTGACTGCACCTGCAGTAGCTTTCTTTCATTTTCTCCATCTCTATAATAGAGTTCAGAGTTCACACCCCGCGGAGGGAACAGGACCGCCAGCTGGCACTGTGATTGGTCTATAGGAAAAACACACCCTTGTTTCTGAGCTAAACATAGCAAAAGAAATGTAGCAATAAAGCCATTTCAGGACGACTTTAACCATGGTTCTTTCCCTGTAGTCTCAGGAGCATACGGTGTAAGTAGACACCATGTTCCCTCTGCGCTGGCTCACCGTCCGGCACTGCTGCTGTTGCTGCTGCTCCCCTGAGCCATGGGACTGTCCCCTCCCAGCACCAGGAGGGGCACTACGCCCACCGCCGTCCAACGAGAACAACTCCTCGAAAAGTCCACCGAACATGGCGCCGCCCTGTTTGGACGACCGCTGGCTTTTGTGTTTGTTGTTCTTGGCGTTCCCTTGAACGTGATTCTTCTGCCGTTGCTGCTGCTGCTGCTGCTGCTGGTGGTGACTGAATACGTCAAAGTCCTTGAACCAGTCGTCGAAGTTGAACGACTGGTAGTGATGCTGGAAGTCGTAGTCGCTGCCTCCTCCTCCTCCTCCTCCTCCTCCTCCCCCTCCCCCCCATCCTCCAGCGGCGGCGCCCGGCGGCGGGGGCGAGTCGTGACCAAACTGGTCGTAGTCGCGCCGCTTCTTGCCGTCCATCAGGGTCTCGTAAGCTTCCGCTATCTCTCTGAACTTGGCCTCGGCGCCGGGGCTTCTGTTCTTGTCCGGGTGGTACTTCCGGGCCAGCCTGTGGAAGGCCTTCTTGATCTGCCGGTCGGACTCGTCCCGGTGCACGCCCAGTACGTCGTAGTAGTCTCTCTTCTTCGTCGCCAGGAGGAGCTGCTCCGAGATGAGCAGACCGTAGAAGAGTACCAGCAGAAACCAGGACCGGATCCGGGCCATGATGCTGCTTCCAACGCACACAGCCTGCTGTTAGGAGTGTGAATATCGTCCTGTTAACGAGCGTCTGTCCTTCCTTCGCTCTTTCCCAAATATGAACTAATACGGTGACATCATTAATAATGAATATGACCTCATCAATATGACGTGACTCTACCCAAATATGAAGTTCCACATAGCTTGAGTACTCTTGGTTTTGCGTTCACACTGTCGGCTACAAAACGACAGACTACAAGTGGTGGGAAAAGTACTCAAACGTTTTACTTAAGTAAAAGTATCAATATACTGCAAAATAGAAATACTGATCTGTTAAAATGAGTATATAGTCAAAGTTCAAAAGTATTGGCAAGTACCAACAGTAAAAGTATGCAGAATGTCTCATTTCAAAGTTTTCAAATGTATAAAAATCTTTTGAAAATAGCAGATCTACAAGTTCACAATGCGTTGCACCGCAAGCTTGTACATCTGCAATTTTCAAAATGGCCGAAATCAAATGTATAATATAGGGTTGAAGTGGTTACTGTACCCTATGTTTTTTGTAATAATAATACAAATCTAGAAAGTAACTAGTAACTAAAGTTTTCAAATAAATGTAGTGGAGTAAAAGTATGATATTTGCATCTGAGATGTAGCAGAGTAGGAGTAAAAGTACTGGGGCAATTGGAAATACTGCCTGTAGCTTTTGCTGACCGGTAAATACATGCTTCATAAATGGGAGCTATATACTGTATGGTCTGTCTGTTGCACAAACACTTGGCACAGAGCGGCTCATTAAGATAATGAAATAGTTTGAGCAACGCCAGCACCTATAAGGAGAGACAGAGTGGATGTGATGAATGGGATAATCATTGGAGAGTCCAATCTACTAGAGTTGAGTGAGAGAAGCATTTAACCCATTCTGACCTGAGATCAGATTCATACGAGGTTTCCACTGGACACACACTGGTCTGATGAACCCATTCTGACCTGAGATCAGATTCTAAAAATGTCAGTCGTTCTTCGAATTTTTCAAAAATAGCAGACCTACAAGCTCGTAGCGCGCCACTCGGTGGCGCGATATGAGCTTGTAGATCTGCTATTTTTCAATAGCTAAAGCATAACATGATGCCGACACCAAAATGGGTGCCCGGTCAGAATGGGTTAACACGATGCGCTATATGCATTTTGGTTAAATGCGAATAATCCAACCGAGACAGGGGCGCAGGAAAGAGGCTCGTGAGACTAATCGTTTTATATTCCTGATGAAGTTTAGTGTACGTCGACAGATCAGTATGTTTGGAAATGGACGGAGTATCTTCCCTCATTAGTAGCCGCTATTTGGGCAGGCGGACGCCGGACGGACGCGGATACATTTACTATAAAACCATTACATGCAACTCTCCAAACCAATTCGGAACCCGTTAATGAAGAACTGGCCATGTTTGTTCGGTTGCTGACCTCAGTAGCCGCTGATATCTGTGTGGTAGTGAGGAGGGGGTATTGAAATACTCTAGAGTGGACCTATATCTGCTCGTCGTGTTTCAAAGCCATGCATAAGGATCCTTGAAATGGAAGCGGTTGAAGCTGCCCTGGGGCTCACGTGGCTACGGCCGGCTTTGCCTTCCTACACAAACAAAAGGCGCTGTGTGTACACGGCACATTGTGTGTGATTTTACGGTACATTGCATGCCGACGTTGCAGATTTACAGGCATGACGTGTAACACAATAGCATCAGCGTCTACGGTCCGTCTAGTCTTACACTGATGCTGTTTGGTTTAGTTTTAATACTGTAGCTTATTGTCTGTAGATTGTATACTAGATAGTCTCTCTGCATTTATTTAACAAAATACGGACGCAAAAATGGGCCGATTTATGTTTTTGAAAGAGAGTTTTTAGAAGAGAGTTTTTGTGTGTTGAGTGTTTGAAAAGTGGATATTGAGGTAGCCAGTCTTATTTCCAGTGGATGTTTATTCCACAAGTGTAATAATAATTCCACACTTACAGCAAAAGCCCTACTATATCCTTCTGTTATAAACCTTGTTCTGGGGCCCTTGAATAACAGCCCGTCTGCGGATCTGAGATTAGATTACAGGGAGGCGTATAATACGCTAGGGTTCAGAAGGTCAGACATGTAAGGAGGTGCCAATCGGTGATTTACAAACAAACAATACCATCTGTAAAATCAATTATCATGAGCTCAACGGGTAGCCATGCAGTGAAGTAGGAACAGGGGAAATTGATGTGCTTGTCTATTTTTCGAGTTCTTTGGAGGCGTTTAATCCATTTTCCAGGGAGTCTGTCTGGTAAATATTGTCTGTTTAATGACAGCGCGGCCGGCCAGGTTGGTCAGGCTGTGGAAATAGCAGCACGTTTTGTTTGTGATCATAAACCCATTGAAGTGAAACAGGGAGCAGTATGAGGCAGAATGTTGTGTCACATTCACACACCCTGCCTTGCCAATCCGGCTGTGCCTTTTTTCACAGCATCTCTGACAGAACACAATAGTGAAATTATAGTTCTAAGAACCAAGACAACCTGAGTGCTCTCTTTCAGTGTTCATATAACCCATTCTGACCTGAGATCAGATTCATACGAGGTTTCCACTGGACACACACTGGTCTGATTAACCTCATTCTGACCTGAGATCAGATTCTAAAAATGTCAGTCGTTCTTCGAATTTTTCAAAAATAGCAGACCTACAAGCTCGTATCGCGCCACTCGGTGGCGCGATATGAGCTTGTAGATCTGCTATTTTTCAATAGGTAAAGCATAACATGATGCCAACACCAAAATGGGTGCCCGGTCAGAATGGGATAAGGTGACAAATCCAGTCCAAGGGCTGAAGAGGTGTCGATAACACACAGGG
This sequence comes from Protomyctophum bolini, assembly GCF_963924005.1. Classification (NCBI taxonomy): domain Eukaryota; kingdom Metazoa; phylum Chordata; class Actinopteri; order Myctophiformes; family Myctophidae; genus Protomyctophum; species Protomyctophum bolini. Next base: position 4,778,996 of record NC_137866.1, read on the forward strand.
CAGGACTGGGACATAAATTCGGCCCGGTCATTTTCGCGCGAATTTGGCCCAGACCGGCCCACCACAACCAGCGCGCAGATAGCAGAAACTCTACCGCCCCGCTCCGTCGAGGCACACACAAACAAACACGCCCTAGTAATACCACCACTTTTACAGAACAACATTTATGATACAAACCAACAGACAACTACACACACACCCCTTTGTTGCTCTCACAAGAATGCTGGCAAAACGATTCAAGATAGAAGAGGGTTTATTTGTCACTCACTTTGCCTGCCTGTCAAAGAAATAAATAAATCATATCATAACTTGAGCGGCCCCTTACGGTCGCGGCCCACTGGTAATATGACCGGTACGTCCTGTGGCCAGTCCACCCCTGATAATGCATTATTATGGATTCCACCAACATAGGATAGAACCCGCCTTACCTGGTTGGCTCCCTAGGCCTAGCAGGCATAGCTTTACTGATGATAGGGTTAGGGACAGGTTTAGGCATAGTTTCACTGAGGTTAGGGTTAAGTTTAAGCATAGTTGCAAAAACGAGAACTGTGTAACGCCTGGAATTCGAAACCGGGTCTCCCATAATTATGGAAATTAAGCCAACATCTAGCTGCACTAGTCTCAAGGGTGGCCGGGGGATATATTAGGCTTTTTGTCATATCAGGCAGAGGCTCTGAGCCACTACTGAATAAAATAAAATAAAATATTTGTAAAGGTTTTGTACATGCCCTGCGACTACAAGCTACTGTAACAATGCATTGCGAGAAAGATTTTCATTATACTTGAAAGTGTATAAGTAAAGTTAGTGGTGGTTAATTATTCATAAAGTAGGCTTTTTCCTTCCTAGAAATGTGGTGGAATCAAAAGTTTGTCTTTGAAATGTACAGTAGTGGAAGGCAGTCATACTTTCAGGACTGCACATGAGGCAGATTCTAAAAACGCCTTTTTTAGAAGTTTTCTGGAAAGTTATGTTATGTTGCTATGTAGTGTACATAGCAACAAGAACCCCAAAAGAGGTTCCCATCGTAAATGGGCTAAGTTACTTAAATACAGTGCTCAAGTAAATGCACTTTGTTAACCCATTTTGGGTGGGAACCCCTTTTGGTGTTTTAAACATAGAGCACCGAAGTCCTGACATCACTTTCAGTAGAGGGCGTCAGTCCCCAGGTTCATGTATTTTTTTAGTTGCGTTGGGGGGGCCATGGGGGGATTTTAGATCTCTTCATATAAGAACTGTGTTTGAAAAATAAACCGATCACCCCGGCCTTTTCACTCATATGAAGCATCGACTGAAGGTGGAAATGTACAAATATACCCAAAGAGTAACAAAATAAGCGTTAGAAACGAGTCAGATGATGCAGCATTATGTCAAACCTCCGTGCCCATCATGTGATTGATTGACAGGTATCAAACCTCCGTGCCCGTCATGTGATTGATTGACAGGTATCAAACCTCCGTGCCCGTCATGTGATTGATTGACAGGTATCAAACCTCCGTGCCCGTCATGTGATTGATTGACAGGTATGCGGGCAGAGCTGTGGGCGCTCGCTGGCCTCCATGCCGGTGATGTACTGCGAGGGGACGGGCTCCGCCTCCCAGGCGGTGGAGGCGCTGGACCTTCCCGCTCCCACGTGTTTCCGCTCACGCAGCCACAGCTACCTGCGCGCCATCCAGGCCGGATGCTCCCAGGACGACGACACTGCCTCGCTCAGCTCCAGCTCCCCACCGCCCACCATCGCAGGAGGACACGTGTACTGCTCCAGTGAGTAAAAAAACAAAGCATTTCACCACCACTGTCGCTCTTATGGAAAATCACACCTGTGTGAACCAAGTGGTGCAACTCCCCTCTCTCTCTCTCTCTCTCTCTCTCTCTCTCTCTCATTAGAGACACAGCACTACCCCTCTCTCTGTTTCTGGCGCCCCCTACTGGTATAAATGAGTAACATACTCGTGCTCATAGACACAGGTACACAGGTACACGGACAAAGCTGGATGTAGAAGTGGTTGCACCACTTAAAAAGTAGTCTTGCGTGGCCAGACTGTTGCCTCGCGACATTTTCAAATGCTTCCGGTCATACCGTCAGGCGATAAAGCCGTTTCGGTTTCGTCAGGGGGCATAAGTTAGTCCGACTTCGTCACACAAAACCAGTCAAAATAGCAGATCTACAAGACTCGCATCGTGTTGCGATGCGACTCGTTGCGAGCTTGTAGATCTGCTATTTTCACAAAAATCTATTATTATTTTCATATTAATAATAGAAAATGAGTAGTTTTGGACATACAGTACAAGGATTTACACTACAGTCATGCGAAGGTGTAGACCACATTACAGTTCAGAATCATCTTCATTGTCACATCAAAGCTTTACAGCTGTAAAACAGTGGGTGAAATTAGTTTTTGTGCAACACGCTTCCATCGTTTATATATACAGCTCCATCTCAATTAATTAGAATATTGTGCAAAAGTTAATTTTCTTCTTCGTTTTATTCTTGATGATTATGGCGTACAGCTCATGAAAATCAAAAAATCCTATCTCAAAATATTAGAATATTTTACGAGACCACTACTTATTTATTTTTATTTTTTAACGAGAAATGTCGACCATCTGAAAAGTATATTAATGTATGCAGTTAATACTTGGTCTGGGCTACTTTTGAACAAAATTATTTCATCAATGGGGCGTGGCATGGAGGTGATCAGCCTGTGGCACTGTTGAGGTGTCATGGAAGTCCAGGTTTGCTTTCAGAATAGCCGTAAATGTACTTGTATTGTTCTCATGTCTTATGTCTGACACCTTCCTCTTGACAATACAAGTACCTAGATTCTCTGTGGGGTTCAGGTCAGGCCTGTTGGCTGGTCAGTTAAGCACAGTAACCCAGTACAGTTTGGCTCTGTGGGCAGGTGCCAATTAGTGCTGCTGGAAAAGGAAGATCAGCATCAACATAAAGCTTGTCAATGTACGGAGGTTAAAATATCATAATAATAAATGGTTGTGTTGAGACTCTGGACAGTGATGATTTAGGCCATGTAACTGCTGGTATTGATTGACATCCTATGACAATGGTTTCAACACAGCCATCTTTTAGTATACATTGTGCTTCAGTATGTTGACAAGCTTATAGAACATTGATATGATGTTTTTTTTTGTTGTTCTTGTCTTGTTCCTGTTAACTGTTTCATCCTCTTTCTTTGATTTTGTTTTTGAGTGGTGCAACCACTCCTACAAGCAGCAATGTCCGTGTACCTGTGTACCTGTGTGTGTGTGTGCACGTGAGCACGAGTATGTTACGTATTTATACCAGTAGGGGGCACCAGAAACAGAGAGAGGGGTATTGCTGTGGCTGCTAATGAGAGAGAGAGAGAGAGAGAGAGAGAGAGAGAGAGAGAGAGAGAGAGAGAGAGAGAGAGACAGAGAGAGGGGGGTGTGGGGGGGGGGGGGGGGGGGGGGGGGAATTGCAACACTCAGTTCACACAGGTGTGATTTTTCTTCTTTTGTTGTGTTTGTTTGTTTTTTCCTTTCTGTTGTTTGCTTTGTTGTATTGTTTCACCTATGAAAGCCCTTTATGTTAGAAGGGCTGCAGGCACAATAAGCTTAAGCTTCAGCCGACACCTTTTTGGTCAATGTTTCTTTTGCAAAAAACAAACAAAGCAGGCACTGTATTAATCTGTTTTTAATGACCAAAATAAATAAACTGAACTGCTGGATTAGGGAAAAACTTTTACACAATATTCTAATTCATTGAGATGGAGCTGTATATATATATTTTTTTTTCTTATCTTTTTATTTATTTATAAAGGGTAAGAAAAATAAAGGGGGAGGTGGGGATAGGGGAACAGTAATCAAACAAAGGTATGTACATAATACTACAGAATATATTTGGTACAGTAGTATGTATGAAGTTAGACATAAGGTGGATAAGCATAGCAGCTGGTACACTGTACAAAGTGCACATGATATAGACATTAAGGCTGTGTGTCAGTTTTATCCTTTGTTTACAGTGTTTTATGTGTGTGCATATGTCAGTATAGTGTGTAAATTGTATGTTCATTGAGCTATGTTTACTTACTGTTAGTGTTACTTGGGCAGTACGGCTGTATAGGCTACTTGAACACTCCTTAAAATGCTTTTAATATTGTTCTGTTTTCATATGCAGCCCTTTGCGACATTATTATTGTGATAGTGATATAACAGCCTTTGACTTGACTATAAATCATTGGTTCTCAACATGGACTCCGGGGATCACCAGCGGTCCAAAAGGTTCTGTACCTCTGAGAGAGTGTACATGTGTACACTCTCAGAGTTACAGAACCATTTGGATCACCGTTGATCCCTGTGTTGGTTCCATTGATCCAAGCTGGCACACAAGTCATCGTTAAAATAAACATGCTCTGAAAATATGCCACCCATCTGACCAAACTCTTTCAATCACTTTCAAGATTTTGAAGTGGGTCCTGAGCCTGCATAATGATTATAGGGGGTGCATACTTAGTTTAGACTAGTCATTGGTTAGACATGAGTTAAGGTTATAGGTTTAGGTGTGCTGCCCCGTGGGAGGTTAGGTTTAGGGTGAGGGTTTGAGATAGATTGTAGTTGTAGAACTAATGACTGGTCTAACCAATGACTAGTCTAAACCAAAATCTGTGTAATCTAAGTACTGCACCCTTATAGATTATAGATCTTTAACTTTTAACAAAAATACTTTGTCTTTACAAAAACACATCACTTTACACGCCCTTTATAAATGGAAAAGGCAGAGAACATGTTCATTATGTATAGAGAATAGCGGCTATGTAGTTCATATTGCAGGTCTATTCAGCTGTATACACCCTCAGGGCCTGCAGGCCATTCTTGTTATCAGTAAAACCACATCAGTGTCTCTGAAAAGATGATTCAACCGCAGCAAGTGAAAGGGCAGGAAAGGTTAGAGTGGCTGAGTCTGAACAGCAGTCGTTTAAATGAATGAATGAATGAATGAATGAATGAGCTGGAGTCTGGAGACCAGACCATTGCCCCAGGCAGAGGGGCTTTAGCTTCCATTATTGGCAAGTGTTGTTGATATAATATGAACCTTTATTGAGAAAGGATATCCCCTTGAGATGTATCATCTCGTTTTCAAAACTCTACATAATGTTGATGTTGTTGATGATCATTGAAACAACTGTATAACACCGGCATTTGCCACTATTTAAATCAATCTCTGAACCCATCGGCAAAAAAGGAAAGAAATTATAAAATAATTTGAATTTGATTCAACTTCGGAGGTCTGAATCTGTCTTCACAGATTACATGGAACTAATAGTATGTCAATGTGTATGTTCTGACTCATTCAAGGCCTTTAACTGTGATCCTTATGCTCATCCTCAGTGTGCTTCAGGAGGAGGAGTTTCACCTCAGGGCTTCCTTTCATCTATGATCTATGACTGACTGTGTGAGCATGACCTCTGAGTTCTCACCGTTTCAAAAGCCCAATGTTACAATCTCACAGCGTAGTTGGAACAAAGTAAACTTTGTTTAATTGAAAAAAGAAAATGCACAGTATGGCTTTCCATCTCTGCATCTTTTCACAAAGGGATCCACAAAACTAGCTGACTAACCTCACGTCACCAGGCTTTCCACCTTGGAGTAAAGCCTGGACTGTGACTAAATCGCTGTGTGATCCGGTCATGCGATCAGCGGGATTTTTTTTTTTTTTTTTTTATATATTTTTTATCCCACGATTTTGTAACCCATTTTTCACCCCTGTGTCAATCATCTACTGTGATCCTGGGCTCTACACACCCTCCGCCAACCTGGGGAGAGCAACGGACTTGAACTCATGCTTCCTTCATGCTTGAGTGTCCAAGTTGCTCCTTTACACCTGACAGGGGGGGGGGGAGTTTCCCTGGTTGGACGTAGCGTGTGGAAGGAACACGTTATTCCAACCAGTTCCTTTCCCCTCCATCAGGCGCCCCGGCTGGCCAGGGGGAGGCAGTTTAGAGACCAGGATTACTGCATGTTTTTGTGAGGGTACCTACCCTAGGGGACACGGGGAGAACATGCAAACTCCACACAGAAAGGCCCTTTCGCCAACCCCCGCCTTTGGGTATGAGCACTGATGACGTGGAGGAGGAAACACGCCGCCAGCACCCACAGTGCCCCGAGCGGGAATCGAACCCAGGACCTTCTCAGCGGGATTTTTTGATAGGACGGAGACCTCCGTTTTTGGGGAGGCATTCTATGGTCCGACGGAGCATTGGTTGGAAGGAGCATTAATTGGTCCGAGGTGCGTTGGGGGTCGGGAGAGGGTTGGGGTTAGGTTTAGGTGTGCTGCCCCGGGGGAGGTTAGGGTGAGGGTTTGAGGTGTCATGCACACGCACACACATTTGAAATGTTTATTTATGTCCACATAATGAGAAGTACAGGAATACCTTGTACAAAGGACATAAACACTGCCAGTGCAGTTTGACAGTTGGGAGAGCAGCCAGTTACAAAGTGCATGGACGGCAAAGCATTGTTACATACAGTAGCCTACAGCTGACATGTCGGACACAGGGCAGCAGACATAAATCATGGATAAAGGAAACAACGCCTCCTCCACACACGCACACACGCGCACACGCACGCACACACACACACACACACACACACACACACACACACACACACACGCATGCACGCACACACACACACACACACACACACACACACACACACACACACACACACACACACACACACACACACATGCAAATGAAGCAATGAAGCAATGAATCAACGTCAACAGAGGAATGAAGACTTCAAGACTGGGATCAATTCACTTGGCAGCGGATACGGAAAAGACGAAGCCATGTAATTCGTGTGTGCGTGAAAACCACCGGATACAGTGGAGGGGCTGGTCTCTGGCTCGGCCGGATGTGGGCGCTGAATAGTGAATAGATTAGGAACCCCAAAGCAATTAAACGCCTCGGTTGGTGGTGACGCAGAAGGAGTTACTAAAGCTCTGACCAATCGCGTTCGTCTTCATCCAAGATTGACGTTTCGGCCCGTCCAATGGCGTGCGAGTGGGGCGTGGCCCCGGATCGTCATGGTGAAGGGCGTGTTTTCCCGAGCCTTTTCTCTTCAGTTAACAGACCGCTCAGTCTATGTCTATGTGGAAGAAAGAACAACGGATAAAACCGGGATTAATCTCTGACACAGTAAGGTGGCTTTTATAACCCGTTTAATGTCTCTTTAACGATGTTTAGAATTGAATTTTGTCGGCAAGCGACGGCCGTGTCGATAAAATCGCTAGTGGGGTAAACGTGGATGGAGAGCTCGAGCGGTGTGTGTGTGTATGTGTGTGTGTGTGTGTGAGAGGAGGAATCGCCCCTTAAAATACGCGAGGCGAGTGTTGGCCAAAAAGAGCAGATCTACAGGCTGTCAACGCGTCGCCGGGGTAACGCGTTGACAGCTTGTAGATCAGTTATTTTTTGGCTAAGCGACAACCAGCTAAAGCTAAACGCCTGGTAGCCGACTGGTGTGGTGGGTGTTATGTGTGGGTTAATTAACCAACCACAAAAGATCAGATACACTTAACGGTTCATTATATGGAACGAGGACTGTTAGTGTATAACGTCTCTATAATAGCCTATGTTTTTTCTAATCATTATTTAAAGCTATATTACAAAGTTGTCTGTACATGACAGATTTATGGCTTCATTGACGGTTCAGTAACGTTACTATTGTAGCTGTATTAAAACACAGATGGGGCGCTGAACTCCTGTTAATGCTAGTTAATGCTAGCCTTTATAGTCCACCTCCGCTAGCGCACGGCTAGTTAACCTTATTGCTAACGTTAGCTATAAACGTGTTGATTGTTACAACATACATAAGACTGGTTGGTTAGCCTGGACTGGAGTTGCTAGCTACGCCCCAAAAATATAAGTCTCTTCTTACACACAGTCTACAGAGCAGATTTATTTTGCAATAAGGAACCAATATTTTTAGGGTACACACACTTCACTTGACCCTGAAGCTTGAGTTATTGGTGTCGTTGTGTGTAATTCATACATATTGAATATCATTCTGTGGCATTAAAAAAAGGCTTAAGTTTTTTAAATCTGACTTAGCTGCATAATACCCTGCTTACATACAGTAGCCTACATATAAGCTTGCAGAGTAAGTAAAAAAATTATCATATCCACTTAGGACATCACAAGTTGGATGTTGGATTCATTATTTCTAATACAGGAAAGGAATTAATTATGCCAGCCTAATGCATTTTACTGTGGAGGAAAGCCCCTTCCTTCATCATATTGTGTTTTTAACACTTGGATCGCACTTTGTATGTGTGCGAGAGAGAGTGACCATCTATGGAACTTTGCACTATTCAAATGTGTAATCACACATTACGGTATCTAGTGTTAGATCTACAGCACCTAGCAACACCACAGAGTCACCGCAACCTGGCTGGGGGTAAACTGAACTGACATCACTGAGACCAACCTTTTTCATTTCACAGACCCCAGTTTGATCATTGATATGCAATATTTGTTATGCCTCTCTGACTACCTTTTATAGTAGCGTAGAGTAGAGTAGAGTTTATTTATTTTGGCCATTAAAACAAGTTTTGCAAAAGAAACAGACCAAAAAGGTGTAGGCTGAAGCCTAAGCTTATAGTGCCTACCCTTCTAACAGATAAATGGCTTTCAGAGGTAGAATAATACAACAAAGCAAACGGAAGGGGAAAAAAACAAGTAAACAAAACAAAAACAAACAAACATAACATAAAACAAAAACAAAGACAGACAGGACAATACAGTTAACAGGAACAAGACAAAAACGAACAAAAACAACAACACAAAACGAGAAAACAAAACATCATATCAATGTTCTCTATGTATCTATAGGAGTAATGTATGTATTTATAGGAGTAACGCTAAGGTGATTGATTCATCGTTATGAAACTAGGGCAAACCAAATGGTATATGAGATGCCAATTAAGAGTTGCCAAAAGGTTGTGGCAATAATTATTTTACATATACGGGTATTTCTCTTTTGGAATGAGATGCCTCTGTGTGTCAGGCAGTCTCAATCCTAAACTGTCCTATAGACAAGTGTGAACATATTGTTATGGAATCAGCTACTGGCTAGAGAGTCAGTGATGCACTTTAGAAGTTTAGATTTGTGTTTTTTATGGTATTATTTTATTTACCAAATGGACCCTTAGTGTCCATGTGGTTCCATTTGTAGAGTTACAGACCTGTATAAGGGTCCATTTGAACCCTTGAGAAATAGTGATTTAGTCTACTAGTCTACACCTCAATTAAAAGCTAAATCAGGTTTCTATAAATCTGTTGGATTCTGTTGACAACCAGATGGAAAAAGCCTTTCACGTTTACAGAATTATTTAGCCTTTATTATTCTACACAAATGAACAGCTGTACACTTAAGTTGTGGTACATACATACACCATGTGACTGTTGCCAGCACACGGGTGATGAAAATGTAGATAACGTTGGAACATTTCACACGCTGTCAGCTCTAATGTTTTGCTGTAGCGTGTCAGAACCCAGCTACCCCTGCCACCATGCAGGCAAAGATATCAGCTGACTTCTCCAACATGTCCTACTTTCTGTTCTGTTCTGTTCTGTTCTGTTCTTGTACGCTAAATTGGAAGCCGTAGTCCTTTCGTTACACCCATTGTCCACAAAAGCTCAATTATTTGGCTTTAATTTGACGGATACCATTTCCAGTGCGGATACTAATTTCAGAACACATTGCACCCTCTGTATTCTCTCTCTCTCTCTCTCTCTCTCTGACGCAGTGATGTTGGCTAGCATGTGTTAAGACCTGAGGATACCATCCATAATGTATTAGTTCACTGCCCACTTGATACTTAAGGCCCAGTGCTTTGCTTTGTGATTCTTCAAGTTCAAAGAAAGCTTTTAGACAACGAGTCTGTGTGTGCACATCTCTGCTGTTGATGCTTGCACTTGTATTGCATTATGTGAGAGATTATTAGCACAGTCAAAAGATTAATCATTAATATAAAATGCTGTTTCGGTCCAACAGACCGACATCAGGTATCTGTCTATCTGATGCTGATTTTCTTTCCTACGCACCTGTCCATTTAACTAAGTTAGGTGTACAATAGGAAATTATTTCTAACATGTAGGCATGATAACAGAAATTGTTTCACTACCATAAGACCCCGAGATAAATAGCTTCAACCATATGCCCTACGTGGTTGAAGCTGTTTATCTCGGGTCTTATGATAGTGAAACAATTTCTGTTAGCCTACATGTTGAGGTGTACATTTGTGTTCGTGTGACATTTTATACATTTTAGTTTTTGCCTTTTTTTAACACATTGTTCCTCCCCAATTTAGTCATTTATGCCAATTAACTCCTCCCCACACACTTTGGTGTGTTGTCAAAGCTTTTGTATATAATCCTACTGGCAGTGGGGGCCCCCACCGGGAGTATGTAGACTCTACATACTCCCGCTGGGGGCCCCCACCGGTAGTATGAGGGCCCCCACCGGGAGTATGTAGACTCTACATACTCCCGCTGGGGGCCCCCACCGGTAGTATGAGGGCCCCCACCGGGAGTTTGTAGAGCCTTCGTCCTCCTCCTCCCAGGCTCCCTGCTGACGTGTGCCGCCCAGCCTATATAGGAGTACGTTGTAGTGACAATTATCACCGTCCTCACCCGGCTTCCCTCCCTTTAACACAGGCCAGTTGTGTTCGTATAAAGACACTTACGAAAACGTCGTATTCACCGTCAGGGTGCATTGGATTTAACCACTGCGCCACCCCGAGACGAGCGCCCGTATTGTTTTCATGTGCAACTGGTGCTATTGAAACTATAAATTATGTCTTTGCTTGATGGGTGTCATCAGATTAAAGTTCAATTGCACGTCGTGGCCGCCGTAACGGCTATGCTGATTGTAATCCTCTAGCAGCCATGCAGATTCCACATGGTGTGTGTGTGTGTGTGTGTGTGTGTGTGTGTGTGTGTGTGTGTGTGTGTGTGTGTGTGTGTGTGTGTGTGTGTGTGTGTGTGTGTGTGTGTGTGTGTGTGTGTGTGTGTGTGTGTGTGTGTGTGTGTGTGTGTGTGTGTGTGTGTGTGTGTGTGTGTGTGTGTGTGTGTGCGTGTGCGTGTTGAGCACCGTGCGCAGACAGACTGTGAGTCATCCAACATGGTATTACACTCTTGCTTGTCACTTCCATTGATGAGATCACTTCTGAGTCAGAATGTCTCTGACTCAGTGGGTGATGAAACTGTTTCATAAGGAGGTTAGCAGCAGCTAGGATTCCTAAGGATGGCTGAGAGCGTATTCTAGCTGCTGTATTATGTACTGTATAGGGAGGAGTAGTGAAGCCTTAACCCTGATTTGTATTTAAATCTCTTTTCCACTGGCAGGCACAGCGAGTCATTTACTGTTTCATGTTGGTTGTCCTGTGGGAATAATGGGAACCCTACTAGGCCTGTCATGTCACAATTATTTATTACATAATCGCGTAATCACAATTATTTCAGATAATCGCAATTACTTTTGAAGAATTGTCGTTTACCCGTTTACATTTATCTGGTGAAAAATGTTTATACATTTTGAAAGATGTTCGAAAATAGGGTTGGGACCCATCACAACATATTGTGAGCTTGTAGACCGGCAATGTTTTTTGAACGCATTAAATTGATAAATAATATGGTCTGTTCCGTTTTGCCCATAGTACGTTATGGGTAGTTAAGTTCAGTCATTTCTGTGTACATTGAAGTTATTATTATTATCTGCCCAGTGCAATTTGTTTACAAAGCCTAAAAGTCAAAGTTCAATGCCAAAAGCACAATTAACTCATTGATCACAATTATTAGTTTGACAATGTATCGTCAAATACAATGTCATGATTGTGAGTAACTTGTGGCACAGCCCTAAATGCAGATATAGTTTGTACGGTCAGACTTTCAGCTCCACCTTGTCAGGTTGAAATGACCAGTAATGTTCTTCAGTGGGAATGCAAAGTTCTACAGTGGGAATGCAAAGTGTCCGTTTATCAATAGTGTTGTGACAGTGCTTACGTAATAACTAATAAACGTTACGTCTATGAACAAACTATTGTTCTATTAACAAAATCAATGATTCATAAAAAACAATGATGGTGCAAAACTTTTGCCAGAAGATACTGTGTGTCTGTCTGTCTGTCAGGGTTGTCAGTGAAAAGTCGATAGAATCTATATTTGATCATTAAAAATGAATCATGTTAGAATGTGAAAAGTACCGGTAAGCTTTTAATAATAATAAAAAAGTATAGTTCTGCACTGGTGAGACAGTTCTCTGGCCCCCTGTAACCTTGCCAGACCACACAGCCACCTCTGTAGATTTTTGACAATGTGAGAGTTACAGTACCAGCTACAGCTATAGCCCTTGTTTTATAAGAATTAATTGCCAGTCACATTCAAATGACCAAATGGAGGACTAAGTTAAATAGTTAATATACGACATGGCTGTGTGTGTGTGTGTGTGTGTGTGTGTGTGTGTGTGTGGTCTTTGGTATTTTTAACTTGTCCTTTGTTGTTGGTTGTGGTGGTTTTTCTGGTTTCGTGAGGTGTTTTTGAAGTGGGTTGCTTTTCCTTCCTGACAGCATGTGCTGAGACAGTCCTGTCAGCCACTATCATCCTCCTCCCCCACAAACTGACTGTATGTATGTTGCCTTAACCCTGATTTGTGTTTAACCCATTTATTTATTTTTATAACGTATTTGAAAAAGCTCATGTTTCTATATCAGTGCTTCTCAATATTTCATGTCAAGTACCCCAAAAATTATGTAATATGCTGCCGACCCCCCATCTGAAAATATGTTGTTCCAGGGACGCCCCAGAAGCAAAGATTTGTTACAAACTGAAACATTGAGCTTGTAGATCTGCTATTTTTCTATAGCTAAAGTATAACATAGCTTAGTTAAAACACCAACAGGGTGATTGTATGTATGTTGATGTCCTTCCCCGTCTCTAAGCCCGTCCATCCCAGAGTTCTGACTGTATGACTGTATGTATGTTGATGTCCTTCCCCGTCTCTAAGCCCGTCCATCCCAGAGTTCTGACTGTATGACTGTATGTATGTTGATGTCCTTCCCCGTCTCTAAACCCGTCCATCCCAGAGTTCTGCCCTGGCTGTCTCTCTTTGCTCCCTCTTGGCCCAAGTGTGTCTTGCCTAAATTATTTGTCACTCGAGTCGTCACCAGCTGTGAGTCCTGGAGGACTGAGCAACCAGCCAGGTTCTCATACTGCCACAGTATGTTGCCAGGTTCTCTCTCGGTCATACTGCCACAGTATGTTGAAGTAAAGCAGGTATTAACCCATTCTGACCTGAGATCAGATTCATACGAGGTTTCCACTGGACACACACTGGTCTGATTAACCCATTCTGACCTGAGATCAGATTCTAAAAATGTCACAGTTCTTCGATTTTTCAAAAATAGCAGACCTACAAGCTCGTAGCGCGCCACTCGGTGGCGCGCTATGAGCTTGTAGATCTGCTATTTTTCAATAGGTAAAGCATAACATGATGCTGACACCAACATGGGTTCCCGTTCAGAATGGGTTAACTAGGACAGAGCTGTGTCTTCCATCACCCCACTGGAATATTGCAGAGTGTGTGGGAGTGTGTGTGTGTGTGTGTGTGTGTGTGTGTGTGTTTGCAAGTGGAGTATACTGTATGTGGACTGGAGGACTCACTGGCGTATACATGTTACGTATAGTGAGCGTTTAGTTAATGCTATCTATTTTGTTATATGGTTTATGTATTGTTCATTGTAGTACGCTTTTACATTTTTACACTCTGCTTCAGTAACGGGCCTAACGGCAAGAATCCCCCCCCCCCCCCCCCCCCCCCAGGGGATTAATAAACCATAATCCGACAGCTGCACTCTACAGTATATCGGCACAACAGTGATTATGTCCATGTTTTGGCTCTCTGCCGGAATCACAGCGCAGGAATATAATTTGGGATTATTTGGTATCAGATTTGTTGAAGGTATTCTACTATACATCAGTGCACTTATTTATAGAGCGTTCTGTACAGATTTATAAAAGGTATCTGATAGTAACTAATCTCATCTATGATGAACATTCGTGCAAGTAACATTGTGCAAAACAGGCAAATATGTTTTGCTTCTGTCCACATCTGATGTACAGGATAATTAACAGCAGAGCAATGCCTCTCATGGGAAATATCTTAAATGTAAGCCATGAGCTCTAATCCAAGTATCCTGTTCTGTTGTGTTCATTCAATCAGTAGCTCATTGGCTTGGAAATACAGTCAATGGATCTGTCTGGATAATCTGATACAGGTTCTCTCTCTCAAGCCTAATTAACCTGATAATCTGATACAGGTTCACTGTCGAGCCTAATTAACCTGATCATCTGATACAGGTTCACTCTCTCAGGCCTAATTAACCCCTTCAACCTTACTGTACAGTACAGTATCTACTTCATTGAGCGGTGTCCCACAGGTCTCTGTCCTTGGTTCCCTCCGATTCTTTACCTCTACACCAAATGTTGTTGCTGAAATAAGCGATCTACTTCCTCACGGTGCAATATGAGCTTGTAGACGAGCTTGTTTTACCCAATGCTCACCTATATTATGATGCCCAGGCTGCCCAGCACCAGAATGGGGACGGCTCATGTGGTTAACTTAATAAACTAAAACTAAATTGATGGCAAAGATTTACACGGACGAGCCCAAGCGGTAATCAACGCCAGGTATGAAACGGTGCGTGGAATTATTTTAGGGCAAAGCTTCCAACAAATTGAAGACAAGAGTTTAAATAAAAATAAAATATATAAAAGATCAAAACAAATGGAAAATCATCATCATATACTAACTGTACTAGTAATGAATCAAAAGCTGTCAAATCCCAGAGCCCTGTGTCCGGCGTAAAACAGTTAGGGAGCTGACGCAGCTGTCCTAATGGCTGTCATGACCATGAGTGCATACATGAACACGGTGTGTGTTTTGACCAGCTGCGCGCTGCACCATTACCAGTTATCTGATCGCCCTCTCACACAGCCCTGCTGATGGCCTCTGAGTGCATACTAAATGCCGCCACTACATGTGAAGCAATTTACTTAACATTATGATGAGCCTGGTGTTGTCGGTCTGTAATTGACGTTGAGAGCTGTGGGAGCAAAATAAACCCATTGGTGCTCTGCACATGGAAATGACCAAGGGGACCATCCTGGAAAACGGGGGGTGCATACTTAGTTTAGACTAGTCATTGGTTAGACATGGGTTAAGGTTAGGTGTAGGTGTGCTGCCCCGTGGGAGGTTAGGTTTAGGGTGAGGGTTTAGACTAGTCATTGGTTAGACATGGGTTAAGGTTAGGTTTAGGTGTGCTGCCCCGTGGGAGGTTAGGTTTAGGCCAGGCTGAGGGTTTGAGATAGGTTGTAGTTGTAGGATTAATGACTGGTCTAACCAATGACTAGTCTAAACCAAAAACTGTCTAAACTAAGTAGTGCACCCCTGTAAAACACATTAATGTAGACAAGAATGTCTACATTAATGTGTTTTACTTGCTTGAATGTCATCTATTTATTTTCTTGGGGTTACTTTTTATCCCAATTTAGATAGTTTATGTTTTGACATGTTTTGTGTGTTGTCACTGCTGTGTCCGACTCACCTACCAGTGAGGAGCCCCCACCGGGAGGATGTAGAGCCTCCGTCCTACTCCTCCCTGCCCCAGAGTACGCTCAGTTTTCTCATTTTTAATTCACTAATAAATTCATTATTAATTTATAATGTGTTAAATTGGAAAAAGGGCTTCGTTAAGATGGTCAATGCCTGTGTGAAAAGTGGGAGCGATTGGTGCAGGCAGTGAGGAGATACGGCGGTGTTTCTGACAGACACACATTCAGACATTGACTGAATTATAGTATGATGATATATATGTATAGATCCTTGACAAAGCGTCAAGGACACACCTCAGTGGATTATTCAAACCTTGCCAGCTGAGCGCCCCGGAGGCCAAATATTTTCTATTCACAGTTAAGTTGTATTTCACTCTGCTGTGTATAGCCAGCGTGTAGCCATTGAGCAGTGCCCAGAGGGACCTGCCGCTGGCAGGAGAACTGTTTGAGCAGGCATGTCTTTGACTTCTGGTGTGTGTGAGGAGAGGAAACTCGCATGAACATGAGAGAACCTGCAAAGCCCCACAAATAGAAAGTGCCCGGGTGGCGGGTTCAATGCCAGGACGGTGTCAGGGCGGCCTGCCAATAGAAAGTGCCCGGGTGGCGGGTTCAATGCCAGGACGGGGTCAGGGCTGCGTGCCAAGCTCTGTGACCCAGTGCCAACCAACAGGACCTACAGCAAGGCAGGCAGGTGGCAGGCAGGCAGGCAGCCTGACCCCATGCATGTCTAGACAATATTTGACTTTTTCGGTATCTGCAATTATGTGTATTATTGATTGAAACCTTTATTTATTCTCGAAAGCAAGCAATTGAGGTTCTGCCTCATTTTTTTTAATATTTTTTATCCCACGATTTTGTAACCCATTTTTCACCCCTGTGTCAATCATCTAATGTGATCCTGGGCTCTACACACCCTCCGCCAACCTGGGGTGGGGAGAGCAACGGACTTGAACTCATGCTTCCTTCATGCCTGAGTGTCCAAGTTGCTCCTTTACACCTGACAGGGGGGGAGTTTCCCTGGTTGGACGTATAGCGCGTGGAAGGAACACGTTATTCCAACCAGTTCCTTTCCCCTCCATCAGGCTCCCCGGCTGGCCAGGTTGAGGCAGTTTAGAGACCAGGATTACTGCATCTTTTTTGTGAGGGTGAGAACATGCAAACTCATTTTCAATGTAATGCGAGATTACATATACACTTAGTATATAAAACATTTATATCTTCAAACATTTCCACACATGACACAGATGTGCAAACTCAAAGCCTTGCAATTATGCAACGCGTTATGGATCGGCTTGAATATATATGGCTTTAAGTAAATAAAATAAAGTCAGTGATTTGTGACAAAGCCACTCTCTATTCCTGGTTTTATTGTCTGTGCTGTCAAAAGGAAGTACAGTGGGTGAGCGGTTGGATCTGTCCCAGCCATCCAGAGTACACTGTCTGGACAGCTTATATCCAGCTCTTAACCCATTCTGAACGGGGAACCCATTTTGGTCTTAGCATCATGTTATGCTTTAGCTATTGAAAAATAGCAGATCTACAAGCTCATAGCGCGCCACCGAGTGGCGCGCTACGAGCTTGTAGGTCTGCTATTTTTGAAAAAATCGAAGAACGACTGACATTTTTAGAATCTGATCTCAGGTCAGAATGGGTTAATCAGACCTAGTGTGTGTCCAGTGGAAACCTCGCATGAATCTGATCTCGAGTCAGAATGGGTTAAACACCCTGTAGTGTAGGTAGATGACATGAAGCCATGAAAGCCTAAAATTAAATGGAGCAATGGGGATTTTGCGCTTTTCTTAAGGCTGGGGGAGAAATGGTGTTAAGGCGTGATTCCATTTCGGTATGCTATGCTCTTCACAGTTGAATTTAGCAGAGGGATTTTTTTTTTATGTTGTATGGATTTTTCCCACTTCTTCACGTGTTCATGTTTATAAGTTACGTGTAGGGCTAATCTTCAATATAGACGAGCAAAAACGAATTTCTGATTTATTGTAGGTTTTGTAAGCAAAGCATAGCCTTCAATGTCTACGGTTTAGAGAGAGAGAGAGAGAGAATTGTTGTCTTGCAGACACAAACGAATGTCTATTCACACTCTGCAGCCCATAGCGACACATTAATTAACTCGGGGGGGATGTCATGCGTCGACGATGCTGGCATGCCAGGAATGTGTCTCTCATTGCCAGAGTATAAATATGTCCTTGTTTTGTCCCCCTGTCCCCCCCCGGCTCTCTCTCTCTCTCTGCTGAGACTTAACAGCTATTAGTGCAAACTGACAAGTGTCACCATGTCTGCTGGAAGGTCAGGATCAACGCACAGCCAGCCATGTTTGTGTATATTTGGTCGTATGTAACGTAACCTTACTGGTGCTGCTGTGAGTGAGTCACTGGTTTTAATGATGCAGGGCCCGCTCCCTCGGGATTACAGGGTGTTAGCTAGTCGTTTACAGACTGGAACTGCTGCTACTGTTGGAGCAGAGTATAGAGACGCATATTACTTTTCCTTGACTCGCTCAAACCGCCAGCCTCGGATTACCCTTAACCATTTTTTTTAAAGCCGGGCCCTGTCCCTAGTTTGAGTGTGTCATGATTGTAGGTGGAAAACTTTCCAGGGTTTTTCCCCCAAATTGACTAAAACAGTCAATGTGCAGTTTCTAGTACACACACACACACACACACACACACACACACACACTGACCCTGGAGATTGGTTGTTTTTGTGTGACACGTCGTGTAGTGTGACAAAAGAGGGCTTATTAGTGGCTACGCTAAATGTTTACACTTTGTTTGTTAACATGTTGTTTACATTTCTGGCATCAAGTATTTTATGATGCATTTTATTTTTACTTGCCTGTAAGGAGCCCTCAGTGGGAGGAGTGTACTCCTCCCCTTCCACATTCCCTGCTGACGGGAGCCAGTAGGGTAAGATTATTAGACAACTAAATTGGGAGAGAAAGGTTTATCGACTAAGAGTATAGACTACTCTAAATGTACAATAAAAACAGAAATGGAAGAAACGTATTGCATATGCCCAGTCACTGAGTCACTCTCCCTTTTTCCCAGCCCTGTCAGACATGTTGATCCCACTCACCCACCCAGCCAGCTAGCGAGCCACTCGCCCAGCCAGCCAGCCAGCTAGCTAGCGAGCCACTCGCCCAGCCAGCCAGCCAGCTAGCTAGCGAGCCACTCGCCCAGCCAGCCAGCCAGCTAGCTAGCGAGCCACTCACCCACCCACCCAGCCAGCTAGCGAGCCACTCACCCAGCCAGCTAGCGAGCCACTCACCCAGCCAGCTAGCGAGCCACTCACCCAGCCAGCTAGCGAGCCACTCACCCACCCACCCAGCCAGCTAGCGAGCCACTCACCCACCCACCCACCCAGCCAGCTAGCTATAGCGAGCCACTCACCCACCCACCCACCCAGCCAGCCAGCTATAGCGAGCCAGTCAGACTCAGTTAGTCAGCTGTTTAAATAGAATCCACACAAAGTTTCCCCCAGCGTCGTCCCCATTGCCTCCCTCAGCCCTTAACAGAAATCCTGTGGCTTTTCCCACATTTTCCCCCTTCATGTTATTGCACCAAAGTTGCCCCATTCCGGCCTCCTAAACCCTGCAATCAGCCACTGATGAGAGAACCACACACACACACACACACACACACACACACACACACACACAGACGCACACACACACACACACACACACACACACAGACGCATACACAGAGTTCTTCTCCTGTGTGCTGCTGGCCCTGGGTCAGAGCCTGCTGCCGTGCCCTGGGTCGGAGCCTGCTGCCGGGCCCTGGGTCAGAGCCTGCTGCCGTGCCCTGGGTCGGAGCCTGCTGCCGGGCCCTGGGTCAGAGCCTGCTGCCGGGCCCTGGGTCAGAGCCTGCTGCCGTGCCCTGGGTCAGAGCCTGCTGCCGTGCCCTGGGTCGGAGCCTGCTAGTACCCTGTCTGATCACTTCGCAGTCCCCTCTCATTGGGCCTCCTTGTCGGGCAGATATTTCTCCAGGTTGGGCAGTCTCGGGTGTCTGAGTCAAACATGGTATCTGTGTAAAAACCAGGTCAGTCACGCTGGTATCTGTGACTGTAGAACCAGGTCAGTCACGCTGGTATCTGTGACTGTAGAACCAGGTCAGTCACGCTGGTATCTGTGACTGTAGAACCAGGTCAGTCACGCTGGTATCTGTGACTGTAGAACCAGGTCAGTCACGCTGGTATCTGTGACTGTAGAACCAGGTCAGTCACGCTGGTATCTGTGACTGTAGAACCAGGTCAGTCACGCTGGTATGTCTGTGACTGTAGAACCAGGTCAGTCACGCTGGTATCTGTGACTGTAGAACCAGGTCAGTCACGCTGGTATCTGTGACTGTAGAACCAGGTCAGTCACGCTGGTATGTCTGTGACTGTAGAACCAGGTCAGTCACGCTGGTATGTCTGTGACTGTAGAACCAGGTCAGTCACATTGGTAACTATCCGTGTAGAACCTGGTCGGTCAGCGCTGTAAGGGCGAGGCTCTGTGACGGTGGTGTATTTAACAGAGGACCAATTGTTCACCGTTCACCGTTATCACTTCCATCACAAGGACACGATGAAAGTAAAGCTCCCAGGCCTGTAGTTTATCTGCTACATGTGTCATTAAGCCACTTAAAACATGCATTCCGTTGTTGACAGAGGTCTCCACCTTTCCCCCGTCAACACCAAAGCCCATCTAGATGCTTGTGGATTGTAAGCTTCGCTAGACATTTGCCTTTTTTCTACAAATGTTTGCCTATTACGACATGCCCAGAATCTAGGTTTTTTTTTAATATTTTGAAATGTGTTTATAGACAGTGCTTAGGAATGAGGTTTTAGTTATGAATCATTTTTATTCTAGTGTAGTATGAAGGAATGAATGAATTTATTTTAAAATGTGTATTTCTGTGTCATGCCACCATTTTATTTTTAGCCCATCCCATGTGGTATGACACATATCCAGAATAACAAGAAAACAACTACAAGCCTTGAGTCTTGGAGGGGAGTCAAACGCACACAAAAATCACACCTGTGTGAACTGAGTGGTGCAACTCCCCTCTCTCTCTCTCTCGCTCTCTCTCTCTTTCTCTCTCTCTCTCTCTCTCTCTCTCTCTCTCTTTCTCTCTCTCTGTAATTAGCAGGCAACAGTGCAACACTATCTCTCTTTCCCTTTCTAGCACAACAGCACCACTTTTGCCCCTACTGGTACTCATAGGTCACATAGGTTAGGACGGACATTGCTGTTCAAAAACGCAGTCCTTACAGAGAGTCCCTGCGTGAGTTGCGTCGCTATTGTAGGCTTACGTCGGTCTATAATGTGCAATCAACTAATCATCCACTAGATGGCAGCTACGACAGATTAGATTGTACAAAAAGTACTTAGTTACACAAGTGCCACACAGAGAGGTGTTCATGCCTTAAAACGTATACATCAACAACATAAATCCCCCCCGTTCACCCCCGTCCGTCCGTCTGTCCCCCGTCCCCCCCCCCCTACGCGCGCCCACAGTTGACACAGTTGACGTAGATATTCACTGAGTCGCGACCCATAAAAAGTGGGTCAACAATCCCAACAATGTGTCCCCAACCATTGTTTGGGAAAGGGTGGTGTGGACTGGAGCAGTGCTATGGGAGTGCTATAGGAGTGGCAGGGTAGAAGGGAAGCTCCATGGGGACAGACAGACAGACTGACGTCAATGCACACAGCAGGTAGTTTGTGTTGTGTGTCCGTTTGTCAAAGCGCCTGACAGCCTGAGATAGCAGGGGAGAAAAAAAGTGTTTTTCCAACCACTCTGCCGTGTGATGTTTATGAAGTTATATTATTATTACTGTAGGGCTCTGTGTGATGTTTATGAAGTTATATTATTATTACTGTAGGCTCAGTGTGATGTTTATGAAGTTATATTATATCACTGTGGGCTCAGTGTGCAGCACAATGCTCTGCTGTTTTAGTTTGTCTGTCTGTGTGTTCTCATCCTCTTATGCAACTTCTAGATCAGGCGGATCTGCTGAGCTTATTGATCTGCTATTTCCGCTTTTCTTGAAAAATGTGTGTGTGTATGTATGTATGTATGTATGTATGTATTGTGATTTTCCTTTCTTTCTGCTATCAAATCAACCTTTTATTTATATAGCACATTTTAACACTACCAGAGTTGCTTCACAACAAAAGATAAAAAATAAAGCAGAATGCAGAAAAACATGGCGTATAAAAACCAGTGTGAGACATGGATAGTACTGTAACAGGAGTGGCTAAATAGGTCAATATAGGTGTGTGTTTTAAGAAGGGATTTTAAAATGTCAATGGTTTAAGCAGCTCTAATATGGGGCTAAAGGCTCATACATAGTCTGGATTTTGGGTGGTGAGGTGACCACCGAACTACAACACGACGTCACGAGACGCGGTGAAGAGCAAACCACCGCCACCGCTCCAGCCCCTTCCCTCTGTTTGTACTCACCACCGCTCAACGTTATTTCAGCTCCGGTGGTCACCTCACCACCGAAAATCCAGACTATGAATAGGCCTTAAGGGGCTGCCACCGCAATAGCACGGTCACCTCTTGTTCTGAGGGTTGGGGTTGTTGGCACGGTCAGCAGTGACTGGACCGCAGACCTCAGAGCTCTGGCGTGGGTTGTGGCGCTGAATGAGTTCGGCTGTGACACACCCACCCAAAAAAGGGTGAAAGTGCTTAATTCTCTCTCTGGCCTCACACAAACCTATCAAACGTATCGACAGAGCACAGAACATTAATTTGATACGCTCTCTCTCTCTCTCTCTCTCTCTCTAGTCGGCAGCAGGAGCAAGGCCCCGCCCCCCATCCCGCCCCGTTGCTCCGCCTCCTCCTCCTCCTCCAAGCCTCTGATCTCGGTGACGCTCCAGAGCAGCACCGAGTCGGCCCAGGACTCCACCTACCCGGGGCGTCGCCAACACAGCCACAACAGCCAATCGGCTGACAGCAACACCTCCTCCTCCTCTGACAGCCTCTGTAGCATCCGCACCGGCAGTCTGGCTAAGGGCCCCGCCCACCACCAGGCCCCGCCCCCTCTCCTGGTGCCAGCCCCTCCCCTCGCCTCCTCTGTCCCCCCCACCCCCACCGCTGCTGCCGCCACGCCCATCCCCGCCCCCCGCGAAGCTCCGCCCACCATCACCACCACTGTCCCCGCCTCCCCCCGCGAAGCTCCTCCTCCCACCATCACTGTCCCCTCCCCCTGTGAAACTCCTCCTCCCACCATCACCTGTTCCTCCTCCATTACCACCTCCACCACAAGGTATGTTAGAGTTTTGTATTTTTTATTAGCTATTCTTTTTTTTCTTGACTTTTGGTTTTCAGTTTAGTTTTTCAGTTTTATTTTGTAAAAATAATAAATAGCAAATATACAGTAGCAGATTCTATCTTGCTATTTTTCTTATTCATCATAGGACTTTTCCTATGATGTACCTTCGTCAGGCAGCCTCTGTAGACATTTTGAAAGCACAGCTCAAGACCCTCTTGCTTTTAATTGATCTTTTATTTTGTGTTGTTCATGTCCTCACTGTATTGCATTACTGCTCTTGCTTTTTAATGTTTATGCCTTGCTTTTCTTTTCTTTTTTCTCCATTGCTCTATAAAGCACTTTGAGCTGCATTTCATGTCATGAAAGGTGCTATACAAATAAAGTTATTATGATGTTTAGATATTTAATTTTAGTGTTCTAAATACAGTTTCACTTAGTTATGTGTTTTTTTCCCCTGCTATTTCACTTCACTAAAATGTGTTTCCAATTCTAGTTTGTTGTTAGTTTTAGTTAACTATAATAACTCTCCTTCCAGTGTCACCACCACCACCAGCTCCTCCACCTCCACCCAGCCCCAGAATGACACCCTGAGCCTGGCCCCCGTCCTAGAGAAGACCCCCTACGCTGAGCCCCAGAAGAGGAAACTGTCCTCCATTGGAATACAGGTGAGACCATAGATTCTTAACCCATTTTGGACTTAGGTCGATTTAAAAAAATGCTTCTAAATCCTAACATTTTTCTGAAAAACCCATGTTTCTATGTCAGTGGTGCTCAAACCTTTTTCATGTCAAGGACCCCCAGAATGATCTCTATTGGGCCACGGACCCCCATCTCAAAATATGTAGTTCCAGAGACCCCCCAGAAGCTAATATTTTAGTTAAAAATGTTCGCTCTGAAATATATATTCAAAGATTTGGGCCACATTTTCAGACCTACTACTAGCTCGTAGCTAGCTATGAGCTTGTAGTTCTGCTATTTTTCAATAGCTAAATTATAACATAATGCTAACACCAAAAGGGGTTCCCGCCCAAAATGGGTTAAGAAATATGGACGAAAGGACCGCTAACATCACCCATTGGTTTCTACAGACCCGACACTTTTTCTGTGAATTAAAATCCACCATATTGGCATTTCTGATCAATACTTTATGGGACTATAATTTACAAAAAAATCGTTTATAAATTAGTTTTTGTAAATTAATATTATTAATGTTGTAATGTTAATTGAAAGACCTCAAACTAGCGACTGAAAGCATAAAGTATTTATGACAATGATTATTAGGTTAATAAAATCAAGTGTAAAAGTCTGGTCATTCGTCAAATCCCCATTGTAATCAATGGAGCAGTATAATTGTTCTGCAACCAGCATTGGGGGGGAAATAGCGCCACCCTCTAGGCCATTAATGTGAACTGCAGTCCTTATTGTCATATCCATCATGACAATAGTGAGACTCGTCGTCGGACTTCATTCGTTGCTACGGTCCAGTTTGGGGCAGCGGTGGCCGAACGGTTTGCGGAGCGGTCTTGATATCAGAAGGTCGCTAGTTCGTATCCCCGGACCGGCATGTTAAAATTACCACCGTTGAAGTGCCCTTTGGACAAGGCATTGAACCCATACCATGAAATGTTCTATGAGCAGGGCCTGGCTGTAAACAAGTTCTTGAGCTTAGTCCAGTTACCCTGGGTAAACATAGTACCTTTCTTTCTTTCTTTCTGGCTGACACAGTTCATTGGTTTCTGTTGTGCTGAAATAATAGATTCCGTGCGACGCGGCAAGCAAGTATATTATGGGGTTCAACTGCATTAGATTGACTTGACTTGACTTGCTGTCGTCTGTGATTGATTGATTGACAGGTGGACTGCCTTCTGCCTTCCAGACAGGAGCTCCCCCCCCTCACCGCCCCTCTGACGTGCCATTCTATTGGAGTGCAGGTGGAAAACGGCAGGCCGTAAGTCACAGTTCGTTCGTTCATATGTCGGGGGAAACTTTTTCATGTCAAGGAACACCAAAGTTATGTGTATTTGGCCAGGACTCCCCATCTCAAAATATTTTGTTCCAGGGTACCCCCAAAAGCAAAGCAGTTAACCCATTCTGACCTGAGATCAGATTCATACGAGGTTTCCACTGGACACGCACTGGTCTGATGAACCCATTCTGACCTGAGATCAGATTCTAAAAATGTCAGTCGTTCTTCGATTTTTCAAAAATAGCAGACCTACAAGCTCGTAGCGCGCCACTCGGTGGCGCGCTATGAGCTTGTAGATCTGCTATTTTTCAATAGCTAAAGCATAACATGTTGCTAACACCAAAATGGGCTCCCGTTCAGAATGGGTTAAAAGGTTATTTTAAAAACATATATATACGGTATATATCGATATTTTAAAATTGATCCATCCGCTGGATCTTGCGGTGGTCAGACTCACACACAGTATAGATCTGGCCAACTTATTACATTTTTTTTTTTGACATTATCACATCAGCAATTATGCTGATGTGTAGTATAACGGATCTACAAGCTCACAAGGCATCCCAATGTGATTCGTTGTGAGCTCATAGATTGGCTATCTTTCAGAAGTTTTGATTGGGCTTGCTGTTCGGTTCATGTGTGTATCTTATCTTAAACAAACAAACAAATACAATCTAACATTTTCAAGTTGAGGAGAAGATATTCCACTTTTCTTTTTTCTTTTTTTACAAAATATCGGTAATTGGTGGGTCTAGGACTCGGAACCGGAATGTTCCCAGTTTGAGCCCGGGCTCCCCCAGAGGTAGTGTCGAAGTGTCCTTGAGCAAGACACTCAACCCCTGTCATTGCAAAGCCCCATTGGATATGTACAATTTACTATTTCTGAAATTGGCCCTGAAAATCTGCCATGGGTCAGTCTAATGTTGTGACCACTATCTGCCTCTGGCTCTGAGGCGTAGCGGCAGTGGTAGAGACAACATGGTGGAGACAGACTACATGCTAGAAACAGACCAGCGTGGTACAGGCTCCAACATGGTGGAGACAGACAGACTGCATGGTACAGGCACCAACATGGTGGAGACAGACTGCATGCTAGAAACAGACCAGCATGGTACAGGCTCCAACATGGTGGAGACAGACAGACTGCATGGTACAGGCTCCAACATGGTGGAGACAGACAGACTGCATGGTACAGGCACCAACATGGTGGAGACAGACAGACTGCATGGTACAGGCTCCAACATGGTGGAGACAGACAGACTGCATGGTACAGGCTCCAACATGGTGGAGACAGACAGACTGCATGGTACAGGCACCAACATGGTGGAGACAGACAGACAGACTGAATGGTACAGGCTCCAACATGGTGGAGACAGACAGACTGCATGGTACAGGCACCAACATGGTGGAGACAGACAGACAGACTGAATGGTACAGGCTCCAACATGGTGGAGACAGACAGACTGCATGGTACAATTTGGTACATGGTACAGACACCAGACAAGGTCATGGAGGCCCAGGGCTCTCCCACATTGACATGATGTTGTTTTGACCGGAGCGAAGCCAACGTTGTGACAGTCTGCCCCGTGGACTGGACTTTAATGTAATCACATTAGAGCCTGCTTCACAATTATTACATCATTATTAGCCTGGAGCTAATGGCAATCATTTTGCATAATCGTTCAAAATCCCTTTCATTCCTCTGTAGAAAAACAGCTGGATGAAATGAAGAAATAATGTCATATCCATGCTATTTTTAGGCTACCTATTTGGGGAATTTAGTCAAATCACATATTTTTCATACGTTTTGTCATTTTCCCAAAATTCATTGCTTCTCTTCTCTTCTCTTCTCTTCTCTTCTCTTCTCTTCTCTTCTCTTCTCTTCTCTTCTCTTCTCTTCTCTTCTCTTCTCTTCTCTTCTCTTCCGTCACAGTCCAGTCTTTTATGTGTCCTTTTCAGTAGACGTCTGTCCTCTCAGCTCCTTTCATGCTCTATTTCCTGTTGGTCCAACTCACTAATGGCTTGAAACCATTGTGGTGTAAAAATGATGAACTCAGCATTTCATCTCATTTCCCCTGTAGATGGTTTCAGCATGATGTTCTCTTGCTAGCACAGTGACATCTCAGTGACATGCTGTTTCAAAAAACCCATTAGCCAGTGGTTCCCTACCTTTTCAGGCTGTGACACCCCAACATATTTATATTTGGGGCTCCCCCCCCCACCACCACCCTGAGAAGCACTTGGAATTGTAGGAGTTTGAGGCATTACATTTAGTTTGACTCGGTTCCACATGGTAAATATGGTGAAAATAGCAGAGCTACAAGATCACAACGCCTCACGATGTGAGCTTGAAGATCAGCTAATGTCAAAAATGTTGCCTCTTTCTTATATTATTTGGCAAGTTTTTGACCAGTTTTTGTAGTATAGTCTGTTAAAATTACTTTTGATACATTGATAGTGGTCTTTTGATCTATTACAAATGTCTTCAACGTCCTTTTAGGTTTATTTATTTAGCACGTAGTACAAAAAAGTAGACAATAATATATCAAAGAACAAAAATACAATGCAAGGAAGGGAAGAAGCTTATTTGGAATCCTTTCCTGTAGGAAGAGGTCATTGGTTTAAACAGATTAAAAGTTGGCAAAGGGGGGCAGCTGTGCAATAAAGAAATAAAAACACAGACTGCACAAAATACGGAAATAAACAATACAACAACAAACACACAAAAGAAAATATAACGCATCAAAGTAAAACATGTAATCTACAGAGAGGAAGACATAAGATATTTCTTTAGATGTTTTTTAATATTGGCAAGGATAATGAGGATTTAAGTGAAGCATCTATAGGGAATTCCATAGACGAGGGCCTCTAAATTTGATGAAAGATTGATGTTTGGAAGTGCGAAAATATAGGGTAATTCAAAATCATCTCTTTGCCTTGTGGGGTAGGAGTGAATGTCAGAAGTACTGTAACACAGAAGAAATTGTGAAAAAAGACGGAATGTCTTGTATGCATTTTTATAAATTAAACATAAATAAGCAGGTCTGAAAATTTGTCAATGGGTAATAGTGAATATTTAATAAAGAGCGGGGCAGATGGCTCATACCGATTTTGAATGTGAAATCATTCTCAGAAACCTTTTTTGAATGATCAGTAATTTAGTCCTTAGTTAAAATGCAACTGTGTGTGTCTGTGTGTGTGTGACTGTGTGTGACTGTGTGTGGCTGTGTGTGTGTGACTGTGTGTGACTGTGTGTGACTGTGTGTGTGTGTGTGTGTGTGTGTGTGTGTGTGTGTGTGTGACTGTGTGTGTGTGTGTGTGTGTGTGTGTGTGTGTGTGTGTGTGTGTGTGTGTGTGACTGTGTGTGGGGGGTCCAGTCTGAGCCGGGTCAGCAGCATGGCCTCCAGACAGAGCACGGAGACGGACCCCGACCCCCAGGACGACGATGACCTCCAGGACGACGCCTCGTCGCCCACGTCCCAAACCAACTGCAGCGACAACGCCCATCAGACCCCCAACGGAGAGAACGACCGCAGCCCCCCCTCCTCCGCGGAGACCCCCAGAGGGACCGGCTCCTCCTCGCAGCAAGGTTAGTCCAGCTTTGGCATCTTTGTTGGGGTTTTAGTTTGTATTTCATTTGGACCTTTTTTGGTTCATCAATCTCAGTGGGTTTGCTAGGTTAGTTTGCGTAGTTTTAGTTTAGTTTAAAGATTTTCGCATTAGTGAGGACCAATTATATGGAGACGAGGTTAAAAATGGTTGAAGTGGTCCTTTACATGTAATTTGTTTTTGTTAGTTTAACTTGATTAAACTATATATATATATATATATATTTTTTTTATCCCACGATTTTTGTAACCCATTTTTCACCCCTGTGTCAATTATCTAATGTGATCCTGGGCTCTACACACCCTCCACCAACCTAGTCCCCATATATGGGGGACAAGGGGAGAGCAACGGACTTGAACTCATGCTTCCTTCATGCCTGAGTGTCCAAGTTGCTCCTTTACACCTGACAGGGGGGAGTTTCCCTGGTTGGACGTCGTAGCGCGTGGAAGGAACACGTTATTCCAACCAGTTCCTTTCCCCTCCATCAGGCGCCCCGGCTGGCCAGGGGGAGGCAGTTTAGAGACCAGGATTACTGCATGTTTTTTGTGAGGGTACCTACCCTAGGGGACACGGGGAGAACATGCAAACTCCACACAGAAAGGCCCTTGACTTGACTAAACTAATCTAACCATGTCTCCTCCTCCTCATCCTCCAGAGCCTCTTGACCCGGCCCTGGACCCGTCCTCGCTGCCCCCTCCGGACCCCAGCCTGGGCACGGGGAACTGCGTGGGCTCCTGTCCGCCTGACAACAACAACGGCGGTGGTGCCGACCCGTCGCCATCGTCGACGGCCACGCCCACCTGCTTCCGGGACGGGAACTGCTTCTTGAAGCTTCTGCAGGCAGAGACGGCCCGCATGGAGGGCTGGTGTCAACAGATGGAGGCAGAGACCAAAGACCTGGTGCTGTCTGAGGAGGGTAAGGGTTCCACTAGAGCCCTCAGTCTGGGTAGTATTTTATAGTGTTTTATAGGGGCGACTGTGGCTCAAGAGGTAGAGCAGGTCGTCCAATGATTCATGGGTCGGCGGTTCGAATCCCGGCTCCTCCTCCTGTCTACATGTCGAAGTGTCCTTGGGGCAAGACACTGAACCCCACATTGCTCCCGATGTGCTGGTTGGTACCTTGCATGGCTTCCGCGGCAATCTGTGTATGAATGTGTGTGTGAATGGGTGAATGTGATGACAATCTATGTAAAGCGCCTTGGATAAAGGTGCTATATATACTTACCATTTTAGCCCTCAGTCTGAGGAGGGGAAGAGACATGTTGCCACTGTTGTCTCCCACCATTTTCAAATGCTTCCAGTCATACAGTCTGGGACACGGAAGCTCTTTTCATGATTATGGGAGAAAGCAAATAGGCAAATAGGTCAAAAATACAACTTTTCTCTCTGTCCCCTTAATCATGGACGACAATGTCCCAGAGCCACAGTGACGGGAGAGATGTCACAGGAGGGGCTCTGGGTCAGACGGTCTCCTGTCAAAGTAGAGATGTCACAGGAGGGGCTCTGGGTCAGACGGTCTCCTGTCAAAGTAGAGATGTCACAGGAGGGGCTCTGGGTCAGACGGTCTCCTGTCAAAGTAGAGATGTCACAGGAGGGGCTCTGGGTCAGACGGTCTCCTGTCAAAGTAGAGATGTCACAGGAGGGGCTCTGGGTCAGACAGTCTCCTGTCAAAGTAGAGATGTCACAGGAGGGGCTCTGGGTCAGACGGTCTCCTGTCAAAGTAGAGATGTCACAGGAGGGGCTCTGGGTCAGACAGTCTCCTGTCAAAGTAGAGATGTCACAGGAGGGGCTCTGGGTCAGACAGTCTCCTGTCAAAGTAGAGATGTCACAGGAGGGGCTCTGGGTCAGACGGTCTCCTGTCAAAGTAGAGATGTCACAGGGAGGGGCTCTGGGTCAGACGGTCTCCTGTCAAAGTAGAGAGGTTACAGGAGGGGCTCTGGGTCAGACGGTCTCCTGTCAAAGTAGAGAGGTTACAGGAGGGGCTCTGGGTCAGACAGTCTCCTGTCAAAGTAGAGATGTCACAGGAGGGGCTCTGGGTCAGACGGTCTCCTGTCAAAGTAGAGAGGTTACAGGAGGGGCTCTGGGTCAGACGGTCTCCTGTCAAAGTAGAGATGTCACAGGAGGGGCTCTGGGCCAGACGGTCTCCTGTCAAAGTAGAGAACAGAAAAGGACAAACCCGGACGGCCTCATTACCGCTGATAGACGGCATGCAGCAGCATCTCATTATAGTGGGAGAGTGAGGTTGGGTTCAGCTGTAATGGACGCATCTCTCTCTCTCTCTCTCTCTCTTGATTCATCTCGGTCTCTCAGGCATGAATCTACCTCTGCAGTGTCTGAAATATGAAGGAGTAAGGAAGAATGGCTGTAGAAGCCACATGGACTTAAAGCCTCCATTCCCGTTGCTATCAACAGATTTAAATTATTTGTGCATTTATTTTATGCAAATAGTTAGGTCAAGTTCTCAACGGGCCCGAGAATTATTGCCCGCCCCTACCCTAACTGGGTCGGCCCCAGGGCTCGGCCCGACCCTAAGAATTACCATAATGTTGAGCCCGAAGCCCGACAAAAAAAGCCCCGACGCCAGAAAGAAAAAAAACGCCACTAAATGGCGGTGCCGGATTTCAGTGTGAAAGTGAGAACGGAGCACGACAGACTTATCGAAGTAAAGGATGTATATAACTCACAGAACCCTCTTATTGCCAACCTTAAATTTCATCTTATTGTGCCTTAGGCCAGCTTTACCCGACTTTTTTGAATGACAATAGAAAAATATGCGATATAACCACAATGTCACGAAATATCTCATTTTAAAGCTGCACTTCTCTAATTTACATTAAAATTTAAATTATGTTTCTAGCATGTTCCTTCGTTGACTTATAAGCATTTTAGTACACCTTGGTTTCACTGTTCACTGAATGGGCCAATGCCCCATTTCTTAATTCGTCATTTTAATGCAAAAAGAAAGAACAGCGATTTAAATAACTTATATTGAGTTTTTATTAGGAGTAAAATGTCAGATTTTTTGCCGCGATTCACATAGAGACGGCGCGCGTGCACGATAGTGCGGATTTCGGCCGGTTTTTGGTAGATTACATAAAAAATAAAAAATAAAAGTCTAAAAATCAATTTCTTTGTTATAAAAAGACGTACTGACAGGGCAGTACGTCTACCACGTCAACGCCACGTCGTTGGCCTCGAGGGATTTGTTGATAGCACGTCAGAAAGCACGTCCTTAGCCATGAAGAAGTTAATGTTCCATTTCCAATCATTCTAATGGGTTCCAGACAGTGGTGGTGGTGGTGACTGGTGAGTAAACACGAATGGCTGCTGCAGCTCCCTCCCTTTAGTTTCCTCTGAAGTGAAGTTGCTTGTTTAACATGTAGCGTTTAAGTTATATATATCACCATGGATCGTTTGGTGACGTTGATTATTGATTAGGTTTTATTCATCGCAGCCAGCTGGGTTAACGAGATAGCTCAGTGCCAACATGACGAAAACCTGATGCTTCAGCTATCGTGTGATAATCCGATTGATTTTATAAAACATTTTAGCATATTATGGCAACTTGGCAAGTTTGAGAACTTTAATAGGAGGTGCAAAAGTGACTTGAACGACCGGTAGGGATGCAGCCGACATAGATCTCTGGTTGTACCATTTCAGTCCTAATTGTGCCGCAGTGTGTCTATATATGTGGTGCACCTATTTCCCCTCCTGGCTGTGCCTGGCCTGGGTTGGCTTGGGTTGGCTTCCACACTGGCCTGGGTTGGCTTGGGTTGGCTCCCACACTGGCCTGGGTTGGCTTGGGTTGGCTTCCACACTGGCCTGGGTTGGCTTCCACACTGGCCTGGGTTGGCCTGGGTTGTCTCCCACACTGTCAGTTTGCTCCCACACTGTCAGTTTGCTCCCACACTGTCAGTTTGCTCCCACACGGTCAGTTTGCTCCCACACTGTCAGTTTGCTCCCACACTGTCAGTTTGCTCCCACACTGTCAGTTTTCTCCCACACTGTCAGTTTGCTCCCACACTGTCAGTTTGCTCCCACACGGTCAGTTGGCTCCCACACTGTCAGTTTGCGCCCACACTGTCAGTTTGCTCCCACACTGTCAGTTTGCTCCCACACTGTCAGTTGGCTCCCACACTGTCAGTTTGCTCCCACCCACACTGTCAGTTTGCTCCCACCCACACTGTCAGTTTGCTCCCACACGGTCAGTTTGCGTGCCACTAGTTCCCCGTGCCTGACAACAGTGCCCAGCCACCCCCTGATCCTTCTTTCCGTGACCCGCGTTAGGCCCCCGTAAGAAGTCCAGGTTTCTGATGTGGTCCGTCCCATGTGACCCGCGTTAGGCCCCCGTAAGAGGTCCAAGGTTCTGATGTGGTCCGTCCCATGTGACACCAAGGTCTATTCGTTAGCACTCCATCCAGGGCCTGTTCCTGCAGTATACTGTGAGCAGATTAACGCTCTATAAAACTTTAGTTTATAAGAGGTTTAGCTTTCGTGGTCACCAATGAGGTACACCAGTACTGTACATTCCACATAATGATGTTTGTGCCTGATGACAAGAATGTGGGGGGAAGAAAATAGTTTAAATGTTTTCCATGTCCCTGTTTGTGTTTGTCACCAGCTCAGTGGCCTTGTGGTTAGAGTGTCCGCCCTGAGACTGGGAGGTTGGGGGGTTCAATCCCCGCCCGGGTCATACCAAAGACTGTAAAAATGGGACCTGCTTGACACTGCTTGACACTCAGCATCAAGGGTTGGATTGGGGGTATAAGTCCCTGCGACATACTAGCGTCATGTCCAGGGGGTGTACTTGTACATCAAGCTGCCTCACGCTACAGAAACAGGAGGCCCCTATGGGCGTCATGGCTACAGAAACAGGAGGCCCCTATGGGCCTCATGGCTACAGAAACAGGAGGCCCCTATGGGCCTCATGGCTACAGAAACAGGAGATAGGCCCCTATGGGCCTCATGGCTACAGATACAGGAGATAGGCCCCTATGGGCCTCATGGCTACAGAAACAGGAGATAGGCCCCTATGGGCCTCATGGCTACAGAAACAGGAGGCCCCTATGGGCCTCATGGCCCGGCAAGGCTACTTACTTACTTTACTTGTTTTGTGTTTGTAGTTCTGGGGACGATCCGCAGTGCGGTGGGCAGCGCCCAGCTTCTCATGGCTCAGAAGTTCCAGCAATTCAGAGGCCTCTGTGACGAGAACCTGGTGAGTATATCTGCTATAACTCCTTAAATATTAACTCCATAACTATCTGATACAACTCCCACCTTTTAACTGTGACAACACTTCATAACTTTCTGATATAACTCCATAGCTTTCTCACATACTGTAAGTCCATAACTATCTGATAACTCCCCATATAACTGCAAATATAGTCTTAATATGTTTTTGAGTGGTGCAACCACTCCAAGGAACAGCAATGTCCGTGTTAACCTATGTGACTATGTCCGTGTTAACCTATGTGACTGTGTGTGACTGAGTACCAGTAGGGGCAAAAGTGGCGCTGTTGTGCCAGAAACAGAGAGAGAGAGATAGTGTTGCAATGTTGCCTAGTGCTTTTTATTTTATTTTATATATATAATTTTTATCCCACGATTTTGTAACCCATTTTTTCACCCCTGTGTCAATCATCTAATGTGATCCTGGGCTCTACACACCCTCCGCCAACCTGGGGAGAGCAACGGACTTAACTCATGCTCCCTTCATGCCTGAGTGTCCAAGTTGCTCCTTTACACCTGACAGGGGGGAGTTTCCCTGGTTGGACGTAGCGCGTGGAAGGAACACGTTATTCCAACCAGTTCCTTTCCCCTCCATCAGGCGCCCCGGCTGGCCAGGGGGCGCCTGATGGCAATGTTGCACTAGGCAATGTTGCCTAGTGCTAATTAGAGAGAGAGAGAGAGAGGCAGGGGGAGAGGGGAGTTGCACCACTCAGTTCACACAGGTGTGATTTCTTTTAGATAAAATAATGTTGGATTCATTATTTTATTTTGCAACTCAAGAGAGTGGCTTCACTCTGTAAGACAACTTTTGTATTGCTGTAACGTCTATGCCAACATAAAAGGACACATCAACGTTTCTCATAATGAACATGATGTAACTTAATTGTTTTTCCTGTGTGACGTCTAATACAATGGAATAATAAAAATCCTCTCGTTTAGGATCTGGAGTCCAACCCGCGACCCACGGCCCAGGACCTGGCCGGGTTCTGGGACCTCCTGCAGCTCACTATAGAAGACATCAGCATGAAGTTTGATGAGCTCTACCAACTGAAAGCCAACAACTGGCAGCTTCCTGACAAACCACTGAAGAAGGTACTGAGAACCTTCCCACGGCACACACTTTAGTTTACATACTTTATTGATTGATTGATACTTTTATTAGACAATAAGATGCAAACGGTACACAGGGTACAGTCAAGCACAGCATTGGTCCAAAAGGACAGCGCCGAAGAAAGACCTTGCAGTCTTGTTTCCATTCAGGTCGCATGCATTCATTCATTCACAATGAACAGTGACAACAAACAATTCGTTTCTCAAACACATTAAATCTACATGCACAGGTTGCAATAGAAATACATTAATAAAACATAAGGGGGGGAGGGGGGGGGGGGGGGGGGCGCCAATCACCTTCTCTCCCTTTGACCTGATGACAGTGACAGGTGAGTTTTCAGACCCTTTTTTAAAGGAAACCAGTCATCTGCTTGTTTTGAGGGAAGGGGCGGGGTATTCCACACTTGAGTGGCAGTGCTGTGAAATGTGAATTTACCCATATTTGTTCTGAAAATGGGTACAGGGTGGCAACAGATCATTATTTACGCTCCCTCTAGTATTATGGCTGTGGGAGTTGCTCACCTTTTTGAGGTAATCAGTCAAGTAAATGGGCACTGAGGGCATGGAGCTGCATTTACAATCTTGAATGCTAGTCCCATTTTCAATTCAGTTTATTGAGTCTCATTCTGGAACCTTAGTTTGAGCCTGAGACTTTAGACACAGATGATTGGTCTCTCACATTCACTCATTGAGCTGTTTTGCACTGAACTGTGACCTTAACACAAAGGAGCTGGCAGCGTGAAATCTGTTGCATTATGTCTGTTCCTAGTGTGTCGGACATTTTGTGTTCATGCATGCAGCCCCTCCGTCTCAACTCTGGGAAACGTCCCACACTAGTGTGAATACTGTGAAATGGACTATAGATTGTGTTGATTCATAATAATAATTGTACCCTTGATTTTTACAGGTCTTTTCACGACAGAGTCTTGTTCAGGGTACATAACAGCAGTACAAAAGACTTAGAAAACATTGTGAGGAAAGAAAAGTGTGAGAACAGTTCCCAACCACATTCATAATTACCCGGTATTATTTATTTATTTTCTCCTTTAGGTTTAGGTTTATTTATTTAGCACGTAGTACAAAAAATAGACAATAACATATCAAAGAACAAAAATACAATGCAAGGAAGGGAAGAAGCCAGCTGGCTTATTTGGAATCCTTTCCTGTAGGAAGAGGTCATTAGTTTAAACAGATTAAAAGTTCATAAAGAACAATACAAAAGTCTACAAGTTGGCAAAGGGGGGGCAGCTGTGCAATAAAGATATAAAAACACAGACTGCACAAAAAAACGGAAATAAACAATACAACAACAAACACACAAAAGAAAATACAACGCATCAAAGTAAAACATGTAATCTACAGAGAGGAAGACATAAGATATTTCTTTAGATGTTTTTTTTAAGTGAAGCATCTCCTCCTTCTCCCCAGGAGGAGAAGAAGACGCTCCCGTCGTCCGTGCCAAAGAAGTCGGGGCGCCCCAAGCTGTCTGCAGGGGGCGCCAAGGAGCGCAGCAGCGTGGACTCCACGGCGGCCGACAAGCAGCGCCAGGAGGCGCGCAAGCGTCTGATGGCGGCCAAGCGCGCCGCCTCGGTGCGACAGAACTCTGCCACGGAGAGCGCCGACAGCATCGAGATCTACGTCCCCGAGGCCCAGACCCGCCTCTGAGAGGAGGAGGAGGACACGCCCCCCCTAAACTCCTCCTCCTAAACCCTTAAGCCACTCCTCCTCCTCCCTCCTCCCTCCCTCCTCCTCTCTCGTACTCACTCCAAACCTTTGCGTGACCAGAAACACAACAATAATACACAAAAGGGGGGGTGGGATTGGGGGGGGGGGGGCTCTCCATGGCTCGGTCGGACCCCCATGGCGGGCGGGGGGTTGGCCCCAAGCAGACGGGACATGGGTGGGGGTCTGGGGGACATAATGGGAGGGGGAGAGGGCAGAGACAGACGGTGTTTGGGACAATGCACCCCCCCCCCCCTGTTCTCACCCCCGACCATGGAACAGAAAGAAACCCCCACAAAATAAAGGCCCTTCTTGACAGACAGATGTTTAATACTATTGTTATTACTATTGACACAGTTATTATTATATTATTGTTATTATCGCCCCCCTAAATATATCGAGAGTAAATGTGAGAGTGTCTTGGACTTAAGGACACGAAGAATCTCCATGTCCCCTTGCTTCCTACCTTCCTTCCTTCCTTCCTTTGTCCTAACTCCTACAGGCCTCCCGCCTCGGGCCGCCTGGTTCACAAGCTGAGCTACCACACACACACACACACACGCACACGCACACACACGCACACACACGCACACACACACACACACACACACACACACACTCGCGCGCACACAAACACACACGCACACACACACACACACACACACACACTCAGGACCCACGTTGCAGGTGAACTCGATGTCCACAGAGTCTTCCTGTTTGTATTTCGCTTGATTTATTTATACGTTGTCGTATGAGGGGAGAGTCACCGCATCAGAAATGCCAGATCTACAAGCTCACTACTATAGCGGCCACAACAGTTTAATGAATCAAACAAATTTGTTAGTTTATTATAAACAATTCGATTGTGTTTAGTTTTCTTTAAGCTGATTCATGGATATATATATATATATACAAAAAATGACAAGACATTATCCCCCTATTATTCCCTTTATTATCGAGGAAAAGTAATCTTAACGTACATGAAACGATTTAGTTGAGGTCCTAAATGGCGAGCTTATAGATCTGTTTTTGTGCGTTGCGACATGCCATCGGGCAACAGTCTTAAGTCAAGCGATAGGCTGCCAGTCATCGGGTGGGGGCGTGGTCTGTGCAAAGCTTTACGGAACTGGTTCTCAAACAGAGGGGTACGGGGTCGGGGACCCCCCGTAATGAGTCTGTAACTCCTGAGCATACAGATGAAGCCAAGTAGACCCTTATGGGTCCATTTTTGTTCCATTTGGACGCTCTCAGAGTTCCGGTGGGTGGGGGGGGGGGGGGAGTCCTTGAAATGTAAAAGTTTGAGAACGGTGTACGAAACATGAGATGGTGTTGATGGTTGACGACGCACTCTGAGGGGTTTTCAAATCCAGAGGAACCGGCAGTAGCAGAAATATAAATAAATAATCACAATCCTCTGGTAATTTAGCATCTTTCATCTTTTCCAAGTGGGTCATCTTAATTAGGAATACTAAAAACGGTCAGTGTTCAACAACAAAGTACCAAGGTAGTTTTTTTTTCTAAACGCGTACTGTCATGAGGATAATACTATAAAGCACTCGATGCAATCATATTTAAAAAAAAAGAAAAAGAATGTAAAAAAAAAAAATCCACTTCTGTTCGAGATTCTTTTCACAAACACACTACGCTGTTTGTTTCCGTGGAAGACGACTTGCCCCGTCGTTTTTTTTTAAAAGTCTTATATTTGCTTATTTTTCTAGTGGGGGGGTTGTGTGAGAGAGGTTGGTGTAGTCCAAGGCCAGTCAAGGAGGAATATATATGATTTGTTTTTTGCTCATTTTGACTAGACGCTCCTGTACTTTTCCATTCACCTCGCCTTCCCCCAGGTTTATATCCCACTTCTATTTGATTTGAAGCATTCTTGTCTAAAATGGTTCTTTTCCACTACGAAAGGGTTACTCGGACCACTTCCAGAACCTATAATCCTGGACTGAACATCATTACGTCATTTTTTTTTTTTTTTTTTAAGTATCACTTCTGTGTTCTGGGTTTGCAGCACTCCTGAAGCAGGAATCCACAAAATTAGGTTCCGAGAACCTTACTCTGAAACCCAATTTCGTATAATGGACATATTTTTTTACGGCACAGTTCACTTATGTTCTTAGTGGTGGAAAATTACCATAACGTTTTTCACTGCATCCGTTGTAATGCAGGGGACCAAAACGGTCACACTCTTTTTAAAGCATTCCCACACAACAACACAACGGTGTTAGTACGTGTATTGGGGTTGGGAGGGAGGAGGGTGTTTACTGGCATTGGCAATAGAATTAGCAATAAATGAATAAGAAACTAGAATTCAAAGTCAACTGGAAGGAGACGTGATTTGAGATGCCGAGTGTTCAATTGACTTGAACTAAATTGCCAGTTTCAACGGGAACGGATGTCGTAGTCGACGATACAATGGCTTCTGCAGGACTTCCTACTGTATAAGGCTGCTTAATATGAAGGCTTATTTACTTGGTTCCTTTTTATATGTTTTTGTTTTAGGGTGGGGTGGGGTGTAATTCTCAGGGTTAGCGCTCAAAGCCAACTGTCCAAACCATCCACTATTTATTATTTAACCACTAGTTTTTTTGGACAAATGTCTTGACCTCAACGGCTACGGTTTTTACATGATTCTTGTTGACAAAAACTAAGTATACCCTTATGGTTGAGGAAGAGGCTGTGGCTAAGTTAAAGGGGAACTTTTAGATAATTCGGACCACAAATGAAGAGTTGGATATAAGTGGCCATTTTTTGGTCGCTGCTTGCCCCCTTTTGGACGAACGTGTGTCCAGAGAAGCGAACGAGGACCAACTCCAATCCGTTTTAACACCCACTGTTTGTGGTCCAAGTTATCTAAAACTAAAAATATAGTGCCCTGATTTAAAGAAACCAAACCTACAACAAAATTACCCTTTTCAAGGAGGAGTTCACACAGAAAACTTATTTCACATCAATTACACACCCCCCATGAAAGCCTTCAATTCATGGATGCTTTTTTAGTTTTTGTTGCTTTCCTAAGCCAATAATTTGATGACCGGCTGAGTCTCCTACTGACTGATGACCCCCGGTTATCAAATTATTGGCTTAGGAAAGCGAAATAAAACGAAAGAAATCTCCATGAAATCAATGTGTAATTGATTGGAACATACTGTAAAGTGCATTTTTGGGTGAACTAGACCCCTTTTAGTGCTATAGCCACTGGATCGGTGTACTGTAAAAGCTTCAGACCGTCTTTAAAGTGGTTGAAACTCTGCTCCCTGTTGTTCCGCAGAAGCACATTGTCCAAGGTGGGATAAATAAAAAGGACCACCACGGTACATTTTCACTGATGTTAGATTTTTAGTGTTGTACGTTTAAAGAAAAAAGAAAAGAAAAAAATAAATCTGTGAGTTTGGACTTTTTAACTCATGGTGCTGCATACAGTAGATATGACTGGCTATCGTGCCTAAACTAATGGGGTTTATAATTTATTGGATCACGACCATTGCCATGGCACTGACTGACCAAAGGTTTTTTTTTTTTTTAACTTTAAAGGTTTTTCTCTTATTATTATTTGTTTTTGTCCAACCCATAAACACACCAGCTGCATGTGTTCTTCTCACTTTGGGTAGCATTTATTATTAGAGTGTCGTTTTAGGAAGCAGAGAGAGATTATACACTTAGTTTTTAGTCCCACCCCCCCCTATAGAACTTACATAGATGTGAGCATTACAGTATGTTGGTATGTGTTTTAGATTATTAAAAAAAATGAAAACCATCTTCGCTCATATCTTTTCATATCTGAATATGAGAATTGCGGGGTCAGGGGGTGTGGTTGGACTGGACACCCACCACTCTGTTTTTTTTTAATCAAAACGTAGGTGAATTAGAACTGGGAATAATGCTGTCTGACATAGAGCTGGGTTGTTGATTTTTTTTTTGTATTACTTTTATTTGTACCACATCCTATAGAATGGACACATGTACATTTCATTGTCCAAAGAGAAAATTCATTAAACATCCCCTTTGCTATATATGTTCTGGTCATCGATGTTTTATATTGCACTCATTGCTGCTATATTTGTTAATGTTACAAATATAGAGAAGTGAATTAGAAACATTAATCATTATGAATGAATCATCATTAGACTCATGATTAGATGTTAATGTGTGATGTATTGATGCATGGCCCATTTTACAAACCATATGTGTCTTATTAGTTACCTTATTCATGACTGTTGCTGAAATCTGATTCCTTTCAACACAAGTTGAACATCTCAATGTCACCCCCAGACATACCACACTTATGATGTTTTTATTTGGGAGAAATCCGTATACATGATCGTATAATTATGTATACACGTGCTATCTGTCAAAAGGAGAAATGCAGAAAAGCTCAAGATCTTATTTTAGTAGAAAACAGAAGTCGGACTCAGACATCAATGCCACTAGTTATGTTTTACATTGAAACTATACCATAGGGTCTCAATAGCAGTTCATACTCTTTAGGTGATAAGGTGACCAGCGGTGGCCGAACG
This sequence comes from Protomyctophum bolini, assembly GCF_963924005.1. Lineage (NCBI taxonomy): Eukaryota > Metazoa > Chordata > Actinopteri > Myctophiformes > Myctophidae > Protomyctophum > Protomyctophum bolini. The sequence goes on from NC_137866.1 coordinate 4,820,084, forward strand.
GTTTGCGGAGCGGTCTTGATATCGGAAGGTCGCTAGTTCGTATCCCCGGACCGGCACGTTAAAATTACCACCGCTGAAGTGCCCTTGGACAAGGCATTGAACCCCTACCATGAAATGTTCTATATGAGCAGGGCCTGGCTGTAAACAAGTTCTGGAGCTTAGTCCAGTTACCCTGGGTAAACATAGTACCTTTCCTTTCCTTACCACAGAGCGACTCACTGCTCTCCCAAACGCATCTCTTTTTAGTACTAATCACCATTTCGGTGGTCACCTTATCACCTAAAACTGGAGTATGAATAGGCCTCAAGAACTGTGCGTGCTCCAAAAATAAACCCAAATGCATAATGTAGGATCAAGTGATGCTGAAAAAGTGCAAATTCAAATGAGTCGCATACCTGATAGAATCGCGATGTTGTCCAAAGATAAAATATTTACATTTCATTTTCGGGCGACATTCCGCCACCCACTTTTCTACTGTCGCTTCTTCGCCTGCTATCGCCAGTAGTGGCCGGGTCCCATAGACCGGGTCCCATAGACCGGGTCCCATAGACAAATAAATAACGCACTTATGGAAAATATGCCAGGCTGTCGCCTGCTGTAAAAATGCTATTCCTGTGTATAGACTATATATTATATGCTTATGCAACATATTTATGGATTATGGTAAGATGGACCGACATGTGCTAAATCTAAGAAGACTAACATCGGTAGGCTAAATGTTTTAAAGGTAGAGTGACCTGATGATCATGTTTAAGGAGGGCAAACAGTCACGGCATTCCGTCTTTAAGTTTCATGTGATTTTGCATTTTGAGAGGCCTCAAGACATCAATAATGACTGTGAATAGATCGACATATCTCTGTAACAGAAAAAGATATATTTAAAATGGAAAAAGTCGTTATGTAAATCTATCCCTAACCCCAGGGGTGTCTTTTGGAGATTGCAATTTCCACGTCCCCTAGAGTTTTACATTTCACCTCAACTCAGTTATTGTATGCATATTTTCCCCACCTCTTTGACCATGTTTTGCAGGTTACTCTGGTTTTACATCAGTGCTGGGTGCTTCTCAACTCATGTACATATGGCGTGACACGCACATGCACACGCACACGCACACGCACACACACACACACACACACACACACACACACACACACACACACACACACACACACACACACACAGTTTTCTTATCTGCAACCATACATTCATTCATCACATTGAACCTGGAGTCTCTATTTTGGGAATAGGTGAACCATTTTCTCAGAAATGTTTAATTCGTAAATCAACACAAGGATTGTTGTGTATTTATGAATGAAACATTTTGAAAAATGTACTATAATCGTATTTGATGTACTATAGTAAATACAGCAGATCTGCAAGCTCACAGTGGGTTTCAAAACCATATCATCTTATAATATTGGTCGTCACTAATGCTCCTTATGATGTAGCACAATTCCCATCTACTCAGTGTCTCAGTAGCCTCAGAAACCCAGACGTTTCATTGTCTCAGTGACATTGATGGAGATTCCAAGCTAAAATAAACTACAGCCTTTAGCATGCTGAACTAGAAAACATGTTGTTCAATCGATCAATACATTTCTGTCCACAACCCTCCTCCGAGTGAGAAGACAGTAATGGGTGCCATCTTATAATGAGCATTAGTGAGAACTATTATGAAGATTTTTCTATAGGAAGATTTTTTTTCCCCCTGAAATTACACCTCTGCCTAACCCCAACCACAATTCCAATACCAACCCGAAACTGAGGGAATAAATAAAAAATAAAATACAAGTAAGTTATTCTATATCTTATACTTATGTATAGTGTCTGACAAAGGATGGCAATTATTTTCCATATAATTTCAAAGCTGGATCCCTTTATTTCCCCCAACATAGTCCTATACACTTTGAAATTGCGGAGGAATTGTGGAAAATTGCGGAAAAAACGATGGGTTATAGCCCATCGTTTTTTGAATTTTTTGAAAAATTGCGGAAATTGCGGAAAAAACGATAGTTTATAGCCCATCATTTTTTTGAATTTTTTAAAATTGCGGAAATTGCGGAATTGCGGAAATTGTGTTGTGAGCTTGTAGATCTGTTATTTTCTGGAAACGATGGAACGTTTTTTATGGTTGTATAAGATCATGAGCTGATCAGGGATCTTCATAACAGCTTGTTTACCATGAGGTCTGAAAACCGTAGTTTACCAGGTCTTCCGCTGTTACAAAAAAGGGCTACACAAATGGAACAAACTTTGACTTAGAAGGAGGCAGGTAATAAAGCCTAGAATATATGGCTCGAGAGAAACCCTTAATTTCCTCACGTCTATAAATTATTTTATTGGTGTTGTATATTAGTGACATGGGAAGATTATCCCACATATATTTATTTTTTAATTTTATTTCCCTATAGATCTTAAAGAGTGGGAGTATTATGGATCTAATTGAGAAGATATAGCAGTTGTTATAAATTAGTTTTTTTGTAAAAAAAAAAAAAAGAAAGAAGAAGAAAGAAAAGAAAAAATATATGGAAGGTGGCTTATATTTATGGATGGACCTTGTATCAGAAAAAAATGACATAATTCTAGATGATCTTTTAAACTGGCTGGGTGTTGTTTTACAAAGCAAGCACACTATATCTGAATGAAAGATGGGGCGTTGTTTAATGTTCTGGTGTATTAGGTACTAGCGACACTGTGAGGATTCTTTCTTTTCAGATAATAAAGAATTGTGATTGCAATGCAATTTGTGGGACATCATTTTACTTGTAATTCGTACAAATTTTGATTGCACCACTCAGTTCACACGGGTGTGATTTATTTTACTGTAAAGCATTTTGAGAATAATTCTCAAAGTCCTACACACGTAGGCCTACACAGTAAAACATATTAGAAATAATTATTGTTTTTAATATAAATTGCATTCTGAATAATTAATCCAGATTCAGATTGAGCTGAAATACGTTGAGCTCTCATGAGGCCTCTGTTTTCATTCCAATAATTGTGCATTACATTTTGTTTGACTCAATTCCACAGATAAATATTTGTGAAAATAGTTGCTCTACAACCTCATAACGTGCTTTAGATGCTTGCAGTCAGATGCTTGTATGCAAGCTCCCATAGACAGCAACATAATGCTGCTGAGGCTTCCTGGTATTATCTCCATAACCCGTAGTGTAAAATGTGACATTTGTGCATGATTTGCTACAATACTCACCAAGTGTTAAAAGAAATACCCACAAGTAGGCATATCTTTATCTTGCCACACGATGGCGCTATTTGACAACACCTGGAATTTTCAGATCAAAGTATCAAACCTCCTCCCGTACGCGTTTGCATGGCAACCCGCTGACCAATCACAGTGCGACAGAACCTCCCGGGTTATGGGATCGTAGGTCGAGCATCAGACAAGAGCTCTATGGACAAGACGCCGGGAGGAGGGAGGAGCTTAAAGGAAGGGCGAGACATAGCCGATCTACAAGCTCACAACGCGTCGCAGCGCGACGGGTTGTGAGCTTGTAGCTCGGCTATTTCTCGGTTTTGCGAGACCGGCACGCAGCTAAACTAAAGTCTAGAATGTTTTGGTGGTGATGACGAAGAACCATGATGATGGTTTGTGACAAATAGGAACTCCAGCTGTGCAAAGGGACACTAGTCTCATTGAGTGTCTCATACAGAACACATTATTCCACCACGGTAAACATATACTGGTGAGTTAAACGTTATATTTGTGTTGTTTTTGCTGTCGCAGTATCCTTGCACTTCCTTACATCTCTGCTCAGCCTGCCACCTTGCTCGCATGTCCAACATGTGTGTTCTATTTTTAACAACATTAGTGGTTTATAGATTAAAATGGCTAAAACAAGGAGGATATCGGATTCTATGCTAATTTATAAAAGGAGCCATACATTATGCACATAATAATGCATGGTGGTTTAGTTGTGCTTGCCGAAAATAGCAGTTATCTGTCTTTGTTGTGATGCTTGTGAGCTTGTATATCTGCTATTTTAGGGGCTGTGGGCTGTCTAGGATGCGAGGTTCTTGCGTTACAATAATCGTTCTACAGGGTGAAATTTGTTCAGTAACAGCTATGGGTTTTTTTCTATATAGCGATAGCGATCTCTCCGAAGCTCTTTAGTAAACATTAAACAAGGATGTACGCAATTTGATCAAAATCAGGAGGAGAGTGAACTCAACAACTCACACAGACAGGATACAACCGAACTTGGATGTGATGAGTCTGTCTGACACAAAGAAACGAGCTGCTATTCCGACATGAAAAGGCATCTGTTAGCTGGAGGGATGGAGAGAGTGAGACCCTTATAGTAATGAACACAAACTCCATCATTTCCGTCTACTGTATAGCCACATGGAGCAGCGTGGACTGGTGTTTATACCTGCAGATACACGTACTTTGTTCTGATGTTTCTGATGAATTGAAAATGGTGGACCCTCTTGTAAACAAGTGTAACACTTTATCTGGTGTCGTCCACAGCTAACAGTTTTTGTATTGAGTCGTGCTTGAAATGTAGGCTACCTATTCTGCAAATACTGTTAATAAATACGTCAGTCAATCCTCTCATTGTATTTTGGTGTTTTCACTGTTGTTGGTTGTACCAAAAACATCCCTCCCTGTCTATCAAATCAACCAGTGAAAACACAAATATTGTGTTTCTGCAGGTATTACCAACACCACACTACTCCAGTAAATTATTGTCAACTTAAAAATATATGTATTGTTTTGTAACACAGGTTAAAGTTACATGCAGTAGGCTACTGTACTGTGCCTTTAACACTGAGGAAGTTACTGTGTATTGTGGCAAACCACAAATGACGTGTTACGTTATTGCATTACAAATATTATGTAATATGATGTTCGACATTACAATATTATGTAATAAGTAATCACATTTTACACAACCGGTTATGTCCTGCAGCTTCAAGCAACATTACGTTGCTGTTGTAATGGGAGCTCGTAGATGTGCTAGTATTTTCTCTAGTTGTACGACAACAAACAGCAGGCGTAGGTGGTTAATCCAGATGAACAGGTGTTTGCTGGAGAGGGGACGCAAACCAACACGTGGCCAGAGCTCTCTGGTCTGTGGAATATAACATAAGAACACTAGTGTTTACCTATAATGTGCTGTTTCCACTGTTGCTACACCTAAAATAAGACATTCATATACCGTACATTTTTACCTATCATTGTAGAATTGATTATGTACTTTTGGGGCAAGTAGAACAAAACTCTCAGGCCTGACTCACACCTTTATACAACAGACTGATGTATAGCTGATGCATGAGACTTATATTTATTGATGCAAGCTCGCAATTCATTTCCAATTATGGGAGTCACATGGTTTGACGTGGCAGTCGAAACACAGCCGAAAGTCGTACAACACCAATGTTGTGTCAAGCCATGTGACTCCCATTGGAAATGCATTGGGGCAAGATGTAAACGAACCCTTTCATACATCTACTGTAGCATGCATCAATGTTGTACGCTAGATGCGAAGGTGTGAGTCAGGCCTCAGAGAGAGAGAGAGCGTTTCTGACCTAACTGACCTTCTACTGGTTCCTCTGCAGCAGTGTGTGTGTGTGTGTGTGTGTGTGTGTGTGTGTGTGTGTCACAGGAGAGGAGGTGACCAGTGTTTCTGTGTGTGTGTGTGTGTGTCACAGGAGAGGAGGTGACCAGTGGTTCCAACATGGCTGCCAGCCAGCAGCAGCAGCAGCCCAAAAGCACCGGCGGCCTCCTCGAGAACGGCGCCGAAGGCAAGAGAACCGAACCCCAGAGAACCGAACCCCAGAGAACCGAGCCCCGGACCAACGAGAAGAAATGCTGTAAGTCTGTTGTTCGTATATAGAGGGTATGCACGACGTGACATCATCGTACCTGGACATCACCGTCCCACTGAGTGGCAAAAAACTACTTTCTGGCCTTGACAGCCCATTCATCCAAACAGAAAAGTCCTGTCTGATTTAAACTCGCCAACATTGCAGCTGTAAGGAAAGCTTGAATTATCTTCTATCTGCAAAGTTTTTGTTTCATAAAAATCCACCATAGAAACCATATGAGCTACTTTCTTTCAAGAAAGTGTCAGAGTTTGGAAGTGCTTGTTTTCAATAACACAACATTTTGCTGCCTCCTGCATTATGTGACATTTAGAAACAGGTGGTACGGCAGGACGGTTGAGTGATTTCCAACGAGCGCTTCCAAACTCCAACACTCCATCGATGCTGCTCAATGCCTCTGCCACTCAGTCTAGGGGGCGTGTCCTGATGGGGAAATCATGCAGGTGCATACTCTCTATTTGGTCCCCAGACCCCCATTTGAAAAGATTTCATGACTGCGCGCGCGTCTGCTCCGTTCAAGGTGAAATGTTAACACATCATCTGGGATAATGTCTTTGTTACTTATTGAACCTCCAGACTGCATCGTAACACATTGGCAGTTCAAAGAGTCTGATTAATTTCTTCTTCTGATATTGTTTTCAGAATCACAATCCCTTTTATTGGCACTGTATGCAAGCATTCAAACACTGTTGGTGTAACCTCACTGCATAGAAAAACAACACGCAGTTAAAAGAAAAAAATAATATAAAAAGCGATGTCCATATAGTAAGTAAATGTTATTCATAAAGCACCTTTCGAAACAAAGGAACAAGGAACAAAACACAAGGAACATATCGCACAGTTGTGACAATATAATACAGTGATTCAGTGAGCAGAACAATAACAAACACAGCAGAACAAAAACATAGGGCTATAAAATGAATCAGGTCAAAGGTGTACATGGGAGAAATATTTACCAAATAAGTGAGTCTTTAAGAGTCTCTTAAAACCGTCAACTGACTCAACGCCAGGGGCAAGGCATTCCATAGGGTGGGAACTACCACAGCGAAGGCCCTTTGTTTTCAGCTTGGTCGCGGGTATCTCTAGAAGACCTTTGTTTGTTGGACCTGAGAGGTCTAGCATTGGTCTTAGGAGGCATATACTGCTATCATATCACTTTAAAGTCCATAAAATAATCATGTCATGTCCAATTGTCCATATACACTGTATTTAATTCATCATGGTATAGAGGTACAGGATGTTAACTAAAGTGCAAGGTGCAGGCAGCATAATTTATGCTGGATGGATTTAGGAAGAAGCTATTGCTGAATCTAGTTATGCGTGTTCTGACTGACGTACAGCAGTGTCTCAAAGAGGTGGAGGCCATGGCTGTGTGGGGTCTTTGACTCTTTGATTAGACTCTTTGATTGACTGACGTACAGCAGTGCATGTCTCAAAGAGCTGGAGGCCATGGCTGTGTGTGGTCTTTGACTCTTTGATTAAAGAGGTGGAGGCCATGGGTGTGTGGGGTCTTTGACTCTTTGATTAGTGGCCCGGTCTGAGATAGAGTGAGGTGGCAACGTTCTTCAGGGATGGTACTAGCAGCAGTTTTAACTACAAGTTCATAGCGAGGCACCGAGTGCCACGCTATGAACTTGTAGGTCTGCAATTTTAGAAAAATCGTGAAAATGTGCCTCAAATCTGTGAACATTTTAACTCAAATCTTTGCTTCTGGGGAGGGGGGGGGGGTGCTCAACATGAAATATTGAGCACCACTGATACAGAAACATAAGGTTTTTCAGAAAACTGTCATGATTTAGAAGACATTTTTTTAATTTCGACGTCAGGCCTAAATGGGTTAATTGCAGTTTTAATCTCTCTCTCTCTCTCTCTCTCTCTCTCTCTCTCTCTCTCCTTTTTATCGCAAGTATTCTGTACCCTCCTGTTGGTTTTGAAGGTTAAAAACATCAGCATGTGGGAATGTCACCTTTGATGCCACATGACACAACGAGGCGTGCATGCCTTCTCTCCCCATAGCAGACATCATGGGTGTCTTTGACTCTTTTTAAAGGCTAATCTCTCATAATATAATCTAGGTTTAACATTAACCCAACAGTTGACTCTCTGAATAATCTTTAATCTACTGTATGTGAATTGGATTAGTTATTATATCCTATACTGTACCAGTGGTTCTAAAACATGCCAAGGACCCCCACATTGACTTGACCAAGGAGAGACCCTCACAAGATAATATTTTGTCATTAAACATAATGAGATGAGATGAGATATACTTTATTAATCCCTGAGGGGAAATAATGTGACACATAAAAAGCTAAAACTACTGACAGACAGACAGACACACAAATGGACATAATCACACAAGACTCACACAGCACCACCAAGGGTCCATATGCCATTTGAGGGGAGGAAGCAGTTCTTATGCATTCACATTGTATATAGTCTGATAGCAGTTGGCATGAAAGAGAGTCTGTATCGTTCCGTGTGCATCCTCGGGGGGAGTGTGAGCCAATACGGCTGAAAGTGCTCATCCTATCCCGCAGCACACCATATAAGGGGTGGGAGGGATTAGCCAGCATGGAGTCCAGTTTGTCCCCCATCCTCCTCCTCCTCTGCATGGCTCTCCGTTCGGAGGCCGACAACAGAGCTGGCCTTCTTTTTAACATAATTCTATTCTATGACAGAGTGAGGTGGAAACCTCTTTTTAACTATGAGTGCACGCCTGCGCGGTTTCTCCTTTTAAAAATCTGATGTCTTGTCCCGTCTGATCCAGGAGCACCTCTTACTATTTTAACTGTATTGACTTTGAGCATCTCCGTTGAGCACCTTGTTGTCTCTGTGCAGACGACCAGGTATATATATTTTTTTATATACAGTATCTATCTGTCCCTCAGCCTCAGCAGCGCCCCATCGTGGTACATATATTTGTCTTCAGAAATAGCAGATCAAGCCTGGGCCATGGCTCAGCGGTCTATAGACACCTTCTTTGGCTGGTAATCCAGTCTGTCAGTGTGGCCGCGGGTTCGACTCCCGATCCCGACGGCCTTTACTGCATGTCTTCCCCCCCCCCCCATCTCTCTCCCCATTTCCTGTCAGCCAACTGTCTGTCCCTCCATAAAATATATAAAATATAGGCGAAAGCCACAAAAAAACATAAAATAAATAAAAAGAATAGCAGATCAACAGGTTCTCAACGCATTGTGATGTCGTGATGCGTTGAGAAATAAAACATGGTCATATGTCGGTAAAAGTAGCAGATCCACAAGCTCGTTTTGACCTTGCTTTTGTGTGACACTGTAGTATGATCACTGTAGTATGATCACTGTAGTATGATCACTGTGTAGTATGATCACTGTAGTATGATCACTGTGTAGTATGATCACTGTAGTATGATCACTGTGTAGTATGATCACTGTAGTATGATCACTGTGTAGTATGATCACTGTAGTATGATCACTGTAGTATGATCACTGTGTAGTATGATCACTGTAGTATGATCACTGTGTAGTATGATCACGTAGGGCATTTATTTATCAAAAATAAAACACAGTTAAAATAGTGGGATAAGAACAACGCTGTAGTACAAATCATTTAAATGCTGCTGTAGACATCCATGTGTTGGCCCTGGATATGTATGCAATGTACAGTATGTAGTGTGGAATGTGAGTCAGGCCAAGGCTTGTTCAGTACTGCAGTACTGTCTGTATGTGTCGTGATGGGTCTGTTAGCATAGCTCAGGGACGGCTTCTGTGGACACCCATATGGAAAAAAAAATACTAAATTTGTATATGTTTTACATGAAACTTGTAGTTAATATATATGACAGTCAAAGCAGATATAAGATCCATAGTATTTTTTTGTAAAGTGAAACTTATATAATTTTGTCATTTATAGGAACTATATAAAACAGTCAAAGCACATATAAGATCCATAGTATTTTTTTGTAAAGTGAAACTTATATAATTTTGTCATTTATAGGAACTATATAAAACAGTCAAAGCACATATAAGAGCCATAGTAAGTTTTTGTAAAGTGAAACTTATATAATTTTGTCATTTATAGGAACTATATATAACAGTCAAAGCACATATAAGAGCCATAGTATTTTTTTGTAAAGTGAAACTTATATAATTTTGTCATTTATAGGAACTATATAAAACAGTCAAAGCACATATAAGAGCCATAGTATTTTTTTGTAAAGTGAAACTTATATAATTTTGTCATTTATAGGAACTATATAAAACAGTCAAAGCACATATAAGAGCCATAATACGTTTTTGTAAAGTGAAACTTATATAATTTTGTCATTTATAGGAACTATATAAAACAGTCAAAGCACATATAAGAGCCATAGTACGTTTTTGTAAAGTGAAACTTATATAATTTTGTCATTTATAGGAACTATATATAACAGTCAAAGCACATATAAGAGCCATAGTATTTTTTTGTAAAGTGAAACTTATATAATTTTGTCATTTATAGGAACTATATAAAACAGTCAAAGCACATATAAGAGCCATAGTATTTTTTTGTAAAGTGAAACTTATATAATTTTGTCATTTATAGGAACTATATAAAACAGTCAAAGCACATATAAGAGCCATAATACGTTTTTGTAAAGTGAAACTTATATAATTTTGTCATTTATAGGAACTATATAAAACAGTCAAAGCACATATAAGAGCCATAGTACGTTTTTGTAAAGTGAAACTTATATAATTTTGTCATTTATAGGAACTATATATAACAGTCAAAGCACATATAAGAGCCATAGTAAGTTTTTGTAAAGTGAAACCTATATAATTTTGTATCTTATAAGACCTATATGTGACGGTAAATCCACATACAATATTCTTAGTAAATTAGTATAAATTGAAATACATATGTGTGTTGTCAAACTTGTAGAGTTGGGCAAACATCAGTGAAACCAAAATCTGATAGGATATTGTATAGAAACCATACAATACAGGCCATGTATGTCACAGAGACATCCAAATTAAACAAAACCTAATCTTACAATGAAATAACATGAGATGACAAAATAATGAGTTGTATTCCCTTTTACATTTTATGACTCCTACATTATTTAAGATCCCCCCCACCCAGTGCCCCCCCCCCCAGCCAGTGTCCTCCCCAGCCAGTGACCCCCCAGTGTGACACCCCCCACCCAGTGCCCCCCCAGTGTGATGCCCCCCCCCCCAGCCAGTGTCCTCCCCAGCCAGTGTCCCCCCAGTGTGACACAAGCCCCCAGTGCCCCCCCAGCCAGTGTCACCACCATTGTCCCCCCATGTACCTCCCAATGCATTTTATTTTATACTGCTATGGTAACTTATAAGAATCTTCTAAAAAAAACAAAAAACATAAAGAGAGCATATCAAACACTTCACATATGTCAGGATGTGTCTGGGTAGCTCAGTCGGTAGAGCTCTCGCCTTAAGACCACAAGTTCGTGGGTTCGATCCTGGGCACTGGCAACTCAGCGTATGAGTAGCACAGCTTGGGTGCGGCAAGTGATGCGGGAAGAATTGGGAGTTGATGGTATAGTAGGTGTGGTGCTCTATCTCAGCAACTATCTCCCAGGGGTCTATAGCGCATATGTTTTTTATACCTATCATACACTTCACATATAAAAACTTATATATAGTCATAGATAAAACATATGTTTTTTTTATAACTATAAGGTATAATGTATTGGCTGACATATAACAATGTTATAAAAATCATATAAAAGAAGCATACTTTTCTTGTAAATTAAATGGTTACAAACTATAAAATACATACTATAATGGTATTTTTTTTATATATGGAAAGGATATATCTCATATAATTTAAAACTACAAACATTGTATGGAACATGTAAGGAAAATACAGTTTGCCATGTACTTACCTCATAGATCACATAGATGTTGTTTACTTGATTCATACATGATTCACTTTATTGTCTTATATGAGGATTGTATGAAAGGTGCCACTTTCAAGAGTTCACATATAAAATCTAGTATGTACTTTACATGACATACATGTAAATGACATACATAAAAAATGTAAATACTTACTATTGGAGGCAACAGGACAACATATATGTTTCTTCTACTTTTTTTTCCATATGGGCACTGCACAATAGGCCTTATAAGGCTGACGTCACGGTAGGCTGTGTCACGCCTACCGGCGCCATTGTGATTGTGATGGCCTACAAGCCCTACATATTAGATCTGCATCAAGTGTATAAGGTTGGTGTTTGAGTGTTTAGTGCACAGTGCTAGATCTCTTTCAGTTCGCCAAAATGGGATTTATTAAGCCTACTTGAGTAGCCAATACTGTTGTGTGAAATACAACAAGTAGGCTTCTCACCATAAAGGTAATAAATAATAATCAGAATAAAGGGGATGAAATAGATAATGGACGAACAACGTTTCAAACTGTCAGGATGTAGAAGACATTTTTAGAATCTGATCTCAGGTCAAAATGGCCCTTAGTTTGGGCTTTATTGCCTCCTCTTGGCATTTTCATTTTTATATGTACAGGTAATAAACAATGCATAATAATAATTCATGCATGTGTGCATGTATTACTTCAATACTTTTTTTAATAAAATACGGTTAGGGTTAAATAAAAATAAATCTAGGTAAGTGATGAGTTAAAATGTGTGTTAAATTACTCTACTGTATATGATGTCGAATCAATCGAATCAACAGACTGAAACACCTGTGGACATACAGTCAAAATGTTTTGAGCCTAGACTTAAAACTCTCTCAACGGAGGGGGCGGATCTGACAGCGAGACTACGTTGTGGTCATTAGCATTCAGCGTGCATAGATTATAATGGCTAGGAGAGAGAAACGCAATGATTGTGTTGTGATAGTAATCATTGCGTTTTTCTCTCTCCTAGCCAACACAAAATAAACTAAAATAATAACATTTTGTGAAAAATGAAGAAAAAACTAAACCAAAGGAGCACTTATACACCACCTTCTCAACACCATATAACTGTTCTAAAATTACTGTATACCACAGTCTCTTTATTCCATACTATTTTCCATATTTCATATTCTAGTCTTGAACACAAGGCTAAAGTTGGTTGCTAGGCACCAACTCCTGGAGAAAGATTAACACCTGGAGAAAGATTAACAGGCTGGTGGGGATGATTTGAGGATCATGTGATGAAAATGTCAAAATATTAACCAGCTTGCAATGCTGGAGTTTTACAAGACTTTAACCACATCTTTTCTTTGTGCCTCCTTTCATGTTTTCTTCTCATTTCTTATATAACTTTAACTAGGAAAGCCTGACTGAGATTACATTCCTATTTTGCAAGAGGCAAGACAGTAGCACATTAAAACAACACTGCAGACAAGCCTCTAACATGAAATGGAATGTCCTCTTGCACATGTGACGACACATGTCTGTACTGTACTGTACTGTACTGTACTGTACTGTACTGTACTGTACTGTACTGTACTGTTTCTCAAAGTGGACGCCATGGCACCCTGGGTGCCTCAGAATACTTTGATAATATTACGTCTGTCTGTACATGAGCGTCACAATCCTTGTAACCATCGCAACGAACGGGGGTCTACAACCAACGCGTTGTGAGCTTGTACTGTAGATCGGCTATTCTTCGGCTTTAAGCTTAGCTTACTATAAAAAAATCACACCCGTGTGAACTGAGTGGTGCAACCTCCCCCTCCTCTCTCTCTCTCTCTCTCTCTCTCTCTCTCATATATTAGCAGGCAATAGTGCAGCACTATCTCACTCTCTGTTTCTGGCACAACAGCGCCCCTACTGGTACTAATAGTGTACTAATGGTGCTCACAGTCACATAGGTGCATGGGTGGGTGGGTGAACCAACACATAGGCGGGTGAACACGGACATTGCTGTTCCTTGGAGTGGTTGCACCACTCAAAAAGGCTAATGCGAAAATGACATTAAGTGTGTGTGTGTGTGTGTGTGTGTGTGTGTGTGTGTGTGTGTGCGTGTGCGTGCAGCCTGGGCCTCCTACATGACCAACTCTCCTACGGTCATCGTGATGATCGGCCTACCGGCCAGAGGGAAGACCTACATGTCCAAGAAACTGACACGATACCTCAACTGGATAGGAGTTCCTACCAAAGGTACACACACACACACACACACACACACACACAGAGTACAGAGTACAGAGTACAGAGTACAGAGACAATATAAGCCATTTTGACCTGAGATCAAATTCTAAAAAATTCTGTTTGAAAATGACAGTTTTCTGAAAAAGCTAATGTTTCTATGTCAGTCGTTCTTCGATTTTTCAAAAATAGCTAAAGCCTAACATAATGCTGACACCAAAAGGGGTTCCCGCCCAGAATGGGATAACACCCTCAGTGTACTGTAGACACAATGGCGAAGAAGAATCTACATACAGTACAGTGTATATACAGTACACGTAGCATCTCCTTCCGTACATTATGTACATGAGGTTTAGAAATAAGGCACACGAGCATCTAGGGCTGTCACGATTACACATTTAAATTGACAATTAATTGTCACACATATAATTGCGATTAACGATTGCATTGTGTTATTGCATTGGAAATTCGAACATTTAATATGAATAAATGGTTCACAGGGCAGATATGGCAAATAACTGAAAAATAAATGACTGGCATTTGTATACATTTTATACAAAAGATTTAAAAAAATAGCTGATCTACAAGCTTACACGATTAACGATTATGACGAAATAATTGCGATAATCTCAAAGAATTGCGATTGGGCTATTATTTAATAATTATGATAACCCCTATGCGCATCAACTGGCATACAGTATACAACACTGTCCATAACATAGATATTGGTGCAGGCAGAGTATCTGTGAGTGTCAAGTTCAACCACAAAGGTTGCTTTACAGGTACACTGTAGTCCAGAGGTAGGTAATGCAGAGGAACCGGTTTGGCTTCCTCTGTCAGTACATTATTGTTCATCACAGCAGGTCTTTTCATTGTCAAATGCATGTAGGTTAGAGCAGTGGTTCCCAAACACTGGGTCGCAGGCACATTGTTATGGGTCCCTTTGGGTTTCCTACATTTTGTTTTTAATAATAAGAAATAAGAAAATCCCCCCCCCCAAAAAAAAAAAAAAAACCCAAAAGAAATCATGACTTAAAAACATAAAGAACAATCAATGACATTCCATAAAACTAATGTTGAAGAAGTAGTAAAAATAGCCGATCTACGTACAACGCATTTTCACTAATTTGGGGTCCCGGGCAAACATCTAATTTCTCTGTTGGGTCACAGGCACAGGCTAAAAAGTTTGGGAACCACTAGGCTAGAAGTCCAGTAGGTCTTACTCTTTCCACTGACCCAGTGGGCCTACTGAACTCTAGCCCAGAACCACTGAGCTAGGAGTCCAGTAGGTCTTATTACTCTGTTCACTGACCCAGTGGGCCTACTGGACTTCAGCCCAGAACCACTGGGCTAGGAGTCCAGTAGGTCTTATTACTCTGTTCACTGACCCAGTGGGCCTCTCTGTCTCGCTCTGTTCTCTTACAGTGTTTAACCTGGGGGTTTACAGGAGAGAAATGGTGCAGTCCTACAAGTCCTACGACTTCTTCAGACATGACAACCAAGAGGCCATGCAGATTAGAAAGTGAGTCCTCTGCTGTCAGTCTCTGGGTCTTTGACACAACTCAAAGTCCTTTTTTCAAGGACCCCCGGGGCCTCATTTTGTACAGTTTTTACATTTAGCAGACACCCTTAACACATGCACGTTGGAGCAGTCAGCCTGGACGATGTTGAGCTTTTGAAGTCAATTATCTTTAATAATTTGATAATTGAGGAAGCTCTCGGAAGGTTCCCCTTCCCTGACTTGTCCATTTCTGGGCACATGGAGAATGATGCCTACAGACAGCAGGCATAAATTTGTCATAGTTTTACTGTCGTTACCAGTGATTTATTTTTTTCCAAAGAAAAAGCGGCCAGTTTTCTGGGAATATTATCCTTCCGTCCCGGACACGCGTTCCGATTTTTATCGCCTATTAGATTTCATTTTCTGCCTCTAAGCGGGGCGGCTGTGGCTCAGGATGTAGAGCAGGGCATCCATTGAGCCACGGGTTGGCGGTTCGGATCCCGGCCTGTACCAGTGTCTACATCATGTCCAAGTGTCCTTGGGCAAGACACTGAACCCCAGATTGCCTCCAATGAGTCGGTGGGTATGCAAGCTTGCCACCATTGTTTGTGTGAATGTGGGAAGTGAGGACGCCGCTTCACCTTCCAATGTATGAATTAATTTATATAGCGCATTCATATAGCGCCTTTATCCAAGGCGCTTTACATAGATTGTGCATTACATTCACCCATTCATGCACCGATGGCAGCGGAAACCATGCAAGGCACCAACTAGAACATCGGGAGCAATTAGGGGTTCAGTGTCTTGCTCAAGGACACTTCGACAGTAACTCTGGGGGAGCCCACAGGGTTCGAACTGGCAACCTTGCGGTTACCGTCCAGGCACTCTACCCCTGAGCCACCGACACCCCAGGGTGCTTTATGGAACATTCAGACGCATAACATTCCTCGTCTTAGCAGATCTGAGTGCATTCATTTGCACTATTTCTATGCACACATTTTTATGTACAAAATACAATTGCAATGTATGCCGAGTTAAAATCTACACAAAGATCAGAAGATATGAAAAAGGAAACTCGAGGTGAGAATGTGTCTATACCTCACTGCATACTGCAGGTGTTCTTTACAGAGTTTTTACTTGTCAGCAAGTCTGATGATACTGCACAGACTGACCTGAATTTATATTTATACACGTACATTCATGACCTATTTATTTATTTTTATTATGCAATCATGCAGATCAGTCATACACAGTATTATATGATCTTCTCTCTATCTTTTTTTAACTGCAATGATGAGCCTGCACAAGCAATAATTGCACCCACCTTACTTGTAATGTGATGTAATGTGACGATATAGATTGATTCTGAGTTTTAGATAGCATTCTGGTGACAAAGACTGTCAGAGTACACAGTACAGCATCTTGCAATGGGTCTGGTCCACAAGATTCGATGCACCACCAAGATACCCATGTACTGTACCTGTCTAAATACTTCCTTAATGTCAACGAAGTCCACACCCACAACACCAGAGGGAGTTCAACAAACTATGTGCAACCCAGATTCGGCACAAACAAGGGACTAAATTAAATGTGGAACACCCCAACAGTCATTAACCCATTCTGGGCGGAAACCCCTTTTGGTGTTTTAACTAAGCATTATGTTATACTTTAGCTATTGAAAAATAGCAGCTTGTAGGTCTGCTAATCTTTGAATATATATATATATATATATATATATATATTCTTTCAGAAGACTTTTTTATTTATTTCGATGTCAGGCCTAAATGAGTTGACATGCAAATCCCTTGACTCCTTCAAAACCGCACTCAAAGGGCACCTACGGACGGCTGCAATTCGAAACTGGCCCCTGTAAAATCTGAATCCCCCCCCACTGCCCCCCTTTTTCCCCTCACTGTATAGGTTTCCTTTTCCCCTTTTTTAAAATAGAAAGGAGACGTCGCACAACTCGTAGTCCTGATGCCAAAAATACTTTTTATTTACCAACGTTTCGACAAACGAGTTGCCTTCTATCAGGGTATGAAGAAGGCAACTTGTTTGTCCTTTATGATGATTTCCTGTTCTTTGTCTATATAGAAGTGCATATTTGTAGTAAGTCTCTAAATGTTATGATGAATTGAACAAGGTGGACCCTCTTGTAAACAAGTGTAGTGCTTTATTGGGTCGTCCACTCACTGTTAACAGTTTCTGTATTGAGTTGTACTTCAATCGAAATGCCAACATGTATCTGTAGTACCTCTGCTCTGTCACAAGATGGGGCACTTTCCTAACATTCCATGACTGTGTTTCATAGTTAGATTTCATTCCATTGTTGTTGTAATTACAGACAGTGTGCCCTGGTGGCGCTGCAGGACGTCAAATGTTACCTGGATGAAGAGGGGGGGCAGATCGCTGTGAGTTCACCATCATTGTGCACTATTATTCACCACTGAAGCCCTATATGAGTCGGTTCACCACTGTTCACACAAAGCCCTGTATATTTATTATATATGTATATAATAATAAACTTTATTTATATTGCACATTTTTTGACAGTGTCACAAAGTGCTTAACAATATAAAAACAACAGTGTTACATAACAATCAAACAGCAGGCAGAATAAAATGACATTATCAAGGGAACTAAAAGCAAACACTGGTTATCGGTTTAAAAAGGCTTTCCTATAAAAGTGGGTCTTTAATTTAGTTTTAAAAATAGCCAAGGAGCTAATATAGACCTCAGGTCAGATGGCAGGCTGTTCCAGAGCATGGGAGCCCTGCTTGAAAAGGCCCTATCCCCCGTTGTCACCATTTTGGTTCTAGGTACCTATTATTAAGTCGTGTGACAAATGGCAAAAGATGCTCATCTACGAGCTCACGTCTGGTGTGTTGTGAGCTTGTCGATCTGCTATTTTTGTAAAATGTTTTTACAAAATAAATCCTGACTAAAATGTTTCCTGTTCTTCTGTCAGGTTTTCGATGCAACAAACACTACCAGGGAACGGAGAGAAATGATCCGTCATTTTGCACAGGAACATGAATACAAGGTCTGAATGGAGCAACCCCTTATAATATCATAATAATGACTAACTGTTACCGTTTAGCATGAGCACAGGAACATGAATACAAGGTCTGAATGGAGCAACCACTTATAATATCATAATAATGACTAACTGTTACCGTGTAGCATGAGCACAGGAACATGAATACAAGGTCTGAATGGAGCAACCCCTTATAATATCATAATAATGACTAACTGTTACCGTGTAGCACGAGCACAGGAACATGAATACAAGGTCTGAATGGAGCAACCACTTATAATATCATAATAATGACTAACTGTTACCGTGTAGCATGAGCACAGGAACATGAATACAAGGTCTGAATGGAGCAACCACTTATAATATCATAATAATGACTAACTGTTACCGTGTAGCATGAGCTTTTAGACATTTAGACAATAGTATCGTCTGCATGAACTAATTCGAATTGTCTTTGTAATTTTATTTAACAAGACTTGTTTCCTTTCTTTTGCAGGTGTTTTTTGTCGAGTCGATATGTGATGACCCTGAAGTAATCGCTACAAATATATTGGTAAATCATAATATTACATTTACTCTTCTAGAACAATCGCTTAGCCGTTATTTTTTTACAGCATCGTTAAATAATCGAATCAGCATGTCGTTTAGTTATGACTTCTATCTGACAGTATCTTAGTATACGACAGGGGTGGGCAACTTTGACGATGGAGAGGGCCACTATATGTCCACACTCACTCCCTAGGGCCATATTTTTTATATATTATTACTGTCTTAGCAAAAATAGACGATCTACAAGCTGTTTTGAGCTTGTAGATCGGCTATCTTTTGCTATATTCAAATTTTAATCTTGAATTTTTGCTATTTTTGAATTAGAATCCTGGAATTTAACATTTTTATGTAATTTGAAATGCCTTTAATTATACGTGTGTTGAGCAATGAGCTACTAATTTAGACTGCAGTAATTAAAGCAGGTCATGTTTGCATGTTGTGGAATTGTAACATCTGAAACCAATATTATTATTATTAACCTGAGGGCCACATTAAGTGAAGGTGGGGGCCGCATGTGGCCCCCGGGCTGCCAGTTGCCCACCCCTGGTATACGACATGATAAATGTCCGTATACATGTTTTTCCCCCGGTCAGTATCTGACAGTATCTTCATATACGACATGATAAATGTACGTATACATGTTTTTCCCCCGGTCAGTATCTGACAGTATCTTAATATACGACATGATAAATGAACGTATACATGTTTTTCCCCCGGTCAGTATCTGACAGTATCTTCATATACGACATGATAAATGAACGTATACATGTTTCTCCCCCGGTCAGGATGTGAAGGTGTCCAGTCCAGACTACCCAGAGAGAGACCGAGAGAGTGTGATGGAAGACTTCCTGAAGAGAATAGAATGCTACAAAGTGACATATCAACCCTTAGATCCCGATGAACATGACAAGTAAGACACTCATTCTTAGACGTTATTAACCCATTTAGACATCGAAATAAAATGAAAAGGTCCTCTAAATCATGACAGTTTTCTGAAATGCCAATGTTTCTATATCAGTGGTGCTCAATATTTAATGTCAAGAACCCCAAAAATTATCTGTATTTGGCCACCGACCCCCATCTGAAAATATGTTGTTCCAGGAACCCCCCAGAAGCAAAGATTTGAGTTAAAAAAACGTTCGCTCTGAATGAATATATATTCAAAGATTTGCACCACATTTTCACGATTTTTCAAAAAATAGCAGACCTACAAGCTCGTAGTGCGGCACTTTTGGTGCCGCGCTATGAGCTTGTAGGTCTGCTGTTTTTCAATAGCTAAAGTATAACACTTAAAACACCAAAAGGTTGCATGTACAACTACAGTATGCATACATACTGTACATGCATACATACAGTATATTCATTTTGAACGATTATCTCAGGATCTCTTTGAGAGAATTTCTTGATATTGGGCAGAAACGGCCACAGGTCACTGTTGTGATCTCACAAAACACTTTCAATAAATTAAATAAATAATTAATGAATCATTATTTCAAATTGTAATATGTTGGCAAAACTTAGTAACGTTTTTTTTTAAAAAGGTTCTATTAATAAGAAGAGGCTCTTTCACAGATTTCATTTTCAAAGCCAGAGTTACGTAAGCCAGGCTAAAGTAAATTCTGGTTATTGGTCTTAACATGTGTTAAACAGATTGTAGGTTTTGCCCAGCATTGGCATCCATGCAGGCTTTGTCCAGTAGGGGGAGACAGAGGTTTATTTGTACTAGAACTGTGTGGTGGAGTTTCCTTTCAAACTCATTTTTATTTGAAGTGATCTGATCTGTATAACTGATATGCCCTAAATTCATTTTGGGGAGAAAATGAGAACGACTCTAACCCATTTTGGGTGGGAACCCCTTTTAGTGTTTTAAACATTGTTATAATTTAGCTATTGACAAATAGCAGATCTACAAGCTCATAGCACGCCACCGAGTGGCGCGCTGCGAGCTTGTAGGTCTGCTCTTTTTTTTAAATTGTGAAAATATTTATTTCTGAAAACTGGAGGATTTAGAAGATCTTTTTTAAAATGTTGAGGTCAGGCCTAAATGGGCTAAAGCAGTCAGTCATAATCACTGAGAATGTTTCCTCTCTGGCCAGTGAGTCAAGATACCACTGAACTTAATTTGTTTTAATAATGAACTACTTGTAGTTGTCCAGGACCAGGGTCTTCAGTAATTTCTAGTTCACAGACCTCCCAAATTCACATTGATTAGGAAATATCATACATCATGCAAATCATACTTTAGGTTTCAAGGACCCCCAGTTTCATATGGATTAGGCCACGGAACCCCATTTGATATAATTTTTCCATCTTCAGGGCCCCATAATCTACACTGTAAAAGCCTATTTGTTTATGTAACTAAAGAGTGTACAATCCTCTTTGGTTCCATTTGGACACAGTTACAGACCTGTAAAGGCCCACGCATACACTGATAAACTACAACATGACAGGCCTCTTTGGTTCCATTTGGACACAGTTACAGACCTGTAAAGGCCCACACATACACTGATAAACTACAACATGACAGGCCTCTTTGGTTCCATTTGGACACAGTTACAGACCTGTAAAGGCCCACACATACACTGATAAACTACAACATGACAGGCCTCTTTGGTTCCATTTGGACACTGTTACAGACCTGTAAAGGCCCACGCGTACTCCAGTTTTAGGTGATAAACTACAACATGACGTGAATGAGCTGCGGTGGAGAGAAACTCAATCGTGATACCCCTTAATTGTGAAATTAGTTCAAATCATATTATTGTGTGGGTTGTGTGCGCCCTGAAATGGTTGAGAACCACTGATATGCCAGACTGTCTCTCTCTCTCTCTCCCCCTCTCTCCCCCTCCCTTTAGGAAGCTGTCCTTCATCCAGGTGATCAATGTGGGCCGGAGGTTCCTGGTGAACCGCGTCCAGGACTACATCCAGAGTAAGATCGTTTACTACCTGATGAACATCCACGTTCACTCCCACTCCATCTACCTCTGTCGCCACGGGGAGTCTCACCACAACGTGGAGGGACGCATCGGAGGGGACGCACAGCTGTCCGACAGAGGCAAGCAGGTGAGAGACGCACAGCTGTCCGACAGAGGCAAGCAGGTGAGAGACGCACAGCTGTCCGACAGAGGCAAGCAGGTGAGCCACTCGGTGGCGTGCTATGAGCTTGTAGATCTGCTATTTTTCAATAGCTAAAGCATAACATAATGCTAACACCAATAGAGGTTCCCGGCCCAAAATGGACTGAGGTCGATTTAAAAAAAAAAAAGGCTTCTAAAATCCTAACATTTTTCTGAAAAACCCATGTTTCTATGTCGGTGGTGCTCAACCTTTTTCATGTCAAGGACCCCCAGAATTATCTCTATTGGGCCACGGACCCCCATCTAAAAATATGTAGTTCCAGGGACGTCGTGAGTTTTACAATTTTGGCATTTTGGCAGACGCTCTTAATCCAGAGTGATTTACAGTAAGCAAGAACAAAAACATGATGACACATCAAATACATAAAAAATAGTCATCATGAATCCTACATTATGTAAGCTAAACAGCCAAACCTTGACACAGTCATTGTTGTGTCTTTCCCTCTTGTTTTTGTTCCCTCAGTGAATCCACCACAGTTACAGTACAAGCTAAGATGAACGTTCACCCCACATCCTTAACCCAACCTTAACCACACCAAACCCATGACTAAGCTGCTATAAGCAATAATATGTCAACATTTTAATTACTTTTTTTGTTTTTTGGCATTCAGAGTCACAGCCAGCAACACTACCAAAAATGTAGTCTCTGTGACACATCTCTTTCACCTTTTGTGTTATCAGTTTTTTAATGGTCTTTTATTCTCTGTTATTTTTTTGTTTTATTTATGTTACCCATTGATTTTATGTATGTTGTTTTAACCCATTTTGGTCGGGAACCCCGGTTGGTGTTTTAAGCATTATGTTATACTTTAGCTATTGAAAAATAGCAGCGCACCACCGAGTGGTATATTTCAGAGCAAACGTTTTTAACTGGTATTGTTATTTGCTGCTCCATTACAGTATGTGAAGCACGTTGTAACCTTTCATAACTCATTATCATTATCACGGTCAGTTTGCGACGGCGTTGAAGGAGTTTGTGGACGAGCACCGCCTGTCGGACCTGAAGGTGTGGACCAGTCAGCTGAGACGGACCATCCAGACCGCGGAGGAGCTGGGAGTCCCCTATGAGCAGTGGAAGATCCTCAATGAAATCGATGCGGTGAGTGGGCCACTGCTTCTCAAATGGTCATCTGCTGTCAACATCTCCTGTATTCATATCTGTGCAAAATAGATAATATATAGAGCGTCGCAGTCCCGCCCCCTATACCAGGGCCCAGGAAATGATTCTCTGTTCATTTTCTCATAGACATTTCAGAAAGTATTTATTTAAAGACGTTTACGCCGCGGACAAAGCCAACTCTTGTCGTGACAAATCATGACGACGAACAATTTTTTTTGGGCTGAACAAATAATTAGAAAGAAGAACACTTCGGTTACAACGGTTACAACACTTCTTTGTAATTATTTGTTTGGTCCAAAGTATTGTGTTTGTTGTCATGAGTTGTCACGACTCGAGTTGGCTTTGTCCGCGACGTAACCGTCTTTAAATAAATACCTTTTGAATTGTCTATGGGAACAATGCATTGGGAATCATTTCCTGGGCCTGGTGTCGTCCTGAAAGGGGGTGGGACTGCGATGCTCTATAACGTGTTATCACTCAAATAATGTGCATATTCTAATTCCAAATACAACGTTCAGACTATATTTAGGTTATTACCGCTGCACCTTAAAAGGGGCGACCTCCCTTGCTGTTTTTAAGAGCGAGTTGAAAACGTATCCTTTTCAACTTGGCATTTTGTTTAAATTGATCTTGTGTTCACATTCAATGTTCTGTTACAAAGTTTCTTACAATTTTATTTATTAATTTGTATACTTTTTTCTTGTACTAACTAGCTTTTTGCTTTCTGGTATTCCGCTGCTTGTTGTTTGTTTTATGTGAAGCATTTTATGTATGAAAGGTGCTATATAAATAACGTTTTTATTATTATTATTATTTAATTTGCCCCTGTATTGGGTAATAATAATAATAATTGAAAGAGGTGACCAGTGTTTTTAATATACAGATCTATGGTCAGATTTCCTGATTTCCTGACTTTTTTTGAAAAGCCAAAACAGATCCCGAACTAGCAGCCATGGGAATTTAGTAAATTCTCACACTTTCTTTGTGATATGGCGACATTATCTTACATTTGAGAGTTTGGGGAATTCATACATTGTACAGAAATACGATATGTGGTCCACCTTCCAGGCTTTGACAGAGTCCTGTTGATGTGTGTCCCACGGTGTGTGAGGCTTTGACAGAGTCCTGTTGATGTGTGTTCCAGGGTGTGTGTGGCTTTGACAGAGTCCTGTTGATGTGTGTTCCAGGGTGTGTGTGAGGAGATGACCTACCACACGATCGAGGAGAAATACCCAGAGGAGTTTGCTTTGAGGGACCAGGACAAATACCACTACCGCTACCCAGGGGGAGAGGTATGAGGACCAACTTTGGGAACCCCTTATGTAGGCCACTCCATGCTGAGTATATGCTCTTGTCTGAAGTGCCCTTGAGCAAGGCATTGAACCTCTACCATGAAATGTTCTATGAGCAGGGTGTGGCTGTAAACAAGCCTCTCAACCTTAGTCCACTTCCCTGGGTAAACAAAGAACTTTGCTTTGTTTTGCTTTGTGTGTAGTCCTACCAGGACCTGATGTAGGCCTTATGCTCTGGTCTTTGTATTCCTACCAGGACCTTATGTAGGCTCTTGTCTTTGTAGTCCTACCAGGACCTGGTCCAGAGGCTGGAGCCGGTCATCATGGAGCTGGAGAGACAGGGCAACGTTCTGGTCATCTGTCACCAGGCCGTCATGCGCTGCCTGCTGGCCTACTTCCTGGACAAGAGCGCAGGTTAGATCTACAAACCCATGGGCACTTATGTAGCATATGTGCCATGTCTTTGATGTATGCATGTTGAATATCATTATCGCTGATTGGTGGAAACCGTGTGCGTCCAAAACAATTGTGACATTTCTTACTGTGGATAAGAGCGTCTGCTAGAGGCAGTACATTGAATAGACACATCAGTCGTGGTGTGGTTAAATGTTTGCGTTAAAGAATGTTTAACACATTGGTAGTATCTCAGTGTCTCTCTGTCAAAGAACATGTTTAACACATCGGTAGTATCTCAGTATCTCTCTGTCAAAGAACATGTTTAACACATCGGTAGTATCTCAGTATCTCTCTGTCAAAGAACATGTTTAACACATCGATTATGTTCATTAGATGGATTGCACTTATCTTGTCTTAACATATGATTTCACCACCACATCCATACCATATCAGGCTTACTGTTTGAATGTTGACCTTGTATTGGCACACTTAGCCTCAGTAGAACAGAATGCTTTCCCCACATGTACACAAGATAAAACTAAAACAAATACGAGTCATTTTCCACCACGCCATATGACACATATTTTGTCAGATGAAACGGACACAAACAAAATTTATTTGCTGTACAAACTGGAAAATTGGTTGTTCTCAAAATAGTCTCAGTGTTGGTTAGAGTGCTGTCCTGAGGTTTTGTTTTTGCCAAGTAAGGGCACAGGAAGTGGGTTGTGTGTTTTTTTGGAGTATTTTAAAAGCTAAAACCACAGTCTGCAGAGTTTCGCCTACACAGCTAGCTGACGGCACACCTCTGAAGGCACACACTGTGCATGTGCCCTTAATGTCGGGGAGCAAAAGGAGAAGTGTAATTTATATTTAAAAGGTCAAACACCAAATATAATACGACAATACATGAATCTGGTTATTGTCACCGACGAGTAGAAACCTTGTACTGTATGTCCAGAACTGTTATACCTACTAGGAAATGGGTGGTGGATAAAATGACCTGTGTTCCAATGGGTCCAATGTACTTATTATTATTATTATTATTATTATTATTCATAGGTTAAATATTTGGAAAACCCACAGACACACTTAAAGCTGCACAATGTAACTTTCCTCTTTTACCCCGCATTTGAACCTGGTTCCCGAAGACATTTTTTGCATTAACCCATTTTGGGGCGGGAACCCCTTTTGGTGTTTTAAACATTATGTTATAATTTAGCTATTGAAAAATACCAGATCTAGCGTGCCACTATTTTTTTAAAACCGTGAAAATGTGGAACAAATCTTTGAACATATATTCTTTCAGAGCCAATGTTTTTAACTCAAATCTTTGCTTCCGAGTGGTTCCTGGAACGACATATTTTCAGATGGGGGTCGGTGGCAATCATTTTTGGGGTCCTTGACATGAACACCACTGATACAGAAACATCTTTCAGAAAACTGTCAGAATTTAGAAGACATTTTACATTTTTCAACGTCAGGCCTACATTGATTAAGCTAATAGAGCCGGCCTACTTGCTCAGGGGATGAATTGAGCCTTGACCAAGTTGACCATCGGGTCAAAATCCGTGTCAGATCCTGTGTCGAGCTCGGTGAGACATGACCTTTGACATGTCTCAATAGAAGAGCAGGGAGACGATACAACACCCCAATTGTAATTGTCATATTGTCTGACCATACTCTACCATACACATTAGACATAGTTGCATAGTTTAAATAGAAGAAATGCCAAAAATAGTGGACAATAGCACACTACATTTGTGGGGCAATCTCGTATGATAAAGTACACATGCAACATAAAAGGTTGAACTATGGAGATACAAGGTTTCTGCCCAACAGTGACGTCATGTGGAACATCTGACCACGTCTGCTGGCATAACTGAGTCACATTTTGTGTCGCTACAGATGACCTGCCCTACTTGAAGTGCCCCTTGCACACGGTTCTGAAGCTCACCCCTGTGGCTTATGGTAAGACATCACCAACCTGGAGGAAACAAAAACACCTCATTAGTCGCTTTTATAGTTGTTTTTACTGCCTGTCTGTCTGTCCGCCCTCCTCCTTCCCAGTGTTGTTTTCGTTGACTAAAACTAAGACGAAAAATGTTCGTCGACTACCTTTTTTCACTGACTAAAACTAAATAAAAACGAATCTATGATGACTAAAACTAAGACTAAATATACTGACAATTTTGTCAACAAATAAAAACTAGACTAAAATGTTAGGAAGGGACTAGTGGACAAGAGATCCAGTTTTATGCTGGGTTGCATGCTGAAAATAGCAGATATACAATCTCAGCGCGACGCGTTGTGAGATTGTATATCTATTTTCAGCATGCAACCAAAGTGTAAAATATGTCATTACAACAACATCAAGGCCTGTCAAAACACATTTTTGTCGACTAAATCAACTGTAGATTTAGTCGACTAAAATCGTATGACATTTAGCTGCCAAAAACAACACTGCTCCTTCCTTACCTGGACTGTGACTATTTTCCCCCTGTCTGTCTTTCCCCCGTCCCCCTGTCTGTCTTTCCCCCGTCCCCCTGTCTGTCCCCCGTCTGTCCCCTGTCTGTCCCCTGTCTGTCCTCCGTCTCTGCCAGGCTGTAAAGTGGACATGTTTGATCTGAAAGTGGAGGCGGTCAACACCCACAGAGACCGACCACTAGTGAGTTTGTGCCTGCATTACTCTTACACTTTATTTACACTTTTTACACAATAGAAAATAAATAAAATAAAAAACAAACATGCTCATAGCTATCTGCTTATTTGTCAGTGCGGGACACAACTTTTTTGTGTAGTTTATTAGCACAGTTTAATAACAAATAAAAACGACACAAAAAAGAGAAAAGATTACACCTCTTTGTGAATCATCAGGTCTTAACTTTAGCTCATCCATATCTGGTGATCTATGATCATTGGCAGGGCAGATCAGGGCAGCTAAGCTCTGTCCATTCCTCGGCACACATTCTTGTGAAAAACAACTTCCTTTGTACCTGCGTACTTTGTGCACTTTTATAACTATCTACTGTAGATTATATGAGGCCTTTTATTTACTTTATGAGTAGATTATTATTACATTATTACATGATTTATATTTCAGTTACTACCTGTTTATATAAAACACATTAATGTTTAAATTAAAACAAATAATTAAAATGTCACATAAAAACACACTAGAAAAAAGCCTAGTGGAAATCTGCGGGCACAGTTTCAGTACTTAGAGGAGTCGTATTATGTTACGTGTTACGTATGTTACGTATTATGTCACGTGCAGGAAGGACAAAGGGGAAGTCTTGATCACATGACTATAGAGATCATGTGTACCGATTTGCGGGACATTTTGATAAAATCTGAAGGAGTAATATTCAAAAATGAGTTTTATATAAGTCATATACTTTGTGGAGGTCCCTGGAACAAAATAGTTTGTGATGGAGGTCTGCGGCCAAATGCGTATAATATTTGGGGGTCCTTTGGCACGAAATGGTTTTGAGAAGCGCTGATATAGCAACACAAGTTTTTCATAAAACTGTATTTAGAAGACATTTGTAGAAAACTGTATTTAGAAGACATTTGTAGAAAACTGTATTTAGAAGACATTTGTAGAAAACTGTATTTGGAAGACATTTGTAGAAAACTGTATTTAGAAGACATTTGTAGAAAACTGTATTTGGAAGACATTTGTAGAAAACTGTATTTAGAAGACATTTGTAGAAAACTGTATTTAGAAGACATTTGTAGAAAACTGTATTTAGAAGACATTTGTAGAAAACTGTATTTAGAAGACATTTGTAGAAAACTGTATTTAGAAGACATTTGTAGAAAACTGTATTTAGAAGACATTTGTAGAAAACTGTATTTAGAAGACATTTGTAGAAAACTGTATTTAGAAGACATTTGTAGAAAACTGTATTTAGAAGACATTTGTAGAAAACTGTATTTAGAAGACATTTGTAGAAAACTGTATTTAGAAGACATTTGTAGAAAACTGTATTTAGAAGACATTTGTAGAAAACTGTATTTAGAAGACATTTGTAGAAAACTGTATTTAGAAGACATTTGTAGAATGGGCCTCAGGTCTTAATGTGTTGAACAGATTCCCCAGGCAGTGAGTGTATAAACAGTGGGCTGGGTAGGAGTGTCATGTCTGCGTACATCAACCATAACAATGAGTTGCTTTCCAGTTGCTTTCCAGTAGCATTGCCACCCACGCACACTCACACATGCTCACACACACGTGTTGTTCCCAGCATAATTATATTGGATCATTCAGATTACTTCCCTTTTGTCCTTCCTGCACACGAGACTATATTTTGGATACCATAATATGACTCATCTACTTTACTGCACTGACCTTTTTATTGTAAAATAAATATATATATATATATATATATATATATATATATAGTCAATTAAATCAATTAGTTCTATTAACTGATGCACCCCTTAATGTCACCTCTGTGTTGTCCCCCTACACCCCTCCAGTGAACCATGGTAACACAATGTCACCTCTGTGTTGTCCACCTACACCCCTCCAGTGAACCAGGGTAACACAATGTCACCTCTGTGTTGTCCCCCTACACCCCTCCAGTGAGTGAACCAGGGTAACACAATGTCACCTCTGTGTTGTCCACCTACACCCCTCCAGTGAGTGAACCAGGGTAACACAATGTCACCTCTGTGTTGTCCACCCACACCCCTCCAGTGAACCAGGGTAACACAATGTCACCTCTGTGTTGTCCACCTACACCCCTCCAGTGAACCAGGGTAACACAATGTCACCTCTGTGTTGTCCACCTACACCCCTCCAGTGAACCAGGGTAACACAATGTCACCTCTGTGTTGTCCACCTACACCCCTCCAGTGAACCAGGGTAACACAATGTCACCTCTGTGTTGTCCCCCTACACCCCTCCAGTGAACCATTGTAACACAATGTCACCTCTGTGTTGTCTCCTACACCCCTCCAGTGAACCAGGGTAACGCAATGTCACCTCTGTGTTGTCCACCTACACCCCTCCAGTGAACCAGGGTAACACAATGTCACCTCTATGTTGTCTCCTACACCCCTCCAGTGAACCAGGGTAACACAATGTCACCTCTGTGTTGTCCCCCTACACCCCTCCAGTGAACCAGGGTAACACAATGTCACCTCTGTGTTGTCCACCTACACCCCTCCAGTGAACCAGGGTAACACAATGTCACCTCTGTGTTGTCCACCTACACCCCTCCAGTGAGTGAACCAGAGTAAAAATGTGACCTCTGCTCTGTGACCTCTGCCCCTCCACTGCAGCAGGGTAGAGTGTGACCTCTGCCCCTCCATGTGACCTCTGCCCTGTGACCTCTGACCCCTCCTCCAGCAGGGTAGAGCATCATCAGAAGGCTCCCAGACGGTGTTCCTCAGGCGGAACAGCTTCACTCCTCTGTCCAGCCAGGACCAGCTGGTGAAGAGGCCCCGCCTCTACAGCGCCGGGAACCCGCCCAAGTCCCGCTGGCCGCCGCAGGCGCCGTCTCTCCCCAGCATGGAGCTGCCTGAAGGCGCCGAGTCCAACAGCCAGGTCAGTACTGCCCCGAGTCCAACAGCCAGGTCAGTACTGGCTACTACACTGCCCAAACAGTGGGTTCTGGACCCCTGTGTGTGTGTGTGTGTGTGTGTGTGTGTGTGTAGCTGTCCGTACTTAAACAGACATGCAAAGAGACACACGTGGCCAGTCAATGAAGCGGTTCGGCACAGCTCAATTTTATGCTCCATTTTATTTTCCTACTTTTACAAAAGAAACATGTTTCAGAAGGTTTTTTTTATATAACCCTCTTGGTGGACAGGTCTCCATCAGGATTGATATTTGGATCAAATCTGAAGGACTAATATTAAAATAATTGTTGCACAGGTATCAAACAAACACATCTTGATCACATGACTGTAGAGATGTGTACCGAATTGCGTGAGATTTGGATAAAATGGAGTAATATAAAAATCAATGTGTTTTACATAATATGTCAGCCTTCTGGTGGCGCTATAAAGAGCAGATGTGAAAATAGGTATAGGTTTTTCCTTAGCCTCTAGGCTGATGAGAGGCGGTGGTCATGCCTTGTTCAACAGTCGAATAGAAGCCAGGTGGAAGCTGTTCATTAAGTGTTGGTCTTGATACAAACGTATGCCCTCTGAACAGACCGTGGCAACAGGAGCACTGGATTCATAACTGGGTAAATGGAATGTTTTGAAATGGAATGTTTTGTGACCTCGTACATTAAATCTTGGCTCAAACGCGACGGCAGCCAGCCAGTCATACAAGTGCTTCATTCTCTGAGTGTTTTGAGTTAACGCTGTCCTTTCACTCTTGGCCCCGTTTCACACACAACCGTTTTGTTTCATTTGATGGTTTACTTGCAGGAGTCCCTGAACCAGTCGAGTCCGGAGGAGCCAGGCAACGGTGTTGACAGTTAAGAGGCGTAGAGAAGAGATGGGTGAACGTTTTATCTGTTGTCTGGAATACCTCTGTGTGTTGTTCTCTGCTCCATATCCACATACTGTATATACAGCTATATCCAGCACACGTACTGTACCATAGTAGGCAGTGCTGTAAAAAAGTACTCCAATGTTTAAGATACTTAAGTAAAGGTATCTGCAATGTAGAAATACTCTGTTACAAGTAAATGTCCAGAATTCAAAATTGACTTGCGTAAAAGTACAAAAAGTTTTGGTATCAAAATCAAAAAGTAGAAAGTGTTCATTGTGCAGAATGCCCCCATTTCAAGTTTTCAAATGTATTAGAAATCTTTTGAAAACGGCAGATTTACAAGCAGGCGTCAAATAAGCATCAACCTACTACCTACAGCATTGAAAGACCAAACACTATTAAAACTCCTATAGCGCCATTGAACGAAGATCATTGTCAATTGAAGCCTAATTTTGATACTGACGATTAACGCCATTGCCGAAGATTAATGGCAATTACGCTTTTATAGTGCATTCGATCGATCGAGCAACGCCATCAGCCGGGGCGGTGGGGTGGGCGGGGTTAGCTGCTTCAGTGGATTATGTCACTCCACTGCCACTCCATCTTGGTCCGTTCGGCAGTGTCGGTAAACTGCCGGTAACCTGCCGGTAACTGCCACGGCGCCGGTGGGAGGGGTGGTGGGGTGTCAGCTAAGACACTCGACTACCGCTCGCTTCCGTGGCAGTGCGTTGGTCTGACATGCATTGCGCCGTGCTTGCGGTTAGGGTTAGCGTAAGGGTTTCGGTGGTGCGCACGCTTATCCGACATACCATAGGACCGCCATGTGGAAAACGATCGGATTAAGGTTGGCGAACATGGGTTATGGTTGGTGAACATGCGCTGCTTCGTGCTCGCAGTTATGGTTAGGTTTAGGGTTTGGGGTAGAAGAGGGTCGCACTGATACCACCGAGAAACACCACCACCTGCTGACGGTGTTCCGCCGTTGGTGGAAAATGCACTCGCTCTCTCTCTCTCTCTCTCCCAAATGGGCCCGTTTTTTTTGTACACTATCAAGCCACGGGGCTTGAGTTTCCACCAGTTTAAAACAGAACCATAGCAGAATGTTTAAACAGCCCTCATGAGGAGCAGGAGTCCTCAGATTAGATTGTCAGGTCTGGCCAGCGATGTGTCGACTATGACCAGTCTGACCAAGTATCCATTTCATGGGGGAAATTCGATCACCAGTGTCAGTTACAGTTTCGTGTGCTTTTGCCACTGTTCATAATCACATCTGCATTTTACGCCGGGGCTCCACCGTCGCGTCAAAAAACAAATCGGGGCAATTTTAATGCAGTAACGCAACGCAACGCAACGCAACGCAGGGCAGGCAGTGGAGCCACCCTTCATTGATTAAAAAGGGAACATTCCGTGACGGAGACGCGACGCTGACGCGCCCGGTGGAGCCTCGGTGTTACCTGTAGAATAGTGACAAGCCTACTTGGAAAAGTCTGGTATTTATTTGGCTCCAGGTCCGAACAAACTTTTAGCGTTCATTTTCAGTGGAAACACTCTTGAATTGGTTGCAAAATTAGGCAGGAAAAAATAACGGAACTGGCTCAACTCCGGTGGAAAAGGGTACCTCTCAGAGTTACAGATATGGAAACGTTTGGTTCCTATGATGGTTAATATGATGTTTTAACTGTTGCTAAGTAAATCTACTGTGTGCGTGCATCTGCTGTGTGCGTGCTGTGCACATAATATCTAAGCTTTGTTTGTGCACGTACGTATACATAATTAATAATTTCTAAGCTTTATGCACATAATGTATATCTAAGCTTAATAATAATAATAATAGCTCAAATGGATATAGCGCTTTTCTAAATACCCAAAGCACTTTACATAGGAACACTAGGAACAGACTTCATTAAGAAAAAAACAAAGCAAAACATAGCAGATACAACAACGGTACAGGGTTAAAAAGATAAAAGGATAAACGAGGGAAGGGGGGGGGACATCCTAACCAGACCTCAGCTGGGGAACGCTATCCTGAAGAGGTGGGTTTTGAGTGAGGAGAGAGAGGAAGCAGCTCTTAGATGGTTAGGGAGATCATTCCAGAGTTACAAACGTAGAAGGCCCCAGCTGTCCCCCTCAGGTGCGGTACTTGGCCTTGCGGACCTTCAGGAGGTTGGTTAATGCCTTTTGCACGACAGTCTTAAATCAGCAAAATGCATTTACTTCAAATGAAAATCAGGTTTATTGGAATAGTTTACTGGCAAGTATATCAAATAGGCGGTGATTGATTGAGAACATAATGAGATATAAAACCCAGTTGTTATGTATATCATCACAATGCTAGACTATTATTAAATGTATAGAATGTGTTGGTGATTGTGAATTATTGTCCACTGCGCATTGAAACATGCCTTTTAAATGTAGTTATTATGAAGCAGTGTGTCTTAAATCCTGTATGTTTCGGTTGGGACTATATTTTAAAATACGTGTACACTTTATTCCAATTTGGGGCTGGGGCTGTAGCAGTACATAATGTAAAGCAGTCGCAGTGTCCTTATGACTCCTTATGCTAAACGTGACTTTATTATAATTTTGTCATTGATGGCCAGTTTTAATTCATCAGGATACTATGATACTGAATAACACACTTATTTAATTTAAACTGTAACTTTTATATACTTTTTTTTCTATATCATTGTCGTTGTTTTAAGCACTGTCTTTAAAGAGAATGGAACAATGTGTTTAGCTACTTGTAATGTGGCATGTTGTTGGCTATTAAAAAATAGCTCGCAGTGCGGCACATGCTTATCCATCTGCTATTTTTGAACAGTTTTCGAAAAATCTTGAAAGTGTGAGAACCCAGCAGGTCTTAATGGGTTAACAACACAAGCCATCCACCTCCACGTGTCCTAATCATTGTTGTTTTAACCCATTCTGGGCCTTTTGGTGTTTTAACTAAGCATTATGTTGTACTTTAGCTATTGAAAAATAGCAGATCTACAAGCTCATAAGCGCGCCACCGAGTGGCGCGCTACGAGCGGCGCGCTACGAGCTTGTAGGTCTGCTATTTATTTTTAATCGTGAAAATGCGGCACAAATCTTTGAATATATATATTCTTTCAGAAGACTTTTTTTTCTTTATTTTCGACATCAGGCATAAATGGGACCCATTTTGACCTGAGATCAGATTCTAAAAATGTCTTCTACATCCTGACACTTTTCTGAAAAAGCTATGCTATTTTTCAAAAACAGCAGACCTACAAGCTCGTAGCGCGCCACTCGGTGGCGCGCTATGAGCTTGTAGATCTGCTATTTTTCAATAGCTAAAGCATAACATAATGCTAACACCAAAAGGGGTTTCCGCCCAAAATGGGTTAAGTATTGTTGGTATAGTACTTTAGGTGCGTTAACGTCAGCCATTCATGTTGTGCCTTCATGTTGCATATTATTTACATTAGGCCGTAACAAGCAATAAGAACACTGAAGGTATGTATGTACTGTATATACAATATTATGTTACAAATACAAAATGAACCGAATGAATATTATCACTATGCTGGTTTTGTCTTTTGAAATCGTACTTATGTTTCTCAGTATATTGGAAACAAAATAAAACATTACCATAGTTCTGTCAGAACACTCTTATGCTTAATTTAGACTAGTCTTACAGATATTAATAATTTTTTGTTTTCATTTTTGTTTAGCTTTTTTACCACTTTTCCTCCCAATGTAGTCGTTATGCCAACTATTTCCTCCCGACGTGTGTGTGTGTGTGTGTGTGTGTGTGTGTGTGTGTGTGTGTGTGTGTGTTGTTTATGCACTTTCAAATAGGTCTACAACATCTATTCAAAGGTAGCATTATACCTGTATAGACATCATTATATTATCCTGCACATTACCGTGCACAAATGTATACATACATCTTCGTGTTTGAGCACAAAATGCATTTTGAGAACCCACACATTTTCGCACGCTATGCGGCCCCCGGCCCCACACACAGTTACAGCTACAGTTGTGGCCCCCCGTCCTGATCTAGTTGAATGCCGGTACCCCTGCTGTAGACATACCACCAAGTTTATATTGTTCTTTCATTTCATTCTTCTGTGTTTTGTTTGAATTGTTTTTTTAAGCTCCTGGTTGAGAAAAGATTCCACAACTTGACAGCATGATAAGAAAACATTCTTTTATCAGTTTATTTATTCAGTGCATTTCATACTCAATTTGAAGGTCCTAGTTTTAGAACCACTGCATGACTGCAGTTTGTTTTTCTAAGACTCAATCGGGCCGCCAGTCAACACGATGTCACGGTCCTTGGCTTGCACACAGACTATCATATCCCAAAACAAAGCGCTGTAATCTCATTCGTCAGGGAAGAAGAACGTCTCATTCCTTAGCTCTAATTCCATTACGCATATGGGCATGGTGGCATTACACACCTTGTCCTGAATCCTAAATACATAACCCAGCTGTCAACCACAACCCTCTGATAGTGGGCTGACATGATGTGGTGGAAAGTAACCTTTACTTTTAACATTTACATTTACTTAAGTACTGTACCTGAGTTAAGTTTAGAGATATTTGTACTTCACTTGAGGATTTCAATTTCCAGTACTTTTACTCCACTACATCTCAGAGGCAAATATTGTACTTACTACTCCACTACAATTATGTGAAAACATTAGTTACTATAGCAACGTGGTGATACTGTAGACACTGGACAGGTTTAATCCCCTGCTCCGCATTTCAACATCCTATTAGGAAATAATTTCAAATCATTCATAAATTCCACCACACCCTCTAAACCTAGCCTGGATCCAGTCCAAAGACGCCGCCCACTCTCTGAGTGGACTGCATCTCTACAGTCTGATGATCTGGCTACTCTAAACCTGCACATGATACACGTATGGAAACCAATCAGTCAGAGCTTTGTAATGAATCTAAACTCACAATATACCAGAAACACTTTCCACCAAGCCAATGTATTATTATCACAATTACTACAATCTACTACAAAATAAATATCAGGGGTGGGCAGTGGCTCAGGAGGTAGATAGAGCGAAGTTTCGATCCTGGGTTGAAATGTCCTGTTGAAATGTTGAACTGACTGAACCCCTTAAACTGCTGATGAGTTTGTGCATGCCTTGCCTGTTTTCCCCCTCCTCCGGTGTGTGAATGGGTGAATGTAAAGCACCAAAAGTGCTATATATAAATGCACCATTTACCATTAACCCCCTTACTGACCAACCTAATTTAACATTGAATTTATAATTATGCCAACACTATTCATGTTTAAATTCGTCATTTTAATGCCAAAAGAAAAATCTGCGATATAGGCCTAGTATATACACATCTCAAGTTTCACACACGGCAATCATATTGTATTGTAATATATATTATTGCCACCAGGTGGCGGGAACGCACCATTATGCCTATTTTGGGATGTCATTTCCGGTTCTACGCATCACAACATCCACTAGCTTTCTGCAGTCAGACAGTCTGATGTCCGCGGAATGCTATTAAAGCTATCATCGTTTATTTTCATAACAAATTAAGCTATCAAGCCCGAAAGATCGCATTTTACGCAGCGATGCACATAAGGACGGCGCGCGTGCACGATCACCCGTGCACGCGCGGATCTCGGCCGGTTTTTAGCATAGAGTTATTATACAATATATTGTATATATACTCTATGGTTTTTAGCCGTTAGCCAAAAATGCTAAAGGTTGCTACATTTTGTTATTATTGTGCTCCCGGTTTCAGGGGAGAGTGTCATTACGACAGTTGGCCATGATGGATTTATGGCTTTCACTGCGTCAACCACGTCACTGGCGGCTGGCCATAAGAGGGAATTATAAGGTAAAATGTGTTCTATAATAACTAACACAACTGCAGTCTCCCTGCTCTTCCAATGAGACCAGTGGTTTAGTTCTCAAACCTTGTTTTACTTGGGGCTTTTCATCCACGGCAACTCTGAAAATCATATAGCACTGACGAAGGTCTTAATTAAGGACCGAAACGTTTGCTTTTTAATTGCACTTTGAGCACAGACAGAGCACTTTAAGAGCATGATAAAATAAAAGACAGTCTATTTTTCTAAGTCTCAGTCTAAGGAGTTTTACTTCTATTTTCTATACGGTGAGCGAGTCTTTTCCTGTCAAAGTTTCCCTTATGTTTTTGAGACCACCGCTACCGTAGTCAAGTTTGAAGAAAAAAGGACGAAGAAAGGCGCAACAGTTTTCTCAGTGCTTCATCAAAAAATAAATAAATATGCTATAGCTATAAAAACACAGTATAAAAACAGCCGTTGACATCTTTAAAGAAGTAGGCCTAGGCCTCAAATCAAGTCTACAATTGCTGCTCTGTGGTTCTCAAGGTCACGTTTGTACTTTATTGTCACATACAGGTGCATTACTGTAAGTAAAACTTCCTTCAGACAATACAGCAGCATAAATAATAATAATAATAATGGATTTTATTTATGGCCTAATGCACTTTACATTCCATGGGATCAGCAAACAAATGGCAAAATGGCATCAGTTTAGTTTAATATAAAACTATATAGGTCGATATTTGAAAAGAGCAGATCTAACAGTGCATTGTAAGTAAGTAAGTAAGTAGGTAAGTACATTTTTATTTATAGAGCACTTTTCAAAACAAAGTTACAAAGTGCTGTACAGTAAAAACAACAATATAAACAATCAAGGCACAAAGGAGCAAACACAACAAAGAGTGAGCAGAAACATAACTTGACAACAGTGATAGTCAAACTATGTGTGGTGAATGGTGATGATGACCTGTTGTGAGATGCCATTTAGTAAATATTGTAAAAGAAAACAAGTGGTCAAATGTAACATCTTGTATGTGGGTCCCTGGCATCACGATTAGCATCATGGAGAAACTTCTAACAGCTGGGTTACGAACTTGCTCCAGTGTCATGGCTGGAATCCAAATAGCAGCCTGAGCTACATAATGCATTTTGGGGTCCTTGACTTATATGAAAACGTTTGATAAGAACCGGCACTGACAGGAATATGTCTGTCGACTGATATATAGCGCAATAAGCGCATCATGGAAAACCATTCGGTAAGATCCTTCAATCAATTCATAATGCATTGGGAATGCTGGTGTGCAAACATCCCAGTCTGAATTTGGGTGCGTAATGCGTATATAAATCCACCCCCACCTCCCGTAGTATTAAAAGTCAAGCACAGCAGCAGCACAGCAGAATCTGAGCTGCGTCTTTGCGCACGGCACACAACTTGATAAAAGAAAACATGTTGGACGTTCGATGGAATATCGTTTTTCTCTCGCTTACGATGCATTCTTTGGGTAAATGGAAATGTTCAAACTTCCAAACATATTGTATTAGCATATATCTCTTAGACGTTGCCTAATTCCTGCATTTCCCCCCCACAGCTCGGATGCATCCAACTCCTCGAAACAAGCACTGCGCTGCTCCAGACTTATCCGTTCCGAACGGCAAGATGCAAAGCTCCAGCTCCATACGACAGAAATACCATCCTAATGAGAAGGTGTTTTATGAATGCATGGAGGGATTCACTCCATCTGGAGGAAACAATAGACTTGCTGTTTACTCGTGTATGGCTGGAAAATGGACACCTATATCAACATGTCAAAGTAAGTGAGTTTGTTTACATTTAGGCTTTAGCTTAGCTCTGGTCCATAGCCTTCTACTGCTTCTGCGATTAGAGCTATGGTCTGGACCAGAGCTAGGCTTTAGCCAACTATATAATTCTACGTTTAGGCCTAGCTCTGGTCCATAGCTCTATGAAATGCCTTAATGTAACGGAGCAAAAGGCATTAGGGCTATGAATCAGCTGCCCTACGTTATGTTCCGTTTGTGGTTGTGCGTAAAAGGTATCGTTATTTTGACAACTGCCTGTGCTTACTCCTACTAACGTGTCCTCGATTCAATGCCTTACCGAAAATAGTAATGCCATGTCTATCTACAAACTGTAGCAAAGAACGTGTGTGTTTGGATTGTAGACTACAATCCAAACTTGGTTCTTTTCGGCCAGCGACACGTAGGCTACCACCGCGCTATGGAATCTACTATTTTGTTTTGGCATGTGCAACATGCTGCCTGTTTTGATGGTGACGTCAGCGGCCAGTGTAGCCTACGTCTTTTCGTTTAAAGGGACATTTCTCAGAAAAAAAACAACGTTATTAGTCCTATGAATTGAGTGTGCAAAATCATACATATTAGATTGTTATCACCATGAAACTTCCGCAATTGAGTACTTGCATACACGAAGACAATGAATTTTTTTTTTTTTAGTATAGCCTACAAATGAGGCATTATGTAGGAAAATTTGCAAAAATAATAGAAAATATGAAAAAGCTACTGTGGAAGGGTTATGTATTAATTTACTTGTATTGATCCTATCAACAATTTAATATAGGTCTAGTTTTTTTCCCACCCATTTCGGAGCTCTGGCCAGGGCTGGACAGGCCACCGGGCATACCGGGCATTTTCCCTGTGGGCCGCGGCCGTAGGGGGGGCCGCCATGATTAAAAACAAACAGGCAGGCAGGCCAATAGGCTCCAGGCCACCAGGAAAGGTCCGGGCTCGCTGCCATTCTGCCAGTGCTATCATGATAATGTCACTGTACCTGTTATCAGTGAGTGACAAATAAACCCTCTACAAAGGGTTGTGTAGTTGTCTGTTGGTTTGTATCATTTAGGATTTTAGGCCTATGTTGTTCTGTAAAAGTGGTGGTATTATTAGGGCTTGTTTGTTTGTGTGTGCCTCGACGGAGCGGGCGGTAGAGTTTCTGCTATATCTGCGCACTGGTTGTGGTGGGTGGGCCGGTCTGGGCCTAATTCACGCGAAAATGCCCGGGCCGAATTTTTGTCCCAGTCCAGCCCTGGCTCTGGCTCTGGCTCATGGACTAAGAAACCAAAAAGAACTAACCGGTGGAAAGGGGGTCTGAGGGTCCACTATACCACTGGTTGAAGACCACTGGGCTATTTTAATCATGTGTTTGTTTAAGTGCATGCCCAGTTTGCCCACTCTGGTTCCCAGTTTCCACGATCGCATCAGTTCACGTATTTGTCTTAACCTCAGCGGATCTCTTATTCTTGCATTGAGAGATGGTGGCTTTTCACCCAGAAAAACGAGCTGTCATTGGCTAAAATAAACTATCCAACTAAACATCTAAATCTGTATTTTTAATGTGTATTTTGCTTTAGTTTGAAAGAAAACATGTTTAGGAAGCAAAATAGCAAAAAAAAAAAAAAAGAAGAAGAAAAATCATGATTTCAGTGACCTGGTGATGTATGATGACATCAATGTCAGTTACTGGGAAGTCTGATGTCAAGAACTTCCACAGAAAGGGAGTTTGAATTTCACGGGAAAGTGAACCGGATTGACAGGTTGAGTCTATTAGGACATGTCAAATGTGCCCATATAATCATGCAATCGCATGTGTCTGCCATCTATGAGTTTAATATGCAAGGTTAAGAGAACGGAGTTAAGGGCAACCATGGGAAAGGAATAGCTCCGGACGACTAATATCCCCTCACCCAACTCAACAGTGGTTGATTCTTAGTCAGGGTGGTGGTCCCCAGGTTGATTATTAGTCAGCGTGGTGGTCCCTGGTTCATAATCAGTTGAAAACCCCTGTTCTTTACAACTCACAACACGTGTGAGCTTGTAGATCAGCTATATCTGGTGAGGGAGAAAAGGAGGGGGGGCCGAGTAGGCTGCAGACCCCTATGGGTCAACGGAGTGTGTTGTGACTCGTGAAGGATGAGTCATTTTGATTGTGATATTATGAGTCATTTTAATCGTGATATTATTGAGTCATTTAAAACAGGAGATTATGAATCTTGAAGCCTGAGCAGCCTGCTATAAGGCTCTGTCCTTGTCATTAGACCCACTAGACCAGACCTGCTTCTCAGATATATTTGGCGCAGGGCACCCCTGACCCTGTAAATAACTTTATTTATCCACGGCACTCCTGGCTTGCATTGTTACTTTATAGCACCTTTTTTCATATTAACGGTATGAATATAATAATAATAATAATAATAATAATAATAATAATGAATTGCATTTTTATAGCGCTTTTCCAAGTGCTCAAAGCGCTTTACAATGGTTCATTCATTCATACATTGGGAGGTGAAGCGGCGAACAGTCGACGCCAGCGTCCTCACTTCCCACCCCCAATCCAACCCTTATGTATGTAAATCTTTCCCCCAAAGATACAGTATGTCACAAGGAAAACTGGAGAGAATATTTGTTTCCATTAGGACAGACTAATTTATTTATTTTCACTAGATGGACTCATAGAATCATCTAACTGCAATGCCAGACAGAGTGCTATTTAGCGTCGGTCTGCCTGTCATTGACTGTGGAAGGCGAGTACAGACAGTGCCTGACCACAGGGTTAGGGTGTTAGATATGCGTGCACGGCGGTACAGTAGTCGGCGGTTGTACTGCCAGTCATTACACGTTACACAAGACA
This sequence comes from Protomyctophum bolini, assembly GCF_963924005.1. Classification (NCBI taxonomy): domain Eukaryota; kingdom Metazoa; phylum Chordata; class Actinopteri; order Myctophiformes; family Myctophidae; genus Protomyctophum; species Protomyctophum bolini. Next base: position 4,861,999 of record NC_137866.1, read on the forward strand.
ATGTGGCAATGATTCCAAGTAAACAAAGACAAACATAGTAGCACTGGGTGTGAATGTTCTTTTGAGCGGAAATGTTTATGGTGTAATAATGCTGAATGATATGTACCGTTTCGAGCTGCCGTCTGAAACTCATTTTAAGAAATTAAACATTCTGTTAAGCATGTCTTTGTCGTACCATAATTATATAAGTAGTATGTATAGTGGTCTCCATGGTCTTCCATTGAGACGTTCGACTTTCATGGGGTCTGGTAGTACACCTACTGGTTGACAAGTAGTACTGCCTGATGAAGCTATTGTGTGCAACAACAATCGGTCGGGAGAGGCATAATAAGTCACTAGTATCAGCCGGTGACACGTGGGAGTCTGTCCGCATTAGAATGTGCAAAACCCCCGGGAAATGGATGCTGAGGTGGAGTGCCACACCTAACCTTAAGCTACCTACCACCCAGTACTTAACACACAACTTGACGCACCCAAACCGTGCTATTCATACTGTATATGCTGAGTAGCACGGTTGTAAGTAACATGCATTAGTTAAGTATTCTCTGCCAATGTCAAACAAACGGCTTTTTCTTATTTTGACCTTCCTACCCCAGACGGGGACGCGGCCGGGGTACCTGCATGTTGTGGCTCTGTGTCTCCCCCCTAACAGAGTGGCCTAGAGTAGACACGGGTGTGGGTAGACGGTGTCAAGAGGTCCTGGGCTGTTCCCCTCTCTGGGAAAAACGTCCAGAAACAGAGGGACAGTTTTATGGGAAAAGACCTGTCTTTCGGATAAGAGTAGTGAAACAGCCTCTTAAAGGATACATCCAGACCAAAACGCATGCATTTTACTGTGGGAGGAGGTGGGGGACATGGAGAACAGGGGGCATCTATTAAACAATTCAAGGCCAACATGTACTTATGTTGGGACAGGATTATAGGCTGATTCATGCAGGGTACACATGTGTTTTTGAACTTTTGGTCTGGATTTCTCCTTTAAACTAAGGCCTGGGGGTCTGTTACAGTGGGATCCTATGGGGAGACACTTTTCTTTCTTTCTTTCTTTCTTTCTTTCATTGTTTTTGTTCTTTATATTATTATAAAAGTGTGTATGCTTAATATGTTCAAAATGTGTAAATGTACACTGTCTTCTATGCAAGTCTGAATCTGTTCTGTTGTCGAAATGTTGGAAAAATCTTAAATTAAAAATGATAAAAAAATACAATAAAATGGATTGATGCTAAATTCCCATCATTGCAGTCAGTGGGTGAGGATGCATAGCACATGAAACGGGTAATATTCACATTCATTTGAAGTGCAAAAGGTCTTAAAGCCTGATATATATATACTGTATACTTGGATATACGTGACAGCGTCTCGCACCAAAAACACAAAACACATCTGTCTCCTTTGTGTTTCCATACATCCGTCTCCTTTGTGTCTCCATATAGAGATCGGGTCGGTGCCAGTGAACACCTGCTCTGAGCCTGTGGTGCCCAACGGCTCAGCCCACAGACAGGGGGACTCTGTCACCTTCACCTGCAGCCCGGGTTTCATCCAGACCGGAGGAACCCAACAACGCATCACCTGTGGTGCTGACGGCACCTGGACACCTCCGCTGCCGCAGTGTCTGCCCCAGAGTGGTGACGATGACCAGGCCGACACTCCAGGTCAGCTTCCTCAGGTCCTGGATTGCTATTTAAGTCAGTGATTCTCAACCCGGTGGTGTGGTGGTGTGACCCGTGAGGATGTGTTGCAAGTGGCCGGGGCCCCCAAATAATTGCCCAAAACGAAATTAATGTAGAAACGATGTCATGGTATTTTTTTTTCTTTTCCCATTAACCCATTTAGGCCTGACCTCTGAAATAAATATTTTCACGATTTTTCAAAAATAGCAGACCTACAAGCTCGTAGCGCTATGAGCTTGTAGATCTGCTATTTTTCATTAGCTAAATTATAACATGTTTAAAACACCAAAAGGGGTTCCCGCCCCAAAATGGGTGAAGCCGATTCGATTCTACGATGTTCTTCTAAATCCTAACAGTTTTCTGAAAAACTGATATGCAGATCATAGCTCATAGCGTGGCAGGCACTATGAGCTATGAGCTTGTAGATAATTAGATAATTAACATATGCTATAATTAGTCGGGCTGGGCCCGAACCTCGGCCAGGCCAGTTAAGGCCGGGCTTTGCTTGTCAGGCCCATTGAGAACTCTAATAATTATTATTGGTAAGACCTTTTGAAGGATGTAAGGAAGAGGCCCAATTTCTTTCCAATATGGCTGCTGTGTACACGGTACAGAGCCTATTTTGCACTACGCAAAAATAAAAACTGCACATCTTTTTTCCCTCCCCTCTTTGTTCTTAGCTGGAGACATTATTACATGTAAAGAACCCAACAAGTTCAAGGCATCGGACCAGATGCAGATCCAGGGATTAACAGGTGTTTCCAGGCCTGGAGACTCGCTGTCCTTCAGCTGTAGGGACGGCTATATGCTGAACGGATCCAGCGCTGTGACCTGTGGACCCGATGGAAAATGGTCTCCATCTTTTCCCAGGTGCATTGGTAAGTGTATATATTGAATTGCATTGTTCATATTACATTTCATGTTGCAGTACACATATTGCATCTTCTTGCAATAGAGCGTCGCAGTCCCGCCCCCTTTCATGAGGCCCAGGAAATTAATCCCAATGCATTTTTTCCCATAGATATTTCAAAACGTGTTTTATTTAAAGACCTTTTTAAGCGTTGTACGAAGCCAACTCTTGTCGTGACAAATCATGAGAACATTTTATCGATAGTGCGAGTTTCTCTATAGTGCGAGAAAAACTCGCGCTTTCTCGATAGTGCGAGAAAAACTCGCGCTTTCTCGATAGTGCGAGAAAAACTTGCGCTTCCTCGATCGCCTGCTGTTTTTTTCTAATTCTTTGTTTGGCCCGAAAAATTGTGTTTGTTCTCATGATTGGTCACGACAAGTTGGCTTTGTCCGCGGCGTAAACGTCTTTAAATAAATACTTTCTGAAAAGTCTATGAGGAAAATGAACGGGGATTTCTTTTCCGGGTCTTTTCCTCCATGGAGAAGGGGAATAACATCAGGTCATCTTAAAATCGTCACATATGAGCATTGTGGTACAAAAATAAACACAGTCTCAGAGATTATTGTCAGGGAGGTTGTCAGTCACTCATATTTGATACAGTCAGTTTCTGGTGAAAATTTAACTAATTCTGTGGCGGTAACATTTAGCGTTTTCTCGCTGTCAGTTAATTCTTCATCATATCCATACGAGTCAAACCACCGGGATCATTTGTTAATTTTTGGAACACCGTTCATATTTGACGTGATATGATTATGAAAAAGTCCATGGGAATTCAGAATGGGTCAAAACAAACACAACCCAGGTAGGATGTGTAAAATAAAATACATCAGACTTTGGTCCTCTATTGTTTGTTGTTTTTCTTTTTATATACACCCAGTATTGCAAACAAATTACAATGTAAACAAAAAGTCTGAACAGTGGGCACTGGGCAATATGACTATTTCACCACTATTATTATTTATTAAATTCTTGCTTGAAAATGAAACACAAAAAGGACACCGTCTTATTTCATGCAAGCTTTTATGTTCAGCATCTGGTATCAGTCACTTTGACAATGTAGTTACTTTGATTTCTTCAGACGGTAAGCTGTAAAGCAAACCTTTTATCAACGTAAAAAAAAAAGCAAACCCGTCTTGCATTAACCCATTCTGACCGGGAACCCATTTCTGTGTGGGCATCATGTTATGCTTTAGCTATTGAAAAATAGCAGATCTACAAGATCATAGCGCGCCACCGAGTGGCGCGCTACGAGCTTGTAGGTCTGCTATTTTTGAAAAATCCAAGAACGACTGACATTTTTATAGAATCTGATCTCAGGTCAGAATGGGTTCATCAGACCAGTGTGTGTCCAGTGGAAACCTCGTATGAATCTGATCTCAGGTCAGAATGGGTTAAGTCTTTTTTTGTACTTTTTCCCTTTGTAGTTATCAAGTGTCCCAGGTTCAGTGTAACGAATGGAAGGCTTAACGACGGCCGTATGAGGGTGAACACCGTCGTCACGGTGACGTGCCATGCTGGGCATCATCTCCAGGGCCACCGCACGGTGACCTGTTTAGCGTCTGGGAGATGGAGCGACGTTCCTCAGTGCATGTCAGGTAGGGAACGCCACCGCACGGTGACCTGTTTAGCGTCTGGGAGGTGGAGCGACGTTCCTCAGTGCATGTCAGGTAGGGAACGCCACCGCACGGTGACCTGTTTAGCGTCAGGGAGGTGGAGCGACGATCCTCAGTGGGAAAAAATAATAAGAAAAAAATAGGATAAGAAATAAGAAAAAAATAGGAAAAAGAATAAGAAATAATTTCTTAATATTTCTCATTTCTCATTTTTTATTATTTCTCATTTCTTATTATTTCTCATATAGCGGTAATGGGTGTGACAAATCTCACAAATTCAAATCGAACAAATCTCAAATCGTACAAATCTCAAATCGAACAAATCTCAAATCGAACAAATCTATGGTTAGAAGCTGTTTTTCAACAACCAAAGTGTCAAATAATGGTTAGAAGCTGTTTTTCAACAACCAAAAGTGTCAAATAATGTTTTAGGAGCTGTTTCTCAATAACCAAAAGTGTAAAATAATGTTTTAGGAGCTGTTTCTCAACAACCAAAGTGTCAAATAATGGTTGGAAGCTGTTTTTCAACAACCAAAAGTGTCAAATAATGTTTTAGGAGCTGTTTCTCAATAACCAAAAGTGTAAAATAATGTTTTAGGAGCTGTTTCTCAACAACCAAAGTGTCAAATAATGGTTAGAAGCTGTTTTTCAACAACCAAAAGTGTCAAATAATGTTTTAGGAGCTGTTTCTCAATAACCAAAAGTGTAAAATAATTTGCCAAAATAATTTGCCTGCCAAAATAATTTGCCTCCCAAAATAATTTGCCAAAATAATTTGCCTCCCAATTTGCCTCCCAAAATAATTTGCCAAAATAATTTGCCTCCCAAAATAATTTGCCTCCCAAAATAATTTGCCAAAATAATTTGCCTCCCAAAATAATTTGCCAAAATAATTTGCCAAAATAATTTGCCAAAATAATTTGCCAAAATAATTTGCCTCCCAAAATAATTTGCCTCCCAAAATAATTTGCCAAAATAATTTGCCTCCCAAAATAATTTGCCAAAATAATTTGCCTCCCAAAATAATTTGCCAAAATAATTTGCCTCCCAAAATAATTTGCCTCCCAAAATAATTTGCCTCCCAAAATAATTTGCCTCCCAAAATAATTTGCCAAAATAATTTGCCTCCCAAAATAATTTGCCAAAATAATTTGCCTCCCAAAATAATTTGCCTGCCAAAATAATTTGCCTCCCAAAATAATTTGCCTCCCAAAATAATTTGCCAAAATAATTTGCCAAAATAATTTGCCTCCCAAAATAATTTGCCAAAATAATTTGCCTCCCAAAATAATTTGCCAAAATAATTTGCCTCCCAAAATAATTTGCCAAAATAATTTGCCTCCCAAAATAATTTGCCAAAATAATTTGCCTCCCAAAATAATTTGCCAAAATAATTTGCCTCCCAAAATAATTTGCCAAAATAATTTGCCTCCCAAAATAATTTGCCAAAATAATTTGCCTCCCAAAATAATTTGCCTCCCAGAATAATTTGCCTCCCAAAATAATAATAATCACAAATAATAATTACCAAAAGTGTAAAATAATGTTTTAGGAGCTGTTTCTCAATAACCAAAAGTGTAAAATAATGTTTTAGGAGCTGTTTCTCAACAACCAAAGTGTCAAATAATGGTTAGAAGCTGTTTTTCAACAACCAAAGTGTCAAATAATGGTTAGAAGCTGTTTTTCAACAACCAAAAGTGTCAAATAATGTTTTAGGAGCTGTTTCTCAACAACCAAAGTGTAAAATAATGGTTAGAAGCTGTTTTTCAACAACCAAAAGTGTCAAATAATGTTTTAGGAGCTGTTTCTCAATAACCAAAAGTGTCAAATAATGTTTTAGGAGCTGTTTCTCAACAACCAAAGTGTCAAATAATGGTTAGAAGCTGTTTTTCAACAACCAAAAGTGTCAAATAATGTTTTAGGAGCTGGTTCTCAATAACCAAAAGTGTAAACTAATGTTTTAGGAGCTGTTTCTCAACAACCAAAGTGTCAAATAATGGTTAGAAGCTGTTTTTCAACAACCAAAAGTGTCAAATAATGTTTTGGGAGCTGTTTCTCAATAACCAAAAGTGTAAAATAATGTTTTAGGAGCTGTTTCTCAACAACCAAAGTGTCAAATAATGGTTAGAAGCTGTTTTTCAACAACCAAAAGTGTCAAATAATGTTTTAGGAGCTGTTTCTCAATAACCAAAAGTGTAAACTAATGTTTTAGGAGCTGTTTCTCAACAACCAAAGTGTCAAATAATGGTTAGAAGCTGTTTTTCAACAACCAAAAGTGTCAAATAATGTTTTGGGAGCTGTTTCTCAATAACCAAAAGTGTAAAATAATGTTTTAGGAGCTGTTTCTCAACAACCAAAGTGTCAAATAATGGTTAGAAGCTGTTTTTCAACAACCAAAAGTGTCAAATAATGTTTTAGGAGCTGTTTCTCAATAACCAAAAGTGTAAAATAATTTGCCAAAATAATTTGCCTCCCAAAATAATTTGCCAAAATAATTTGCCTCCCAAAATAATTTGCCAAAATAATTTGCCAAAATAATTTGCCAAAATAATTTGCCAAAATAATTTGCCTCCCAATTTGCCTCCCAAAATAATTTGCCAAAATAATTTGCCTCCCAAAATAATTTGCCAAAATAATTTGCCTCCCAAAATAATTTGCCAAAATAATTTGCCTCCCAAAATAATTTGCCAAAATAATTTGCCTCCCAAAATAATTTGCCTCCCAAAATAATTTGCCTCCCAAAATAATTTGCCTCCCAAAATAATTTGCCAAAATAATTTGCCTCCCAAAATAATTTGCCTCCCAAAATAATTTGCCAAAATAATATGCCTCCCAAAATAATTTGCCTCCCAAAATAATTTGCCTCCCAAAATAATTTGCCTCCCAAAATAATTTGCTAAAATAATTTGCCTCCCAAAATAATTTGCCAAAATAATTTGCCAAAATAATTTGCCAAAATAATTTGCCTCCCAAAATAATTTGCCTCCCAAAATAATTTGCCAAAATAATTTTCCTCCCAAAATAATTTGCCTCCCAAAATAATTTGCCAAAATAATTTGCATCCCAAAATAATTTTCCAAAATAATTTGCCTCCCAAAATAATTTGCCAAAATAATATGCCTCCCAAAATAATTTGCCTCCCAAAATAATGTGCCTCCCAAATTAATTTGCCTCCCAAAATAATTTGCTAAAATAATTTGCCTCCCAAAATAATTTGCCAAAATAATTTGCCTCCCAAAATAATTTGCCTCCCAAAATAATTTGCCTCCCAAAATAATTTGCCTCCCAAAATAATGTGCCTCCCAAAATAATTTGCCTCCCAAAATAATTTGCTAAAATAATTTGCCTCCCAAAATAATTTGCCAAAATAATTTGCCTCCCAAAATAATTTGCCTCCCAAAATAATTTGCCTCCCAAAATAATTTGCCTCCCAAAATAATTTGCCAAAATAATTTTCCTCCCAAAATAATTTGCCTCCCAAAATAATTTGCCAAAATAATTTGCATCCCAAAATAATTTTCCAAAATAATTTGCCTCCCAAAATAATTTGCCAAAATAATTTGCCTCCCAAAATAATTTGCCAAAATAATTTGCCTCCCAAAATAATTTGCCTCCCAATTTACCTCCCAAAATAATTTGCCTCCCAAAATAATTTGCCAAAATAATTTGCCTCCCAAAATAATTTGCCTCCCAAAATAATTTGCCTCTACTAATGTTTTAGGAGCTGTTTCTCAACAACCAAAGTGTCAAATAATGGTTAGAAGCTGTTTTTCAACAACCAAAAGTGTCAAATAATGTTTTGGGAGCTGTTTCTCAATAACCAAAAGTGTAAAATAATGTTTTAGGAGCTGTTTCTCAACAACCAAAGTGTCAAATAATGGTTAGAAGCTGTTTTTCAACAACCAAAAGTGTCAAATAATGTTTTAGGAGCTGTTTCTCAATAACCAAAAGTGTAAACTAATGTTTTAGGAGCTGTTTCTCAACAACCAAAGTGTCAAATAATGGTTAGAAGCTGTTTTTCAACAACCAAAAGTGTCAAATAATGTTTTGGGAGCTGTTTCTCAATAACCAAAAGTGTAAAATAATGTTTTAGGAGCTGTTTCTCAACAACCAAAGTGTCAAATAATGGTTAGAAGCTGTTTTTCAACAACCAAAAGTGTCAAATAATGTTTTAGGAGCTGTTTCTCAATAACCAAAAGTGTAAAATAATTTGCCAAAATAATTTGCCTCCCAAAATAATTTGCCAAAATAATTTGCCTCCCAAAATAATTTGCCAAAATAATTTGCCAAAATAATTTGCCTCCCAATTTGCCTCCCAAAATAATTTGCCAAAATAATTTGCCTCCCAAAATAATTTGCCAAAATAATTTGCCTCCCAAAATAATTTGCCAAAATAATTTGCCTCCCAAAATAATTTGCCAAAATAATTTGCCTCCCAAAATAATTTGCCTCCCAAAATAATTTGCCTCCCAAAATAATTTGCCTCCCAAAATAATTTGCCTCCCAAAATAATTTGCCAAAATAATATGCCTCCCAAAATAATTTGCCTCCCAAAATAATTTGCCTCCCAAAATAATTTGCCTCCCAAAATAATTTGCTAAAATAATTTGCCTCCCAAAATAATTTGCCAAAATAATTTGCCAAAATAATTTGCCTCCCAAAATAATTTGCCTCCCAAAATAATTTGCCAAAATAATTTTCCTCCCAAAATAATTTGCCTCCCAAAATAATTTGCCTCCCAAAATAATTTGCATCCCAAAATAATTTTCCAAAATAATTTGCCTCCCAAAATAATTTGCCAAAATAATATGCCTCCCAAAATAATTTGCCTCCCAAAATAATGTGCCTCCCAAAATAATTTGCCTCCCAAAATAATTTGCTAAAATAATTTGCCTCCCAAAATAATTTGCCAAAATAATTTGCCAAAATAATTTGCCTCCCAAAATAATTTGCCTCCCAAAATAATTTGCCTCCCAAAATAATGTGCCTCCCAAAATAATTTGCCTCCCAAAATAATTTGCTAAAATAATTTGCCTCCCAAAATAATTTGCCTCCCAAAATAATTTGCCTCCCAAAATAATTTGCCTCCCAAAATAATTTGCCTCCCAAAATAATTTGCCAAAATCATTTTCCTCCCAAAATAATTTGCCTCCCAAAATAATTTGCCAAAATAATTTGCATCCCAAAATAATTTTCCAAAATAATTTGCCAAAATAATTTGCCTCCCAAAATAATTTGCCTCCCAAAATAATTTGCCTCCCAATTTGCCTCCCAAAATAATTTGCCTCCCAAAATAATTTGCCTCCCAAAATAATTTGCCTCCCAAAATAATTTGCCTCCCAAAATAATTTGCCTCCCAAAATAATTTGCCTCCCAAAATAATTTGCCTCCCAAAATAATTTGCCAAAATAATATGCCTCCCAAAATAATTTGCCAAAATAATTTGCCTCCCAAAATAATTTGCCTCCCAAAATAATTTGCCTCCCAAAATAATTTGCCTCCCAAAATAATTTGCCAAAATAATTTTCCTCCCAAAATAATTTGCCAAAATAATTTGCCTCCCAAAATAATTTGCCAAAATAATTTGCATCCCAAAATAATTTGCCAAAATAATTTGCCTCCCAAAATAATTTGCCAAAATAATTTGCCTCCCAAAATAATTTGCCTCCCAAAATAATTTGCCTCCCAAAATAATTTGCCAAAATAATATGCCTCCCAAAATAATTTGCCAAAATAATTTGCCTCCCAAAATAATTTGCCTCCCAAAATAATTTGCCTCCCAAAATAATTTGCCAAAATAATTTGCCTCCCAAAATAATTTGCCAAAATAATTTTCCTCCCAAAATAATTTGCCAAAATAATTTGCCTCCCAAAATAATTTGCCAAAATAATTTGCATCCCAAAATAATTTGCCAAAATAATTTGCCTCCCAAAATAATTTGCCAAAATAATTTGCCTCCCAAAATAATTTGCCAAAATAATTTGCCTCCCAAAATAATTTGCCTCCCAGAATAATTTGCCTCCCAAAATAATAATAATCACAAATAATAATAACCAAAAGTGTAAAATAATGTTTTAGGAGCTGTTTCTCAATAACCAAAAGTGTAAAATAATGTTTTAGGAGCTGTTTCTCAACAACCAAAGTGTCAAATAATGGTTAGAAGCTGTTTTTCAACAACCAAAGTGTCAAATAATGGTTAGAAGCTGTTTTTCAACAACCAAAAGTGTCAAATAATGTTTTAGGAGCTGTTTCTCAACAACCAAAGTGTCAAATAATGGTTAGAAGCTGTTTTTCAACAACCAAAAGTGTCAAATAATGTTTTAGGAGCTGTTTCTCAATAACCAAAAGTGTCAAATAATGTTTTAGGAGCTGTTTCTCAACAACCAAAGTGTCAAATAATGGTTAGAAGCTGTTTTTCAACAACCAAAAGTGTCAAATAATGTTTTAGGAGCTGTTTCTCAATAACCAAAAGTGTAAACTAATGTTTTAGGAGCTGTTTCTCAACAACCAAAGTGTCAAATAATGGTTAGAAGCTGTTTTTCAACAACCAAAAGTGTCAAATAATGTTTTGGGAGCTGTTTCTCAATAACCAAAAGTGTAAAATAATGTTTTAGGAGCTGTTTCTCAACAACCAAAGTGTCAAATAATGGTTAGAAGCTGTTTTTCAACAACCAAAAGTGTCAAATAATGTTTTAGGAGCTGTTTCTCAATAACCAAAAGTGTAAAATAATGTTTTAGGAGCTGTTTCTCAACAACCAAAGTGTCAAATAATGGTTAGAAGCTGTTTTTCAACAACCAAAAGTGTCAAATAATGTTTTAGGAGCTGTTTCTCAATAACCAAAAGTGTAAAATAATTTGCCAAAATAATTTGCCTCCCAAAATAATTTGCCAAAATAATTTGCCAAAATAATTTGCCTCCCAATTTGCCTCCCAAAATAATTTGCCAAAATAATTTGCTTCCCAAAATAATTTGCCAAAATAATTTGCCAAAATAATTTGCCTCCCAATTTGCCTCCCAAAATAATTTGCCTCCCAAAATAATTTGCCTCCCAAAATAATTTGCCAAAATAATTTGCCTCCCAAAATAATTTGCCAAAATAATTTGCCTCCCAAAATAATTTGCCTCCCAAAATAATTTGCCTCCCAAAATAATTTGCCAAAATAATATGCCTCCCAAAATAATTTGCCAAAATAATTTGCCTCCCAAAATAATTTGCCTCCCAAAATAATTTGCCTCCCAAAATAATTTGCCAAAATAATTTGCCTCCCAAAATAATTTGCCAAAATAATTTTCCTCCCAAAATAATTTGCCAAAATAATTTGCATCCCAAAATAATTTGCCTCCCAAAATAATTTGCCAAAATAATTTGCCTCCCAAAATAATTTGCCTCCCAAAATAATTTGCCAAAATAATTTGCCTCCCAAAATAATTTGCCTCCCAATTTGCCTCCCAAAATAATTTGCCTCCCAAAATAATTTGCCTCCCAAAATAATTTGCCTCCCAAAATAATTTGCCTCCCAAAATAATTTGCCAAAATAATTTGCCTCCCAAAATAATTTGCCAAAATAATTTGCCAAAATAATTTGCCAAAATAATTTGCCTCCCAAAATAATTTGCCTCCCAAAATAATTTGCCAAAATAATATGCCTCCCAAAATAATTTGCCTCCCAAAATAATTTGCCTCCCAAAATAATTTGCCTCCCAAAATAATTTGCCAAAATAATTTTCCTCCCAAAATAATTTGCCTCCCAAAATAATTTGCCAAAATAATTTGCATCCCAAAATAATTTTCCAAAATAATTTGCCTCCCAAAATAATTTGCCAAAATAATTTGCCTCCCAAAATAATTTGCCAAAATAATTTGCCTCCCAAAATAATTTGCCTCCCAATTTGCCTCCCAAAATAATTTGCCTCCCAAAATAATTTGCCAAAATAATTTGCCTCCCAAAATAATTTGCCTCCCAAAATAATTTGCCTCCCAAAATAATTTGCCTCCCAAAATAATTTGCCAAAATAATTTGCCTCCCAAAATAATTTGCCTCCCAAAATAATTTGCCTCCCAAAATAATTTGCCAAAATAATTTGCCTCCCAAAATAATTTTCCAAAATAATTTGCCTCCCAAAATAATTTGCCAAAATAATTTGCCTCCCAAAATAATTTGCCAAAATAATTTGCCTCCCAAAATAATTTGCCTCCCAATTTGCCTCCCAAAATAATTTGCCTCCCAAAATAATTTGCCAAAATAATTTGCCTCCCAAAATAATTTGCCTCCCAAAATAATTTGCCTCTACTAATGTTTTAGGAGCTGTTTCTCAACAACCAAAGTGTCAAATAATGGTTAGAAGCTGTTTTTCAACAACCAAAAGTGTCAAATAATGTTTTGGGAGCTGTTTCTCAATAACCAAAAGTGTAAAATAATGTTTTAGGAGCTGTTTCTCAACAACCAAAGTGTCAAATAATGGTTAGAAGCTGTTTTTCAACAACCAAAAGTGTCAAATAATGTTTTAGGAGCTGTTTCTCAATAACCAAAAGTGTAAACTAATGTTTTAGGAGCTGTTTCTCAACAACCAAAGTGTCAAATAATGGTTAGAAGCTGTTTTTCAACAACCAAAAGTGTCAAATAATGTTTTGGGAGCTGTTTCTCAATAACCAAAAGTGTAAAATAATGTTTTAGGAGCTGTTTCTCAACAACCAAAGTGTCAAATAATGGTTAGAAGCTGTTTTTCAACAACCAAAAGTGTCAAATAATGTTTTAGGAGCTGTTTCTCAATAACCAAAAGTGTAAAATAATTTGCCAAAATAATTTGCCTCCCAAAATAATTTGCCAAAATAATTTGCCTCCCAAAATAATTTGCCAAAATAATTTGCCAAAATAATTTGCCTCCCAATTTGCCTCCCAAAATAATTTGCCAAAATAATTTGCCTCCCAAAATAATTTGCCAAAATAATTTGCCTCCCAAAATAATTTGCCAAAATAATTTGCCTCCCAAAATAATTTGCCTCCCAAAATAATTTGCCTCCCAAAATAATTTGCCTCCCAAAATAATTTGCCAAAATAATTTGCCTCCCAAAATAATTTGCCTCCCAAAATAATTTGCCAAAATAATATGCCTCCCAAAATAATTTGCCTCCCAAAATAATTTTCCTCCCAAAATAATTTGCCTCCCAAAATAATTTGCTAAAATAATTTGCCTCCCAAAATAATTTGCCAAAATAATTTGCCAAAATAATTTGCCTCCCAAAATAATTTGCCTCCCAAAATAATGTGCCTCCCAAAATAATTTGCCTCCCAAAATAATTTGCTAAAATAATTTGCCTCCCAAAATAATTTGCCAAAATAATTTGCCTCCCAAAATAATTTGCCTCCCAAAATAATTTGCCTCCCAAAATAATTTGCCAAAATAATTTTCCTCCCAAAATAATTTGCCTCCCAAAATAATTTGCCAAAATAATTTGCATCCCAAAATAATTTTCCAAAATAATTTGCCAAAATAATTTGCCTCCCAAAATAATTTGCCAAAATAATTTGCCTCCTAAAATAATTTGCCTCCCAATTTGCCTCCCAAAATAATTTGCCTCCCAAAATAATTTGCCAAAATAATTTGCCTCCCAAAATAATTTGCCTCCCAAAATAATTTGCCTCCCAAAATAATTTGCCAAAATAATTTGCCTCCCAAAATAATTTGCCTCCCAAAATAATTTGCCTCCCAAAATAATTTGCCAAAATAATATGCCTCCCAAAATAATTTGCCAAAATAATTTGCCTCCCAAAATAATTTGCCTCCCAAAATAATTTGCCTCCCAAAATAATTTGCCTCCCAAAATAATTTGCCTCCCAAAATAATTTGCCAAAATAATTTTCCTCCCAAAATAATTTGCCAAAATAATTTGCCTCCCAAAATAATTTGCCAAAATAATTTGCATCCCAAAATAATTTGCCAAAATAATTTGCCTCCCAAAATAATTTGCCAAAATAATTTGCCTCCCAAAATAATTTGCCTCCCAAAATAATTTGCCAAAATAATATGCCTCCCAAAATAATTTGCCAAAATAATTTGCCTCCCAAAATAATTTGCCTCCCAAAATAATTTGCCTCCCAAAATAATTTGCCAAAATAATTTGCCTCCCAAAATAATTTGCCAAAATAATTTTCCTCCCAAAATAATTTGCCAAAATAATTTGCCTCCCAAAATAATTTGCCAAAATAATTTGCATCCCAAAATAATTTGCCAAAATAATTTGCCTCCCAAAATAATTTGCCAAAATAATTTGCCTCCCAAAATAATTTGCCTCCCAGAATAATTTGCCTCCCAAAATAATAATAATCACAAATAATAATAACCAAAAGTGTAAAATAATGTTTTAGGAGCTGTTTCTCAATAACCAAAAGTGTAAAATAATGTTTTAGGAGCTGTTTCTCAACAACCAAAGTGTCAAATAATGGTTAGAAGCTGTTTTTCAACAACCAAAGTGTCAAATAATGGTTAGAAGCTGTTTTTCAACAACCAAAAGTGTCAAATAATGTTTTAGGAGCTGTTTCTCAACAACCAAAGTGTCAAATAATGGTTAGAAGCTGTTTTTCAACAACCAAAAGTGTCAAATAATGTTTTAGGAGCTGTTTCTCAATAACCAAAAGTGTCAAATAATGTTTTAGGAGCTGTTTCTCAACAACCAAAGTGTCAAATAATGGTTAGAAGCTGTTTTTCAACAACCAAAAGTGTCAAATAATGTTTTAGGAGCTGTTTCTCAATAACCAAAAGTGTAAACTAATGTTTTAGGAGCTGTTTCTCAACAACCAAAGTGTCAAATAATGGTTAGAAGCTGTTTTTCAACAACCAAAAGTGTCAAATAATGTTTTGGGAGCTGTTTCTCAATAACCAAAAGTGTAAAATAATGTTTTAGGAGCTGTTTCTCAACAACCAAAGTGTCAAATAATGGTTAGAAGCTGTTTTTCAACAACCAAAAGTGTCAAATAATGTTTTAGGAGCTGTTTCTCAATAACCAAAAGTGTAAAATAATGTTTTAGGAGCTGTTTCTCAACAACCAAAGTGTCAAATAATGGTTAGAAGCTGTTTTTCAACAACCAAAAGTGTCAAATAATGTTTTAGGAGCTGTTTCTCAATAACCAAAAGTGTAAAATAATTTGCCAAAATAATTTGCCTCCCAAAATAATTTGCCAAAATAATTTGCCAAAATAATTTGCCTCCCAATTTGCCTCCCAAAATAATTTGCCAAAATAATTTGCTTCCCAAAATAATTTGCCAAAATAATTTGCCTCCCAATTTGCCTCCCAAAATAATTTGCCTCCCAAAATAATTTGCCTCCCAAAATAATTTGCCAAAATAATTTGCCTCCCAAAATAATTTGCCTCCCAAAATAATTTGCCAAAATAATTTGCCTCCCAAAATAATTTGCCAAAATAATTTGCCTCCCAAAATAATTTGCCTCCCAAAATAATTTGCCTCCCAAAATAATTTGCCAAAATAATATGCCTCCCAAAATAATTTGCCAAAATAATTTGCCTCCCAAAATAATTTGCCTCCCAAAATAATTTGCCTCCCAAAATAATTTGCTAAAATAATTTGCCTCCCAAAATAATTTGCCAAAATAATTTGCCTTCCAAAATAATTTGCCAAAATAATTTGCCTCCCAAAATAATTTGCCAAAATAATTTTCCTCCCAAAATAATTTGCCAAAATAATTTGCATCCCAAAATAATTTGCCTCCCAAAATAATTTGCCAAAATAATTTGCCTCCCAAAATAATTTGCCTCCCAAAATAATTTGCCAAAATAATTTGCCTCCCAAAATAATTTGCCTCCCAATTTGCCTCCCAAAATAATTTGCCTCCCAAAATAATTTGCCTCCCAAAATAATTTGCCAAAATAATTTGCCTCCCAAAATAATTTGCCAAAATAATTTGCCAAAATAATTTGCCAAAATAATTTGCCTCCCAAAATAATTTGCCTCCCAAAATAATTTGCCAAAATAATATGCCTCCCAAAATAATTTGCCTCCCAAAATAATTTGCCTCCCAAAATAATTTGCCTCCCAAAATAATTTGCCAAAATAATTTGCCTCCCAAAATAATTTGCCAAAATAATTTGCCTCCCAAAATAATTTTCCTCCCAAAATAATTTGCCAAAATAATTTGCCTCCCAAAATAATTTGCCAAAATAATTTGCCAAAATAATTTGCATCCCAAAATAATTTGCCAAAATAATTTGCCTCCCAAAATAATTTGCCAAAATAATTTGCCTCCCAAAATAATTTGCCAAAATAATTTGCCTCCCAAAATAATTTGCCTCCCAAAATAATTTGCCTCCCAAAATAATTTGCCTCCCAAAATAATTTGCCTCCCAAAATAATTTGCCTCCCAAAATAATAATAATCACAAATAATAATAACCAAAAGTGTCAAATAATGTTTTAGGAGCTGTTTCTCAATAACCAAAAGTGTAAAAGAATGTTTTAGGAGCTGTTTCTTAACAACCAAAGTGTCAAATAATGTTTAGAAGCTGTTTTTCAACAACCAAAAGTGTCAAATAATGGTTAGAAGCTGTTTTTCAACAACCAAAAGTGTCAAATAATGTTTTATGAGCTGTTTCTCAATAACCAAAAGTGTAAAATAATGTTTTAGGAGCTGTTTCTCAACAACCAAAGTGTCAAATAATAGTTTAGGAGCTGTTTTTCAACAACCAAAAGTGTCAAATAATGTTTTAGGAGCTGTTTCTCAATAACCAAAAGTGTAAACTAATGTTTTAGGAGCTGTTTCTCAACAACCAAAGTGTCAAATAATGGTTAGAAGCTGTTTTTCAACAACCAAAAGTGTCAAATAATGTTTTAGGAGCTGTTTCTCAATAACCAAAAGTGTCAAATAATGTTTTAGGAGCTGTTTCTCAACAACCAAAGTGTCAAATAATGGTTAGAAGCTGTTTTTCAACAACCAAAAGTGTCAAATAATGTTTTAGGAGCTGTTTCTCAACAACCAAAAGTGTCAAATAATGTTTTAGGAGCTGTTTCTCAATAACCAAAAGTGTCAAATAATGTTTTAGGAGCTGTTTCTCAACAACCAAAGTGTCAAATAATGGTTAGAAGCTGTTTTTCAACAACCAAAAGTGTCAAATAATGTTTTAGGAGCTGTTTCTCAACAACCAAAAGTGTCAAATAATGTTTTAGGAGCTGTTTCTCAACAACCAAAGTGTCAAATAATGGTTAGAAGCTGTTTTTCAACAACCAAAAGTGTCAAATAATGTTTTAGGAGCTGTTTCTCAATAACCAAAAGTGTAAAATAATGTTTTAGGAGCTGTTTCTCAACAACCAAAGTGTCAAATAATGGTTAGAAGCTGTTTTTCAACAACCAAAGTGTCAAATAATGGTTAGAAGCTGTTTTTCAACAACCAAAAGTGTCAAATAATGTTTTAGGAGCTGTTTCTCAACAACCAAAGTGTCAAATAATGGTTAGAAGCTGTTTTTCAACAACCAAAAGTGTCAAATAATGTTTTAGGAGCTGTTTCTCAATAACCAAAAGTGTCAAATAATGTTTTAGGAGCTGTTTCTCAACAACCAAAGTGTCAAATAATGGTTAGAAGCTGTTTTTCAACAACCAAAAGTGTCAAATAATGTTTTAGGAGCTGTTTCTCAATAACCAAAAGTGTAAACTAATGTTTTAGGAGCTGTTTCTCAACAACCAAAGTGTCAAATAATGGTTAGAAGCTGTTTTTCAACAACCAAAAGTGTCAAATAATGTTTTGGGAGCTGTTTCTCAATAACCAAAAGTGTAAAATAATGTTTTAGGAGCTGTTTCTCAACAACCAAAGTGTCAAATAATGGTTAGAAGCTGTTTTTCAACAACCAAAAGTGTCAAATAATGTTTTAGGAGCTGTTTCTCAATAACCAAAAGTGTAAAATAATGTTTTAGGAGCTGTTTCTCAACAACCAAAGTGTCAAATAATGGTTAGAAGCTGTTTTTCAACAACCAAAAGTGTCAAATAATGTTTTAGGAGCTGTTTCTCAATAACCAAAAGTGTAAAATAATTTGCCAAAATAATTTGCCTCCCAAAATAATTTGCCAAAATAATTTGCCAAAATAATTTGCCTCCCAATTTGCCTCCCAAAATAATTTGCCAAAATAATTTGCTTCCCAAAATAATTTGCCAAAATAATTTGCCTCCCAATTTGCCTCCCAAAATAATTTGCCTCCCAAAATAATTTGCCTCCCAAAATAATTTGCCAAAATAATTTGCCTCCCAAAATAATTTGCCTCCCAAAATAATTTGCCAAAATAATTTGCCTCCCAAAATAATTTGCCAAAATAATTTGCCTCCCAAAATAATTTGCCTCCCAAAATAATTTGCCTCCCAAAATAATTTGCCAAAATAATATGCCTCCCAAAATAATTTGCCAAAATAATTTGCCTCCCAAAATAATTTGCCTCCCAAAATAATTTGCCTCCCAAAATAATTTGCTAAAATAATTTGCCTCCCAAAATAATTTGCCAAAATAATTTGCCTCCCAAAATAATTTGCCAAAATAATTTGCCTCCCAAAATAATTTGCCAAAATAATTTTCCTCCCAAAATAATTTGCCAAAATAATTTGCATCCCAAAATAATTTGCCTCCCAAAATAATTTGCCAAAATAATTTGCCTCCCAAAATAATTTGCCTCCCAAAATAATTTGCCAAAATAATTTGCCTCCCAAAATAATTTGCCTCCCAATTTGCCTCCCAAAATAATTTGCCTCCCAATTTGCCTCCCAAAATAATTTGCCTCCCAAAATAATTTGCCTCCCAAAATAATTTGCCAAAATAATTTGCCTCCCAAAATAATTTGCCAAAATAATTTGCCAAAATAATTTGCCAAAATAATTTGCCAAAATAATTTGCCTCCCAAAATAATTTGCCTCCCAAAATAATTTGCCAAAATAATATGCCTCCCAAAATAATTTGCCTCCCAAAATAATTTGCCTCCCAAAATAATTTGCCTCCCAAAATAATTTGCCAAAATAATTTGCCTCCCAAAATAATTTGCCAAAATAATTTGCCTCCCAAAATAATTTTCCTCCCAAAATAATTTGCCAAAATAATTTGCCTCCCAAAATAATTTGCCAAAATAATTTGCCAAAATAATTTGCATCCCAAAATAATTTGCCAAAATAATTTGCCTCCCAAAATAATTTGCCAAAATAATTTGCCTCCCAAAATAATTTGCCAAAATAATTTGCCTCCCAAAATAATTTGCCTCCCAAAATAATTTGCCTCCCAAAATAATTTGCCTCCCAAAATAATTTGCCTCCCAAAATAATAATAATCACAAATAATAATAACCAAAAGTGTCAAATAATGTTTTAGGAGCTGTTTCTCAATAACCAAAAGTGTAAAAGAATGTTTTAGGAGCTGTTTCTTAACAACCAAAGTGTCAAATAATGTTTAGAAGCTGTTTTTCAACAACCAAAAGTGTCAAATAATGGTTAGAAGCTGTTTTTCAACAACCAAAAGTGTCAAATAATGTTTTATGAGCTGTTTCTCAATAACCAAAAGTGTAAAATAATGTTTTAGGAGCTGTTTCTCAACAACCAAAGTGTCAAATAATAGTTTAGGAGCTGTTTTTCAACAACCAAAAGTGTCAAATAATGTTTTAGGAGCTGTTTCTCAATAACCAAAAGTGTAAACTAATGTTTTAGGAGCTGTTTCTCAACAACCAAAGTGTCAAATAATGGTTAGAAGCTGTTTTTCAACAACCAAAAGTGTCAAATAATGTTTTAGGAGCTGTTTCTCAATAACCAAAAGTGTCAAATAATGTTTTAGGAGCTGTTTCTCAACAACCAAAGTGTCAAATAATGGTTAGAAGCTGTTTTTCAACAACCAAAAGTGTCAAATAATGTTTTAGGAGCTGTTTCTCAACAACCAAAAGTGTCAAATAATGTTTTAGGAGCTGTTTCTCAATAACCAAAAGTGTCAAATAATGTTTTAGGAGCTGTTTCTCAACAACCAAAGTGTCAAATAATGGTTAGAAGCTGTTTTTCAACAACCAAAAGTGTCAAATAATGTTTTAGGAGCTGTTTCTCAACAACCAAAAGTGTCAAATAATGTTTTAGGAGCTGTTTCTCAACAACCAAAGTGTCAAATAATGGTTAGAAGCTGTTTTTCAACAACCAAAAGTGTCAAATAATGTTTTAGGAGCTGTTTCTCAATAACCAAAAGTGTAAAATAATGTTTTAGGAGCTGTTTCTCAACAACCAAAGTGTAAAATAATGGTTAGAAGCTGTTTTTCAACAACCAAAAGTGTCAAATAATGTTTTAGGAGCTGTTTCTCAATAACCAAAAGTGTAAAATAATGTTTTAGGAGCTGTTTCTCAACAACCAAAGTGTCAAATAATGGTTAGAAGCTGTTTTTCAACAACCAAAAGTGTCAAATAATGTTTTAGGAGCTGTTTCTCAATAACCAAAAGTGTAAAATAATTTGCCAAAATAATTTGCCTGCCAAAATAATTTGCCTCCCAAAATAATTTGCCTCCCAATTTGCCTCCCAAAATAATTTGCC
The DNA here is from genome assembly GCF_963924005.1 of Protomyctophum bolini. Lineage (NCBI taxonomy): Eukaryota > Metazoa > Chordata > Actinopteri > Myctophiformes > Myctophidae > Protomyctophum > Protomyctophum bolini. Next base: position 4,882,736 of record NC_137866.1, read on the forward strand.
AAAATAATTTGCCTCCCAAAATAATTTGCCAAAATAATTTGCCTCCCAAAATAATTTGCCTCCCAAAATAATTTGCCTCCCAAAATAATTTGCCTCCCAAAATAATTTGCCAAAATAATTTGCCTCCCAAAATAATTTGCCTCCCAAAATAATTTGCCAAAATAATTTGCCTCCCAAAATAATTTGCCAAAATAATTTGCCTCCCAAAATAATTTGCCTCCCAAAATAAATTGCCTCCCAAAATAATTTGCCAAAATAATTTGCCTCCCAAAATAATTTGCCAAAATAATTTGCCTCCCAAAATAATTTGCCTGCCAAAATAATTTGCCTCCCAAAATAATTTGCCTCCCAAAATAATTTGCCTCCCAAAATAATTTGCCAAAATAATTTGCCTCCCAAAATAATTTGCCAAAATAATTTGCCTCCCAAAATAATTTGCCAAAATAATTTGCCTCCCAAAATAATTTGCCAAAATAATTTGCCTCCCAATTTGCCTCCCAAAATAATTTGCCAAAATAATTTGCCTCCCAAAATAATTTGCCAAAATAATTTGCCTCCCAAAATAATTTGCCTCCCAAAATAATTTGCCTCCCAAAATAATTTGCCTCCCAAAATAATTTGCCTCCCAAAATAATTTGCCAAAATAATTTGCCTCCCAAAATAATTTGCCTCCCAAAATAATTTGCCAAAATAATTTGCCTCCCAAAATAATTTGCCAAAATAATTTGCCTCCCAAAATAATTTGCCTCCCAAAATAAATTGCCTCCCAAAATAATTTGCCAAAATAATTTGCCTCCCAAAATAATTTGCCAAAATAATTTGCCTCCCAAAATAATTTGCCTGCCAAAATAATTTGCCTCCCAAAATAATTTGCCTCCCAAAATAATTTGCCTCCCAAAATAATTTGCCAAAATAATTTGCCTCCCAAAATAATTTGCCAAAATAATTTGCCTCCCAAAATAATTTGCCAAAATAATTTGCCTCCCAAAATAATTTGCCAAAATAATTTGCCTCCCAAAATAATTTGCCAAAATAATTTGCCTCCCAAAATAATTTGCCTCCCAAAATAATTTGCCAAAATAATTTGCCTCCCAAAATAATTTGCCTCCCAGAATAATTTGCCTCCCAAAATAATAATAATCACAAATAATAATAACCAAAAGTGTAAAATAATGTTTTAGGAGCTGTTTCTCAATAACCAAAAGTGTAAAATAATGTTTTAGGAGCTGTTTCTCAACAACCAAAGTGTAAAATAATGGTTAGAAGCTGTTTTTCAACAACCAAAGTGTCAAATAATGGTTAGAAGCTGTTTTTCAACAACCAAAAGTGTCAAATAATGTTTTAGGAGCTGTTTCTCAACAACCAAAAGTGTCAAATAATGTTTTAGGAGCTGTTTCTCAACAACCAAAGTGTCAAATAATGGTTAGAAGCTGTTTTTCAACAACCAAAAGTGTCAAATAATGTTTTAGGAGCTGTTTCTCAATAACCAAAAGTGTAAAATAATGTTTTAGGAGCTGTTTCTCAACAACCAAAGTGTAAAATAATGGTTAGAAGCTGTTTTTCAACAACCAAAAGTGTCAAATAATGTTTTAGGAGCTGTTTCTCAATAACCAAAAGTGTAAAATAATGTTTTAGGAGCTGTTTCTCAACAACCAAAGTGTCAAATAATGGTTAGAAGCTGTTTTTCAACAACCAAAAGTGTCAAATAATGTTTTAGGAGCTGTTTCTCAATAACCAAAAGTGTAAAATAATTTGCCAAAATAATTTGCCTGCCAAAATAATTTGCCTCCCAAAATAATTTGCCTCCCAATTTGCCTCCCAAAATAATTTGCCAAAATAATTTGCCTCCCAAAATAATTTGCCAAAATAATTTGCCTCCCAAAATAATTTGCCAAAATAATTTGCCTCCCAAAATAATTTGCCAAAATAATTTGCCTCCCAAAATAATTTGCCTCCCAAAATAATTTGCCAAAATAATTTGCCTCCCAAAATAATTTGCCAAAATAATTTGCCTCCCAAAATAATTTGCCTCCCAAAATAAATTGCCTCCCAAAATAATTTGCCAAAATAATTTGCCTCCCAAAATAATTTGCCAAAATAATTTGCCTCCCAAAATAATTTGCCTGCCAAAATAATTTGCCTCCCAAAATAATTTGCCTCCCAAAATAATTTGCCTCCCAAAATAATTTGCCAAAATAATTTGCCTCCCAAAATAATTTGCCAAAATAATTTGCCTCCCAAAATAATTTGCCAAAATAATTTGCCTCCCAAAATAATTTGCCAAAATAATTTGCCTCCCAATTTGCCTCCCAAAATAATTTGCCAAAATAATTTGCCTCCCAAAATAATTTGCCAAAATAATTTGCCTCCCAAAATAATTTGCCTCCCAAAATAATTTGCCTCCCAAAATAATTTGCCAAAATAATTTGCCTCCCAAAATAATTTGCCTCCCAAAATAATTTGCCAAAATAATTTGCCTCCCAAAATAATTTGCCAAAATAATTTGCCTCCCAAAATAATTTGCCTCCCAAAATAATTTGCCTCCCAAAATAAATTGCCTCCCAAAATAATTTGCCAGAATAATTTGCCTCCCAAAATAATTTGCCAAAATAATTTGCCTCCCAAAATAATTTGCCTGCCAAAATAATTTGCCTCCCAAAATAATTTGCCTCCCAAAATAATTTGCCTCCCAAAATAATTTGCCAAAATAATTTGCCTCCCAAAATAATTTGCCAAAATAATTTGCCTCCCAAAATAATTTGCCAAAATAATTTGCCTCCCAAAATAATTTGCCAAAATAATTTGCCTCCCAAAATAATTTGCCAAAATAATTTGCCTCCCAAAATAATTTGCCTCCCAAAATAATTTGCCAAAATAATTTGCCTCCCAAAATAATTTGCCTCCCAGAATAATTTGCCTCCCAAAATAATAATAATCACAAATAATAATAACCAAAAGTGTAAAATAATGTTTTAGGAGCTGTTTCTCAATAACCAAAAGTGTAAAATAATGTTTTAGGAGCTGTTTCTCAACAACCAAAGTGTAAAATAATGGTTAGAAGCTGTTTTTCAACAACCAAAGTGTCAAATAATGGTTAGAAGCTGTTTTTCAACAACCAAAAGTGTCAAATAATGTTTTAGGAGCTGTTTCTCAACAACCAAAGTGTCAAATAATGGTTAGAAGCTGTTTTTCAACAACCAAAAGTGTCAAATAATGTTTTAGGAGCTGTTTCTCAATAACCAAAAGTGTCAAATAATGTTTTAGGAGCTGTTTCTCAACAACCAAAGTGTCAAATAATGGTTAGAAGCTGTTTTTCAACAACCAAAAGTGTCAAATAATGTTTTAGGAGCTGTTTCTCAATAACCAAAAGTGTCAAATAATGTTTTAGGAGCTGTTTCTCAACAACCAAAGTGTCAAATAATGGTTAGAAGCTGTTTTTCAACAACCAAAAGTGTCAAATAATGTTTTAGGAGCTGTTTCTCAATAACCAAAAGTGTAAACTAATGTTTTAGGAGCTGTTTCTCAACAACCAAAGTGTCAAATAATGGTTAGAAGCTGTTTTTCAACAACCAAAAGTGTCAAATAATGTTTTGGGAGCTGTTTCTCAATAACCAAAAGTGTAAAATAATGTTTTAGGAGCTGTTTCTCAACAACCAAAGTGTCAAATAATGGTTAGAAGCTGTTTTTCAACAACCAAAAGTGTCAAATAATGTTTTAGGAGCTGTTTCTCAATAACCAAAAGTGTAAAATAATTTGCCAAAATAATTTGCCTCCCAAAATAATTTGCCAAAATAATTTGCCTCCCAAAATAATTTGCCTCCCAAAATAATTTGCCTCCCAATTTGCCTCCCAAAATAATTTGCCTCCCAAAATAATTTGCCAAAATAATTTGCCTCCCAAAATAATTTGCCTCCCAAAATAATTTGCCTCCCAAAATAATTTGCCAAAATAATTTGCCTCCCAAAATAATTTGCCTCCCAAAATAATTTGCCTCCCAAAATAATTTGCCTCCCAAAATAATTTGCCAAAATAATATGCCTCCCAAAATAATTTGCCAAAATAATTTGCCTCCCAAAATAATTTGCCTCCCAAAATAATTTGCCTCCCAAAATAATTTGCCAAAATAATTTTCCTCCCAAAATAATTTGCCAAAATAATTTGCCTCCCAAAATAATTTGCCAAAATAATTTGCATCCCAAAATAATTTGCCAAAATAATTTGCCTCCCAAAATAATTTGCCTCCCAAAATAATTTGCCTCCCAAAATAATTTGCCTCCCAAAATAATTTGCCAAAATAATATGCCTCCCAAAATAATTTGCCAAAATAATTTGCCTCCCAAAATAATTTGCCTCCCAAAATAATTTGCCAAAATAATTTGCCTCCCAAAATAATTTGCCAAAATAATTTGCATCCCAAAATAATTTGCCAAAATAATTTGCCTCCCAAAATAATTTGCCAAAATAATTTGCCTCCCAAAATAATTTGCCAAAATAATTTGCCTCCCAAAATAATTTGCCTCCCAGAATAATTTGCCAAAATAATTTGCCTCCCAAAATAATTTGCCTCCCAATTTGCCTCCCAAAATAATTTGCCTCCCAAAATAATTTGCCTCCCAAAATAATTTGCCTCCCAAAATAATTTGCCTCCCAAAATAATTTGCCTCCCAAAATAATTTGCCAAAATAATTTGCCAAAATAATTTGCCTGCCAAAATAATTTGCCTCCCAAAATAATTTGCCTCCCAAAATAATTTGCCTCCCAAAATAATTTGCCAAAATAATATGCCTCCCAAAATAATTTCCCTCCCAAAATAATTTGCCTCCCAAAATAATTTGCCAAAATAATTTGCCTCCCAAAATAATTTGCCAAAATAATTTGCCTCCCAAAATAATTTTCCTCCCAAAATAATTTGTCAAAATAATTTGCCTCCCAAAATAATTTGCCAAAATAATTTGCCAAAATAATTTGCATCCCAAAATAATTTGCCAAAATAATTTGCCTCCCAAAATAATTTGCCTCCCAAAATAATTTGCCTCCCAAAATAATTTGCCAAAATAATTTGCCTCCCAAAATAATTTGCCTCCCAAAATAATTTGCCAAAATAATTTGCCTCCCAAAATAATTTGCCAAAATAATTTGCCTCCCAAAATAATTTGCCTCCCAAAATAAATTGCCTCCCAAAATAAATTGCCTCCCAAAATAATTTGCCAAAATAATTTGCCTCCCAAAATAATTTGCCAAAATAATTTGCCTCCCAAAATAATTTGCCTGCCAAAATAATTTGCCTCCCAAAATAATTTGCCTCCCAAAATAATTTGCCTCCCAAAATAATTTGCCAAAATAATTTGCCTCCCAAAATAATTTGCCAAAATAATTTGCCTCCCAAAATAATTTGCCAAAATAATTTGCCTCCCAAAATAATTTGCCAAAATAATTTGCCTCCCAAAATAATTTGCCAAAATAATTTGCCTCCCAAAATAATTTGCCAAAATAATTTGCCTCCCAAAATAATTTGCCAAAATAATTTGCCTCCCAAAATAATTTGCCTCCCAGAATAATTTGCCTCCCAAAATAATAATAATCACAAATAATAATAACCAAAAGTGTAAAATAATGTTTTAGGAGCTGTTTCTCAATAACCAAAAGTGTAAAATAATGTTTTAGGAGCTGTTTCTCAACAACCAAAGTGTAAAATAATGGTTAGAAGCTGTTTTTCAACAACCAAAGTGTCAAATAATGGTTAGAAGCTGTTTTTCAACAACCAAAAGTGTCAAATAATGTTTTAGGAGCTGTTTCTCAACAACCAAAGTGTCAAATAATGGTTAGAAGCTGTTTTTCAACAACCAAAAGTGTCAAATAATGTTTTAGGAGCTGTTTCTCAATAACCAAAAGTGTCAAATAATGTTTTAGGAGCTGTTTCTCAACAACCAAAGTGTCAAATAATGGTTAGAAGCTGTTTTTCAACAACCAAAAGTGTCAAATAATGTTTTAGGAGCTGTTTCTCAATAACCAAAAGTGTCAAATAATGTTTTAGGAGCTGTTTCTCAACAACCAAAGTGTCAAATAATGGTTAGAAGCTGTTTTTCAACAACCAAAAGTGTCAAATAATGTTTTAGGAGCTGTTTCTCAATAACCAAAAGTGTAAACTAATGTTTTAGGAGCTGTTTCTCAACAACCAAAGTGTCAAATAATGGTTAGAAGCTGTTTTTCAACAACCAAAAGTGTCAAATAATGTTTTGGGAGCTGTTTCTCAATAACCAAAAGTGTAAAATAATGTTTTAGGAGCTGTTTCTCAACAACCAAAGTGTCAAATAATGGTTAGAAGCTGTTTTTCAACAACCAAAAGTGTCAAATAATGTTTTAGGAGCTGTTTCTCAATAACCAAAAGTGTAAAATAATTTGCCAAAATAATTTGCCTCCCAAAATAATTTGCCAAAATAATTTGCCTCCCAAAATAATTTGCCTCCCAAAATAATTTGCCTCCCAAAATAATTTGCCAAAATAATTTGCCTCCCAAAATAATTTGCCAAAATAATTTGCCTCCCAAAATAATTTGCCAAAATAATTTGCCTCCCAAAATAATTTGCCAAAATAATTTGCCTCCCAATTTGCCTCCCAAAATAATTTGCCAAAATAATTTGCCTCCCAAAATAATTTGCCAAAATAATTTGCCTCCCAAAATAATTTGCCTCCCAAAATAATTTGCCTCCCAAAATAATTTGCCAAAATAATTTGCCTCCCAAAATAATTTGCCTCCCAAAATAATTTGCCAAAATAATTTGCCTCCCAAAATAATTTGCCAAAATAATTTGCCTCCCAAAATAATTTGCCTCCCAAAATAATTTGCCTCCCAAAATAAATTGCCTCCCAAAATAATTTGCCAAAATAATTTGCCTCCCAAAATAATTTGCCAAAATAATTTGCCTCCCAAAATAATTTGCCTGCCAAAATAATTTGCCTCCCAAAATAATTTGCCTCCCAAAATAATTTGCCTCCCAAAATAATTTGCCAAAATAATTTGCCTCCCAAAATAATTTGCCAAAATAATTTGCCTCCCAAAATAATTTGCCAAAATAATTTGCCTCCCAAAATAATTTGCCAAAATAATTTGCCTCCCAAAATAATTTGCCAAAATAATTTGCCTCCCAAAATAATTTGCCTCCCAAAATAATTTGCCAAAATAATTTGCCTCCCAAAATAATTTGCCTCCCAGAATAATTTGCCTCCCAAAATAATAATAATCACAAATAATAATAACCAAAAGTGTAAAATAATGTTTTAGGAGCTGTTTCTCAATAACCAAAAGTGTAAAATAATGTTTTAGGAGCTGTTTCTCAACAACCAAAGTGTAAAATAATGGTTAGAAGCTGTTTTTCAACAACCAAAGTGTCAAATAATGGTTAGAAGCTGTTTTTCAACAACCAAAAGTGTCAAATAATGTTTTAGGAGCTGTTTCTCAACAACCAAAGTGTCAAATAATGGTTAGAAGCTGTTTTTCAACAACCAAAAGTGTCAAATAATGTTTTAGGAGCTGTTTCTCAATAACCAAAAGTGTCAAATAATGTTTTAGGAGCTGTTTCTCAACAACCAAAGTGTCAAATAATGGTTAGAAGCTGTTTTTCAACAACCAAAAGTGTCAAATAATGTTTTAGGAGCTGTTTCTCAATAACCAAAAGTGTCAAATAATGTTTTAGGAGCTGTTTCTCAACAACCAAAGTGTCAAATAATGGTTAGAAGCTGTTTTTCAACAACCAAAAGTGTCAAATAATGTTTTAGGAGCTGTTTCTCAATAACCAAAAGTGTAAACTAATGTTTTAGGAGCTGTTTCTCAACAACCAAAGTGTCAAATAATGGTTAGAAGCTGTTTTTCAACAACCAAAAGTGTCAAATAATGTTTTGGGAGCTGTTTCTCAATAACCAAAAGTGTAAAATAATGTTTTAGGAGCTGTTTCTCAACAACCAAAGTGTCAAATAATGGTTAGAAGCTGTTTTTCAACAACCAAAAGTGTCAAATAATGTTTTAGGAGCTGTTTCTCAATAACCAAAAGTGTAAAATAATTTGCCAAAATAATTTGCCTCCCAAAATAATTTGCCAAAATAATTTGCCTCCCAAAATAATTTGCCTCCCAAAATAATTTGCCTCCCAATTTGCCTCCCAAAATAATTTGCCTCCCAAAATAATTTGCCAAAATAATTTGCCTCCCAAAATAATTTGCCTCCCAAAATAATTTGCCTCCCAAAATAATTTGCCAAAATAATTTGCCTCCCAAAATAATTTGCCTCCCAAAATAATTTGCCTCCCAAAATAATTTGCCTCCCAAAATAATTTGCCAAAATAATATGCCTCCCAAAATAATTTGCCAAAATAATTTGCCTCCCAAAATAATTTGCCTCCCAAAATAATTTGCCTCCCAAAATAATTTGCCAAAATAATTTTCCTCCCAAAATAATTTGCCAAAATAATTTGCCTCCCAAAATAATTTGCCAAAATAATTTGCATCCCAAAATAATTTGCCAAAATAATTTGCCTCCCAAAATAATTTGCCTCCCAAAATAATTTGCCTCCCAAAATAATTTGCCTCCCAAAATAATTTGCCAAAATAATATGCCTCCCAAAATAATTTGCCAAAATAATTTGCCTCCCAAAATAATTTGCCTCCCAAAATAATTTGCCAAAATAATTTGCCTCCCAAAATAATTTGCCAAAATAATTTGCCTCCCAAAATAATTTGCCAAAATAATTTGCCTCCCAAAATAATTTGCCAAAATAATTTGCATCCCAAAATAATTTGCCAAAATAATTTGCCTCCCAAAATAATTTGCCAAAATAATTTGCCTCCCAAAATAATTTGCCAAAATAATTTGCCTCCCAAAATAATTTGCCTCCCAGAATAATTTGCCAAAATAATTTGCCTCCCAAAATAATTTGCCTCCCAATTTGCCTCCCAAAATAATTTGCCTCCCAAAATAATTTGCCTCCCAAAATAATTTGCCTCCCAAAATAATTTGCCTCCCAAAATAATTTGCCTCCCAAAATAATTTGCCAAAATAATTTGCCAAAATAATTTGCCTGCCAAAATAATTTGCCTCCCAAAATAATTTGCCTCCCAAAATAATTTGCCTCCCAAAATAATTTGCCAAAATAATATGCCTCCCAAAATAATTTCCCTCCCAAAATAATTTGCCTCCCAAAATAATTTGCCAAAATAATTTGCCTCCCAAAATAATTTGCCAAAATAATTTGCCTCCCAAAATAATTTTCCTCCCAAAATAATTTGTCAAAATAATTTGCCTCCCAAAATAATTTGCCAAAATAATTTGCCAAAATAATTTGCATCCCAAAATAATTTGCCAAAATAATTTGCCTCCCAAAATAATTTGCCTCCCAAAATAATTTGCCTCCCAAAATAATTTGCCAAAATAATTTGCCTCCCAAAATAATTTGCCTCCCAAAATAATTTGCCAAAATAATTTGCCTCCCAAAATAATTTGCCAAAATAATTTGCCTCCCAAAATAATTTGCCTCCCAAAATAAATTGCCTCCCAAAATAAATTGCCTCCCAAAATAATTTGCCAAAATAATTTGCCTCCCAAAATAATTTGCCAAAATAATTTGCCTCCCAAAATAATTTGCCTGCCAAAATAATTTGCCTCCCAAAATAATTTGCCTCCCAAAATAATTTGCCTCCCAAAATAATTTGCCAAAATAATTTGCCTCCCAAAATAATTTGCCAAAATAATTTGCCTCCCAAAATAATTTGCCAAAATAATTTGCCTCCCAAAATAATTTGCCAAAATAATTTGCCTCCCAAAATAATTTGCCAAAATAATTTGCCTCCCAAAATAATTTGCCAAAATAATTTGCCTCCCAAAATAATTTGCCAAAATAATTTGCCTCCCAAAATAATTTGCCTCCCAGAATAATTTGCCTCCCAAAATAATAATAATCACAAATAATAATAACCAAAAGTGTAAAATAATGTTTTAGGAGCTGTTTCTCAATAACCAAAAGTGTAAAATAATGTTTTAGGAGCTGTTTCTCAACAACCAAAGTGTAAAATAATGGTTAGAAGCTGTTTTTCAACAACCAAAGTGTCAAATAATGGTTAGAAGCTGTTTTTCAACAACCAAAAGTGTCAAATAATGTTTTAGGAGCTGTTTCTCAACAACCAAAGTGTCAAATAATGGTTAGAAGCTGTTTTTCAACAACCAAAAGTGTCAAATAATGTTTTAGGAGCTGTTTCTCAATAACCAAAAGTGTCAAATAATGTTTTAGGAGCTGTTTCTCAACAACCAAAGTGTCAAATAATGGTTAGAAGCTGTTTTTCAACAACCAAAAGTGTCAAATAATGTTTTAGGAGCTGTTTCTCAATAACCAAAAGTGTCAAATAATGTTTTAGGAGCTGTTTCTCAACAACCAAAGTGTCAAATAATGGTTAGAAGCTGTTTTTCAACAACCAAAAGTGTCAAATAATGTTTTAGGAGCTGTTTCTCAATAACCAAAAGTGTAAAATAATTTGCCAAAATAATTTGCCTCCCAAAATAATTTGCCAAAATAATTTGCCTCCCAAAATAATTTGCCTCCCAAAATAATTTGCCTCCCAATTTGCCTCCCAAAATAATTTGCCTCCCAAAATAATTTGCCAAAATAATTTGCCTCCCAAAATAATTTGCCTCCCAAAATAATTTGCCTCCCAAAATAATTTGCCAAAATAATTTGCCTCCCAAAATAATTTGCCTCCCAAAATAATTTGCCTCCCAAAATAATTTGCCTCCCAAAATAATTTGCCTCCCAAAATAATTTGCCAAAATAATATGCCTCCCAAAATAATTTGCCAAAATAATTTGCCTCCCAAAATAATTTGCCTCCCAAAATAATTTGCCTCCCAAAATAATTTGCCAAAATAATTTTCCTCCCAAAATAATTTGCCAAAATAATTTGCCTCCCAAAATAATTTGCCAAAATAATTTGCATCCCAAAATAATTTGCCAAAATAATTTGCCTCCCAAAATAATTTGCCAAAATAATTTGCCTCCCAAAATAATTTGCCTCCCAAAATAATTTGCCTCCCAAAATAATTTGCCAAAATAATATGCCTCCCAAAATAATTTGCCAAAATAATTTGCCTCCCAAAATAATTTGCCTCCCAAAATAATTTGCCTCCCAAAATAATTTGCCAAAATAATTTGCCTCCCAAAATAATTTGCCAAAATAATTTGCCTCCCAAAATAATTTGCCAAAATAATTTGCCTCCCAAAATAATTTGCCAAAATAATTTGCATCCCAAAATAATTTGCCAAAATAATTTGCCTCCCAAAATAATTTGCCAAAATAATTTGCCTCCCAAAATAATTTGCCAAAATAATTTGCCTCCCAAAATAATTTGCCTCCCAGAATAATTTGCCTCCCAAAATAATAATAATCACAAATAATAATAACCAAAAGTGTAAAATAATGTTTTAGGAGCTGTTTCTCAATAACCAAAAGTGTAAAATAATGTTTTAGGAGCTGTTTCTCAACAACCAAAGTGTCAAATAATGGTTAGAAGCTGTTTTTCAACAACCAAAGTGTCAAATAATGGTTAGAAGCTGTTTTTCATTAACCAAAAGTGTCAAATAATGTTTTAGGAGCTGTTTCTCAACAACCAAAGTGTCAAATAATGGTTAGAAGCTGTTTTTCAACAACCAAAAGTGTCAAATAATGTTTTAGGAGCTGTTTCTCAATAACCAAAAGTGTCAAATAATGTTTTAGGAGCTGTTTCTCAACAACCAAAGTGTCAAATAATGGTTAGAAGCTGTTTTTCAACAACCAAAAGTGTCAAATAATGTTTTAGGAGCTGTTTCTCAATAACCAAAAGTGTAAACTAATGTTTTAGGAGCTGTTTCTCAACAACCAAAGTGTCAAATAATGGTTAGAAGCTGTTTTTCAACAACCAAAAGTGTCAAATAATGTTTTGGGAGCTGTTTCTCAATAACCAAAAGTGTAAAATAATGTTTTAGGAGCTGTTTCTCAACAACCAAAGTGTCAAATAATGGTTAGAAGCTGTTTTTCAACAACCAAAAGTGTCAAATAATGTTTTAGGAGCTGTTTCTCAATAACCAAAAGTGTAAAATAATGTTTTAGGAGCTGTTTCTCAACAACCAAAGTGTCAAATAATGGTTAGAAGCTGTTTTTCAACAACCAAAAGTGTCAAATAATGTTTTAGGAGCTGTTTCTCAATAACCAAAAGTGTAAAATAATTTGCCAAAATAATTTGCCTCCCAAAATAATTTGCCAAAATAATTTGCCAAAATAATTTGCCAAAATAATTTGCCTCCCAATTTGCCTCCCAAAATAATTTGCCAAAATAATTTGCTTCCCAAAATAATTTGCCAAAATAATTTGCCAAAATAATTTGCCTCCCAATTTGCCTCCCAAAATAATTTGCCTCCCAAAATAATTTGCCAAAATAATTTGCCTCCCAAAATAATTTGCCAAAATAATTTGCCTCCCAAAATAATTTGCCAAAATAATTTGCCTCCCAAAATAATTTGCCTCCCAAAATAATTTGCCTCCCAAAATAATTTGCCAAAATAATATGCCTCCCAAAATAATTTGCCAAAATAATTTGCCTCCCAAAATAATTTGCTAAAATAATTTGCCTCCCAAAATAATTTGCCAAAATAATTTGCCTCCCAAAATAATTTGCCAAAATAATTTGCCTCCCAAAATAATTTGCCAAAATAATTTTCCTCCCAAAATAATTTGCCAAAATAATTTGCATCCCAAAATAATTTGCCTCCCAAAATAATTTGCCAAAATAATTTGCCTCCCAAAATAATTTGCCTCCCAAAATAATTTGCCAAAATAATTTGCCTCCCAAAATAATTTGCCTCCCAATTTGCCTCCCAAAATAATTTGCCTCCCAAAATAATTTGCCTCCCAAAATAATTTGCCTCCCAAAATAATTTGCCTCCCAAAATAATTTGCCTCCCAAAATAATTTGCCAAAATAATTTGCCAAAATAATTTGCCTCCCAAAATAATTTGCCTCCCAAAATAATTTGCCTCCCAAAATAATTTGCCTCCCAAAATAATTTGCCAAAATAATATGCCTCCCAAAATAATTTGCCTCCCAAAATAATTTGCCTCCCAAAATAATTTGCCAAAATAATTTGCCTCCCAAAATAATTTGCCAAAATAATTTGCCTCCCAAAATAATTTTCCTCCCAAAATAATTTGCCAAAATAATTTGCCTCCCAAAATAATTTGCCAAAATAATTTGCCAAAATAATTTGCCAAAATAATTTGCATCCCAAAATAATTTGCCAAAATAATTTGCCTCCCAAAATAATTTGCCAAAATAATTTGCCTCCCAAAATAATTTGCCAAAATAATTTGCCTCCCAAAATAATTTGCCTCCCAAAATAATTTGCCTCCCAAAATAATAATAATCACAAATAATAATAACCAAAAGTGTCAAATAATGTTTTAGGAGCTGTTTCTCAATAACCAAAAGTGTAAAAGAATGTTTTAGGAGCTGTTTCTTAACAACCAAAGTGTCAAATAATGTTTAGAAGCTGTTTTTCAACAACCAAAAGTGTCAAATAATGGTTAGAAGCTGTTTTTCAACAACCAAAAGTGTCAAATAATGTTTTAGGAGCTGTTTCTCAATAACCAAAAGTGTAAAAGAATGTTTTAGGAGCTGTTTCTTAACAACCAAAGTGTCAAATAATGTTTTAGGAGCTGTTTCTCAACAACCAAAGTGTCAAATAATGGTTAGAAGCTGTGTTTCAACAACCAAAAGTGTCAAATAATGTTTTAGGAGCTGTTTCTCAATAACCAAAAGTGTAAAATAATGTTTTAGGAGCTGTTTCTCAACAACCAAAGTGTCAAATAATAGTTTAGGAGCTGTTTTTCAACAACCAAAAGTGTCAAATAATGTTTTAGGAGCTGTTTCTCAATAACCAAAAGTGTAAACTAATGTTTTAGGAGCTGTTTCTCAACAACCAAAGTGTCAAATAATGGTTAGAAGCTGTTTTTCAACAACCAAAAGTGTCAAATAATGTTTTAGGAGCTGTTTCTCAATAACCAAAAGTGTCAAATAATGTTTTAGGAGCTGTTTCTCAACAACCAAAGTGTCAAATAATGGTTAGAAGCTGTTTTTCAACAACCAAAAGTGTCAAATAATGTTTTAGGAGCTGTTTCTCAACAACCAAAAGTGTCAAATAATGTTTTAGGAGCTGTTTCTCAATAACCAAAAGTGTCAAATAATGTTTTAGGAGCTGTTTCTCAACAACCAAAGTGTCAAATAATGGTTAGAAGCTGTTTTTCAACAACCAAAAGTGTCAAATAATGTTTTAGGAGCTGTTTCTCAACAACCAAAAGTGTCAAATAATGTTTTAGGAGCTGTTTCTCAACAACCAAAGTGTCAAATAATGGTTAGAAGCTGTTTTTCAACAACCAAAAGTGTCAAATAATGTTTTAGGAGCTGTTTCTCAATAACCAAAAGTGTAAAATAATGTTTTAGGAGCTGTTTCTCAACAACCAAAGTGTAAAATAATGGTTAGAAGCTGTTTTTCAACAACCAAAAGTGTCAAATAATGTTTTAGGAGCTGTTTCTCAATAACCAAAAGTGTAAAATAATGTTTTAGGAGCTGTTTCTCAACAACCAAAGTGTCAAATAATGGTTAGAAGCTGTTTTTCAACAACCAAAAGTGTCAAATAATGTTTTAGGAGCTGTTTCTCAATAACCAAAAGTGTAAAATAATTTGCCAAAATAATTTGCCTGCCAAAATAATTTGCCTCCCAATTTGCCTCCCAAAATAATTTGCCAAAATAATTTGCCTCCCAAAATAATTTGCCAAAATAATTTGCCTCCCAAAATAATTTGCCTCCCAAAATAATTTGCCTCCCAAAATAATTTGCCTCCCAAAATAATTTGCCAAAATAATTTGCCTCCCAAAATAATTTGCCTCCCAAAATAATTTGCCAAAATAATTTGCCTCCCAAAATAATTTGCCAAAATAATTTGCCTCCCAAAATAATTTGCCTCCCAAAATAATTTGCCTCCCAAAATAAATTGCCTCCCAAAATAATTTGCCAAAATAATTTGCCTCCCAAAATAATTTGCCAAAATAATTTGCCTCCCAAAATAATTTGCCTGCCAAAATAATTTGCCTCCCAAAATAATTTGCCTCCCAAAATAATTTGCCTCCCAAAATAATTTGCCAAAATAATTTGCCTCCCAAAATAATTTGCCAAAATAATTTGCCTCCCAAAATAATTTGCCAAAATAATTTGCCTCCCAAAATAATTTGCCAAAATAATTTGCCTCCCAAAATAATTTGCCAAAATAATTTGCCTCCCAAAATAATTTGCCAAAATAATTTGCCTCCCAAAATAATTTGCCTCCCAGAATAATTTGCCTCCCAAAATAATAATAATCACAAATAATAATAATAACCAAAAGTGTAAAATAATGTTTTAGGAGCTGTTTCTCAATAACCAAAAGTGTAAAATAATGTTTTAGGAGCTGTTTCTCAACAACCAAAGTGTAAAATAATGGTTAGAAGCTGTTTTTCAACAACCAAAGTGTCAAATAATGGTTAGAAGCTGTTTTTCAACAACCAAAAGTGTCAAATAATGTTTTAGGAGCTGTTTCTCAACAACCAAAGTGTCAAATAATGGTTAGAAGCTGTTTTTCAACAACCAAAAGTGTCAAATAATGTTTTAGGAGCTGTTTCTCAATAACCAAAAGTGTCAAATAATGTTTTAGGAGCTGTTTCTCAACAACCAAAGTGTCAAATAATGGTTAGAAGCTGTTTTTCAACAACCAAAAGTGTCAAATAATGTTTTAGGAGCTGTTTCTCAATAACCAAAAGTGTCAAATAATGTTTTAGGAGCTGTTTCTCAACAACCAAAGTGTCAAATAATGGTTAGAAGCTGTTTTTCAACAACCAAAAGTGTCAAATAATGTTTTAGGAGCTGTTTCTCAATAACCAAAAGTGTAAACTAATGTTTTAGGAGCTGTTTCTCAACAACCAAAGTGTCAAATAATGGTTAGAAGCTGTTTTTCAACAACCAAAAGTGTCAAATAATGTTTTGGGAGCTGTTTCTCAATAACCAAAAGTGTAAAATAATGTTTTAGGAGCTGTTTCTCAACAACCAAAGTGTCAAATAATGGTTAGAAATAATGTTTTAGGAGCTGTTTCTCAATAACCAAAAGTGTAAAATAATTTGCCAAAATAATTTGCCTCCCAAAATAATTTGCCAAAATAATTTGCCTCCCAAAATAATTTGCCAAAATAATTTGCCAAAATAATTTGCCAATTTAATTTGCCTCCCAATTTGCCTCCCAAAATAATTTGCCAAAATAATTTGCCTCCCAAAATAATTTGCCAAAATAATTTGCCAAAATAATTTGCCTCCCAAAATAATTTGCCAAAATAATTTGCCTCCCAAAATAATTTGCCAAAATAATTTGCCTCCCAAAATAATTTGCCTCCCAAAATAATTTGCCTCCCAAAATAATTTGCCAAAATAATTTGCCTCCCAAAATAATTTGCCTCCCAAAATAATTTGCCTCCCAAAATAATTTGCCAAAATAATATGCCTCCCAAAATAATTTGCCTCCCAAAATAATTTGCCTCCCAAAATAATTTGCCTCCCAAAATAATTTGCTAAAATAATTTGCCTCCCAAAATAATTTGCCAAAATAATTTGCCAAAATAATTTGCCTCCCAAAATAATTTGCCTCCCAAAATAATTTGCCAAAATAATTTTCCTCCCAAAATAATTTGCCTCCCAAAATAATTTGCCAAAATAATTTGCCTGCCAAAATAATTTGCCTCCCAAAATAATTTGCCTCCCAAAATAATTTGCCAAAATAATTTGTCTCCCAAAATAATTTGCCTCCCAAAATAATTTGCCAAAATAATTTGCCTCCCAAAATAATTTGCCTCCCAAAATAATTTGCCTCCCAAAATAATTTGCCTCCCAATTTGCCTCCCAAAATAATTTGCCTCCCAAAATAATTTGCCAAAATAATTTGCCTCCCAAAATAATTTGCCTCCCAAAATAATTTGCCAAAATAATTTGCCTCCCAAAATAATTTGCCAAAATAATTTGCCTCCCAAAATAATTTGCCAAATAATTTTCCTCCCAAAATAATAATAATCACAAATAATAATAATAACCAAAAGTGTCAAATAATGTTTTAGGAGCTGTTTCTCAATAACCAAAAGTGTAAAATAATGTTTTAGGAGCTGTTTCTCAACAACCAAAGTGTCAAATAATGGTTAGAAGCTGTTTTTCAACAACCAAAAGTGTCAAATAATGTTTTAGGAGCTGTTTCTCAACAACCAAAAGTGTAAAATAATGTTTTAGGAGCTGTTTCTCAACAACCAAAGTGTCAAATAATGGTTAGAAGCTGTTTTTCAACAACCAAAAGTGTCAAATAATGTTTTAGGAGCTGTTTCTCAATAACCAAAAGTGTAAAATAATTTGCCTCCCAAAATAATTTGCCAAAATAATTTGCCTCCCAAAATAATTTGCCTCCCAAAATGATTTGCCAAAATAATTTGACTCCCAAAATAATTTGACTCCCAAAATAATTTGACTCCCAAAATAATTTGCCTCCCAAAATAATTTGCCAAAATAATTTGCCTCCCAAAATGATTTGCCAAAATAATTTGCCTGCCAAAATAATTTGCCTCCCAAAATAATTTGCCTCCCAAAATAATTTGCCAAAATAATTTGTCTCCCAAAATAATTTGCCTCCCAAAATAATTTGCCAAAATAATTTGCCTCCCAAAATAATTTGCCTCCCAAAATAATTTGCCAAAATAATTTGCCTCCCAAAATAATTTGCCACCCAAAATAATTTGCCTCCCAAAATAATTTGCCTCCCAAAATAATTTGCCTCCCAAAATAATTTGCCAAAATAATTTGCCTCCCAAAATAATTTGACTCCCAAAATAATTTGACTCCCAAAATAATTTGACTCCCAAAAAGCTGTTTCTCAATAACCAAAAGTGTAAAATAATGTTTTAGGAGCTGTTTCTCAACAACCAAAGTGTCAAATAATGGTTAGAAGCTGTTTTTCAACAACCAAAAGTGTCAAATAATGTTTTAGGAGCTGTTTCTCAATAACCAAAAGTGTCAAATAATGTTTTAGGAGCTGTTTCTCAATAACCAAAAGTGTAAACTAATGTTTTAGGAGCTGTTTCTCAACAACCAAAGTGTCAAATAATGGTTAGAAGCTGTTTTTCATCAACCAAAAGTGTCAAATAATGTTTTAGGAGCTGTTTCTCAATAACCAAAAGTGTCAAATAATGTTTTAGGAGCTGTTTCTCAACAACCAAAGTGTCAAATAATGGTTAGAAGCTGTTTTTCAACAACCAAAAGTGTCAAATAATGTTTTAGGAGCTGTTTCTCAATAACCAAAAGTGTAAAATAATGTTTTAGGAGCTGTTTCTCAACAACCAAAGTGTCAAATAATGGTTAGAAGCTGTTTTTCAACAACCAAAAGTGTCAAATAATGTTTTAGGAGCTGTTTCTCAACAACCAAAGTGTCAAATAATGGTTAGAAGCTGTTTTTCAACAACCAAAAGTGTCAAATAATGTTTTAGGAGCTGTTTCTCAACAACCAAAAGTGTAAAATAATGTTTTAGGAGCTGTTTCTCAACAACCAAAGTGTCAAATAATGGTTAGAAGCTGTTTTTCAACAACCAAAAGTGTCAAATAATGTTTTAGGAGCTGTTTCTCAATAACCAAAAGTGTAAAATAATTTGCCTCCCAAAATAATTTGCCAAAATAATTTGCCTCCCAAAATAATTTGCCTCCCAAAATGATTTGCCAAAATAATTTGACTCCCAAAATAATTTGACTCCCAAAATAATTTGACTCCCAAAATAATTTGCCTCCCAAAATAATTTGCCAAAATAATTTGCCTCCCAAAATGATTTGCCAAAATAATTTGCCTGCCAAAATAATTTGCCTCCCAAAATAATTTGCCTCCCAAAATAATTTGCCAAAATAATTTGTCTCCCAAAATAATTTGCCTCCCAAAATAATTTGCCAAAATAATTTGCCTCCCAAAATAATTTGCCTCCCAAAATAATTTGCCAAAATAATTTGCCTCCCAAAATAATTTGCCACCCAAAATAATTTGCCTCCCAAAATAATTTGCCTCCCAAAATAATTTGCCTCCCAAAATAATTTGCCAAAATAATTTGCCTCCCAAAATAATTTGACTCCCAAAATAATTTGACTCCCAAAATAATTTGACTCCCAAAAAGCTGTTTCTCAATAACCAAAAGTGTAAAATAATGTTTTAGGAGCTGTTTCTCAACAACCAAAGTGTCAAATAATGGTTAGAAGCTGTTTTTCAACAACCAAAAGTGTCAAATAATGTTTTAGGAGCTGTTTCTCAATAACCAAAAGTGTCAAATAATGTTTTAGGAGCTGTTTCTCAATAACCAAAAGTGTAAACTAATGTTTTAGGAGCTGTTTCTCAACAACCAAAGTGTCAAATAATGGTTAGAAGCTGTTTTTCATCAACCAAAAGTGTCAAATAATGTTTTAGGAGCTGTTTCTCAATAACCAAAAGTGTCAAATAATGTTTTAGGAGCTGTTTCTCAACAACCAAAGTGTCAAATAATGGTTAGAAGCTGTTTTTCAACAACCAAAAGTGTCAAATAATGTTTTAGGAGCTGTTTCTCAATAACCAAAAGTGTAAAATAATGTTTTAGGAGCTGTTTCTCAACAACCAAAGTGTCAAATAATGGTTAGAAGCTGTTTTTCAACAACCAAAAGTGTCAAATAATGTTTTAGGAGCTGTTTCTCAATAACCAAAAGTGTAAAATAATGTTTTAGGAGCTGTTTCTCAACAACCAAAGTGTCAAATAATGGTTAGAAGCTGTTTTTCAACAACCAATAGTGTCAAATAATGTTTTAGGAGCTGTTTCTCAATAACCAAAAGTGTAAAATAATGTTTTAGGAGCTGTTTCTCAACAACCAAAGTGTCAAATAATGGTTAGAAGCTGTTTTTCAACAACCAAAAGTGTCAAATAATGTTTTAGGAGCTGTTTCTCAATAACCAAAAGTGTAAAATAATGTTTTAGGAGCTGTTTCTCAACAACCAAAGTGTCAAATAATGGTTAGAAGCTGTTTTTCAACAACCAAAAGTGTCAAATAATGTTTTAGGAGCTGTTTCTCAATAACCAAAAGTGTAAAATAATGTTTTAGGAGCTGTTTCTCAACAACCAAAGTGTCAAATAATGGTTAGAAGCTGTTTCTCAACAACCAAAGTGTCAAATAATGGTTAGAAGCTGTTTTTCAACAACCAAAAGTGTCAAATGATGTTTTAGGAGCTGTTTCTCAATAACCAAAAGTGTAAAATAATGTTTTAGGAGCTGTTTCTCAACAACCAAAGTGTCAAATAATGTTTTAGGAGCTGTTTCTCAATAACCAAAAGTGTAAAATAATGTTTTAGGAGCTGTTTCTCAACAACCAAAGTGTCAAATAATGGTTAGAAGCTGTTTTTCAACAACCAAAAGTGTCAAATAATGTTTTAGGAGCTGTTTCTCAATAACCAAAAGTGTCAAATAATGTTTTAGGAGCTGTTTCTCAATAACCAAAAGTGTAAAATAATGTTTTAGGAGCTGTTTCTCAACAACCAAAGTGTCAAATAATGGTTAGAAGCTGTTTTTCAACAACCAAAAGTGTCAAATAATGTTTTAGGAGCTGTTTCTCAATAACCAAAAGTGTTAAATAATTTGCCAAAATAATTTGCCTCCCAAAATAATTTGCCAAAATAATTTGCCTCCCAAAATAATTTGCCTCCCAAAATAATTTGCCAAAATAATTTGCCAAAATAATTTGCCTCCCAAAATAATTTGCCTCCCAAAATAATTTGCCTCCCAAAATAATTTGCCAAAATAATTTGCCTCCCAAAATAATTTGCCAAAATAATTTGCCTCCCAAAATAATTTGCCTCCCAAAATAATTTGCCTCCCAAAATAATTTGCCTCCCAAAATAATTTGCCTCCCAAAATAATTTGACTCCCAAAATAATTTGCCTCCCAAAATAATTTGTCAAATAATGTTTTAGGAGCAATAACCAAAAGTGTAAAATAATTTGCCTCCCAAAATAATTTGCCAAAATAATTTGCCTCCCAAAATAATTTCCAAAATAATTTGCCTCCCAAAATGATTTGCCAAAATAATTTGCCTCCCAAAATAATTTGCCAAAATAATTTGCCTCCCAAAATAATTTGCCTCCCAAAATAATTTGCCAAAATAATTTGTCTCCCAAAATAATTTGCCTCCCAAAATAATTTGCCAAAATAATTTGCCTCCCAAAATAATTTGCCTCCCAAAATAATTTGCCTCCCAAAATAATTTGCCTCCCAAAATAATTTGCCAAAATAATTTGCCTCCCAAAATAATTTGCCAAAATAATTTGCCTCCCAAAATAATTTGCCTCCCAAAATAATTTGCCAAAATAATTTGCCTCCCAAAATAATTTGCCTCCCAAAATAATTTGCCTCCCAAAATAATTTGCCAAAATAATTTGCCTCCCAAAATAATTTGCCTCCCAAAATAATTTGCCACCCAAAATAATTTGCCTCCCAAAATAATTTGCCTCCCAAAATAATTTGCCTCCCAAAATAATTTGCCAAAATAATTTGCCTCCCAAAATAATTTGCCTCCCAAAATAATTTGCCTCCCAAAATAATTTGACTCCCAAAATAATTTGACTCCCAAAATAATTTGACTCCCAAAATAATTTGCCAAAATAATTTGCCTCCCAAAATAATTTGCCTCCCAAAATAATTTGCCAAAATAATTTGCCTCCCAAAATAATTTGCCAAAATAATTTGCCTCCCAAAATAATTTGCCAAAATAATTTGCCTCCCAAAATGATTTGCCAAAATAATTTGCCTGCCAAAATAATTTGCCTCCCAAAATAATTTGCCTCCCAAAATAATTTGCCAAAATAATTTGTCTCCCAAAATAATTTGCCTCCCAAAATAATTTGCCAAAATAATTTGCCTCCCAAAATAATTTGCCTCCCAAAATAATTTGCCAAAATAATTTGCCTCCCAAAATAATTTGCCACCCAAAATAATTTGCCTCCCAAAATAATTTGCCTCCCAAAATAATTTGCCTCCCAAAATAATTTGCCTCCCAAAATAATTTGCCAAAATAATTTGCCTCCCAAAATAATTTGACTCCCAAAATAATTTGACTCCCAAAATAATTTGACTCCCAAAAAGCTGTTTCTCAATAACCAAAAGTGTAAAATAATGTTTTAGGAGCTGTTTCTCAACAACCAAAGTGTCAAATAATGGTTAGAAGCTGTTTTTCAACAACCAAAAGTGTCAAATAATGTTTTAGGAGCTGTTTCTCAATAACCAAAAGTGTCAAATAATGTTTTAGGAGCTGTTTCTCAATAACCAAAAGTGTAAACTAATGTTTTAGGAGCTGTTTCTCAACAACCAAAGTGTCAAATAATGGTTAGAAGCTGTTTTTCATCAACCAAAAGTGTCAAATAATGTTTTAGGAGCTGTTTCTCAATAACCAAAAGTGTCAAATAATGTTTTAGGAGCTGTTTCTCAACAACCAAAGTGTCAAATAATGGTTAGAAGCTGTTTTTCAACAACCAAAAGTGTCAAATAATGTTTTAGGAGCTGTTTCTCAATAACCAAAAGTGTAAAATAATGTTTTAGGAGCTGTTTCTCAACAACCAAAGTGTCAAATAATGGTTAGAAGCTGTTTTTCAACAACCAAAAGTGTCAAATAATGTTTTAGGAGCTGTTTCTCAATAACCAAAAGTGTCAAATAATGTTTTAGGAGCTGTTTCTCAACAACCAAAGTGTCAAATAATGGTTAGAAGCTGTTTTTCAACAACCAATAGTGTCAAATAATGTTTTAGGAGCTGTTTCTCAATAACCAAAAGTGTAAAATAATGTTTTAGGAGCTGTTTCTCAACAACCAAAGTGTCAAATAATGGTTAGAAGCTGTTTTTCAACAACCAAAAGTGTCAAATAATGTTTTAGGAGCTGTTTCTCAATAACCAAAAGTGTAAAATAATGTTTTAGGAGCTGTTTCTCAACAACCAAAGTGTCAAATAATGGTTAGAAGCTGTTTTTCAACAACCAAAAGTGTCAAATAATGTTTTAGGAGCTGTTTCTCAATAACCAAAAGTGTAAAATAATGTTTTAGGAGCTGTTTCTCAACAACCAAAGTGTCAAATAATGGTTAGAAGCTGTTTCTCAACAACCAAAGTGTCAAATAATGGTTAGAAGCTGTTTTTCCAACAACCAAAAGTGTCAAATGATGTTTTAGGAGCTGTTTCTCAATAACCAAAAGTGT
Source organism: Protomyctophum bolini (assembly GCF_963924005.1). Taxonomy (NCBI): domain Eukaryota; kingdom Metazoa; phylum Chordata; class Actinopteri; order Myctophiformes; family Myctophidae; genus Protomyctophum; species Protomyctophum bolini. Next base: position 4,906,097 of record NC_137866.1, read on the forward strand.
AAAATAATGTTTTAGGAGCTGTTTCTCAACAACCAAAGTGTCAAATAATGGTTAGAAGCTGTTTTTCAACAACCAAAAGTGTCAAATAATGTTTTAGGAGCTGTTTCTCAATAACCAAAAGTGTCAAATAATGTTTTAGGAGCTGTTTCTCAATAACCAAAAGTGTAAAATAATGTTTTAGGAGCTGTTTCTCAACAACCAAAGTGTCAAATAATGGTTAGAAGCTGTTTTTCAACAACCAAAAGTGTCAAATAATGTTTTAGGAGCTGTTTCTCAATAACCAAAAGTGTAAAATAATTTGCCAAAATAATTTGCCTCCCAAAATAATTTGCCTCCCAAAATAATTTGCCTCCCAAAATAATTTGCCAAAATAATTTGCCTGCCAAAATAATTTGCCTCCCAAAATAATTTGCCTCCCAAAATAATTTGCCTCCCAAAATAATTTGCCTCCCAAAATAATTTGCCTCCCAAAATAATTTGCCAAAATAATTTGCCTCCCAAAATAATTTGCCTCCCAAAATAATTTGCCTCCCAAAATAATTTGCCAAAATAATTTGCCTCCCAAAATAATTTGACTCCCAAAATAATTTGACTCCCAAAATAATTTGACTCCCAAAAAGCTGTTTCTCAATAACCAAAAGTGTAAAATAATGTTTTAGGAGCTGTTTCTCAACAACCAAAGTGTCAAATAATGGTTAGAAGCTGTTTTTCAACAACCAAAAGTGTCAAATAATGTTTTAGGAGCTGTTTCTCAATAACCAAAAGTGTCAAATAATGTTTTAGGAGCTGTTTCTCAATAACCAAAAGTGTAAACTAATGTTTTAGGAGCTGTTTCTCAACAACCAAAGTGTCAAATAATGGTTAGAAGCTGTTTTTCATCAACCAAAAGTGTCAAATAATGTTTTAGGAGCTGTTTCTCAATAACCAAAAGTGTCAAATAATGTTTTAGGAGCTGTTTCTCAACAACCAAAGTGTCAAATAATGGTTAGAAGCTGTTTTTCAACAACCAAAAGTGTCAAATAATGTTTTAGGAGCTGTTTCTCAATAACCAAAAGTGTAAAATAATGTTTTAGGAGCTGTTTCTCAACAACCAAAGTGTCAAATAATGGTTAGAAGCTGTTTTTCAACAACCAAAAGTGTCAAATAATGTTTTAGGAGCTGTTTCTCAATAACCAAAAGTGTCAAATAATGTTTTAGGAGCTGTTTCTCAACAACCAAAGTGTCAAATAATGGTTAGAAGCTGTTTTTCAACAACCAATAGTGTCAAATAATGTTTTAGGAGCTGTTTCTCAATAACCAAAAGTGTAAAATAATGTTTTAGGAGCTGTTTCTCAACAACCAAAGTGTCAAATAATGGTTAGAAGCTGTTTTTCAACAACCAAAAGTGTCAAATAATGTTTTAGGAGCTGTTTCTCAATAACCAAAAGTGTAAAATAATGTTTTAGGAGCTGTTTCTCAACAACCAAAGTGTCAAATAATGGTTAGAAGCTGTTTTTCAACAACCAAAAGTGTCAAATAATGTTTTAGGAGCTGTTTCTCAATAACCAAAAGTGTAAAATAATGTTTTAGGAGCTGTTTCTCAACAACCAAAGTGTCAAATAATGGTTAGAAGCTGTTTCTCAACAACCAAAGTGTCAAATAATGGTTAGAAGCTGTTTTTCCAACAACCAAAAGTGTCAAATGATGTTTTAGGAGCTGTTTCTCAATAACCAAAAGTGTAAAATAATGTTTTAGGAGCTGTTTCTCAACAACCAAAGTGTCAAATAATGGTTAGAAGCTGTTTTTCAACAACCAAAAGTGTCAAATAATGTTTTAGGAGCTGTTTCTCAATAACCAAAAGTGTCAAATAATGTTTTAGGAGCTGTTTCTCAATAACCAAAAGTGTAAAATAATGTTTTAGGAGCTGTTTCTCAACAACCAAAGTGTCAAATAATGGTTAGAAGCTGTTTTTCAACAACCAAAAGTGTCAAATAATGTTTTAGGAGCTGTTTCTCAATAACCAAAAGTGTAAAATAATTTGCCAAAATAATTTGCCTCCCAAAATAATTTGCCTCCCAAAATAATTTGCCTCCCAAAATAATTTGCCAAAATAATTTGCCTGCCAAAATAATTTGCCTCCCAAAATAATTTGCCTCCCAAAATAATTTGCCTCCCAAAATAATTTGCCAAAATAATTTGCCTCCCAAAATAATTTGCCTCCCAAAATAATTTGCCTCCCAAAATAATTTGCCAAAATAATTTGCCTCCCAAAATAATTTGCCAAAATAATTTGCCTCCCAAAATAATTTGCCTCCCAAAATAATTTGCCTCCCAAAATAATTTGCCTCCCAAAATAATTTGCCTCCCAAAATAATTTGCCAAAATAATTTGCCTCCCAAAATAATTTGCCTCCCAAAATAATTTGCCTCCCAAAATAATTTGCCAAAATAATTTGCCTCCCAAAATAATTTGACTCCCAAAATAATTTGACTCCCAAAATAATTTGACTCCCAAAAAGCTGTTTCTCAATAACCAAAAGTGTAAAATAATGTTTTAGGAGCTGTTTCTCAACAACCAAAGTGTCAAATAATGGTTAGAAGCTGTTTTTCAACAACCAAAAGTGTCAAATAATGTTTTAGGAGCTGTTTCTCAATAACCAAAAGTGTCAAATAATGTTTTAGGAGCTGTTTCTCAATAACCAAAAGTGTAAACTAATGTTTTAGGAGCTGTTTCTCAACAACCAAAGTGTCAAATAATGGTTAGAAGCTGTTTTTCATCAACCAAAAGTGTCAAATAATGTTTTAGGAGCTGTTTCTCAATAACCAAAAGTGTCAAATAATGTTTTAGGAGCTGTTTCTCAACAACCAAAGTGTCAAATAATGGTTAGAAGCTGTTTTTCAACAACCAAAAGTGTCAAATAATGTTTTAGGAGCTGTTTCTCAATAACCAAAAGTGTAAAATAATGTTTTAGGAGCTGTTTCTCAACAACCAAAGTGTCAAATAATGGTTAGAAGCTGTTTTTCAACAACCAAAAGTGTCAAATAATGTTTTAGGAGCTGTTTCTCAATAACCAAAAGTGTCAAATAATGTTTTAGGAGCTGTTTCTCAACAACCAAAGTGTCAAATAATGGTTAGAAGCTGTTTTTCAACAACCAATAGTGTCAAATAATGTTTTAGGAGCTGTTTCTCAATAACCAAAAGTGTAAAATAATGTTTTAGGAGCTGTTTCTCAACAACCAAAGTGTCAAATAATGGTTAGAAGCTGTTTTTCAACAACCAAAAGTGTCAAATAATGTTTTAGGAGCTGTTTCTCAATAACCAAAAGTGTAAAATAATGTTTTAGGAGCTGTTTCTCAACAACCAAAGTGTCAAATAATGGTTAGAAGCTGTTTTTCAACAACCAAAAGTGTCAAATAATGTTTTAGGAGCTGTTTCTCAATAACCAAAAGTGTAAAATAATGTTTTAGGAGCTGTTTCTCAACAACCAAAGTGTCAAATAATGGTTAGAAGCTGTTTCTCAACAACCAAAGTGTCAAATAATGGTTAGAAGCTGTTTTTCCAACAACCAAAAGTGTCAAATGATGTTTTAGGAGCTGTTTCTCAATAACCAAAAGTGTAAAATAATGTTTTAGGAGCTGTTTCTCAACAACCAAAGTGTCAAATAATGGTTAGAAGCTGTTTTTCAACAACCAAAAGTGTCAAATAATGTTTTAGGAGCTGTTTCTCAATAACCAAAAGTGTCAAATAATGTTTTAGGAGCTGTTTCTCAATAACCAAAAGTGTAAAATAATGTTTTAGGAGCTGTTTCTCAACAACCAAAGTGTCAAATAATGGTTAGAAGCTGTTTTTCAACAACCAAAAGTGTCAAATAATGTTTTAGGAGCTGTTTCTCAATAACCAAAAGTGTAAAATAATTTGCCAAAATAATTTGCCTCCCAAAATAATTTGCCTCCCAAAATAATTTGCCTCCCAAAATAATTTGCCAAAATAATTTGCCTGCCAAAATAATTTGCCTCCCAAAATAATTTGCCTCCCAAAATAATTTGCCTCCCAAAATAATTTGCCAAAATAATTTGCCTCCCAAAATAATTTGCCTCCCAAAATAATTTGCCTCCCAAAATAATTTGCCTCCCAAAATAATTTGCCAAAATAATTTGCCTCCCAAAATAATTTGCCTCCCAAAATAATTTGCCTCCCAAAATAATTTGCCAAAATAATTTGCCTCCCAAAATAATTTGCCTCCCAAAATAATTTGCCTCCCAAAATAATTTGCCAAAATAATTTGCCTCCCAAAATAATTTGACTCCCAAAATAATTTGACTCCCAAAAAGCTGTTTCTCAATAACCAAAAGTGTAAAATAATGTTTTAGGAGCTGTTTCTCAACAACCAAAGTGTCAAATAATGGTTAGAAGCTGTTTTTCAACAACCAAAAGTGTCAAATAATGTTTTAGGAGCTGTTTCTCAATAACCAAAAGTGTCAAATAATGTTTTAGGAGCTGTTTCTCAATAACCAAAAGTGTAAACTAATGTTTTAGGAGCTGTTTCTCAACAACCAAAGTGTCAAATAATGGTTAGAAGCTGTTTTTCATCAACCAAAAGTGTCAAATAATGTTTTAGGAGCTGTTTCTCAATAACCAAAAGTGTCAAATAATGTTTTAGGAGCTGTTTCTCAACAACCAAAGTGTCAAATAATGGTTAGAAGCTGTTTTTCAACAACCAAAAGTGTCAAATAATGTTTTAGGAGCTGTTTCTCAATAACCAAAAGTGTAAAATAATGTTTTAGGAGCTGTTTCTCAACAACCAAAGTGTCAAATAATGGTTAGAAGCTGTTTTTCAACAACCAAAAGTGTCAAATAATGTTTTAGGAGCTGTTTCTCAATAACCAAAAGTGTCAAATAATGTTTTAGGAGCTGTTTCTCAACAACCAAAGTGTCAAATAATGGTTAGAAGCTGTTTTTCAACAACCAATAGTGTCAAATAATGTTTTAGGAGCTGTTTCTCAATAACCAAAAGTGTAAAATAATGTTTTAGGAGCTGTTTCTCAACAACCAAAGTGTCAAATAATGGTTAGAAGCTGTTTTTCAACAACCAAAAGTGTCAAATAATGTTTTAGGAGCTGTTTCTCAATAACCAAAAGTGTAAAATAATGTTTTAGGAGCTGTTTCTCAACAACCAAAGTGTCAAATAATGGTTAGAAGCTGTTTTTCAACAACCAAAAGTGTCAAATAATGTTTTAGGAGCTGTTTCTCAATAACCAAAAGTGTAAAATAATGTTTTAGGAGCTGTTTCTCAACAACCAAAGTGTCAAATAATGGTTAGAAGCTGTTTCTCAACAACCAAAGTGTCAAATAATGGTTAGAAGCTGTTTTTCCAACAACCAAAAGTGTCAAATGATGTTTTAGGAGCTGTTTCTCAATAACCAAAAGTGTAAAATAATGTTTTAGGAGCTGTTTCTCAACAACCAAAGTGTCAAATAATGGTTAGAAGCTGTTTTTCAACAACCAAAAGTGTCAAATAATGTTTTAGGAGCTGTTTCTCAATAACCAAAAGTGTCAAATAATGTTTTAGGAGCTGTTTCTCAATAACCAAAAGTGTAAAATAATGTTTTAGGAGCTGTTTCTCAACAACCAAAGTGTCAAATAATGGTTAGAAGCTGTTTTTCAACAACCAAAAGTGTCAAATAATGTTTTAGGAGCTGTTTCTCAATAACCAAAAGTGTAAAATAATTTGCCAAAATAATTTGCCTCCCAAAATAATTTGCCTCCCAAAATAATTTGCCTCCCAAAATAATTTGCCAAAATAATTTGCCTGCCAAAATAATTTGCCTCCCAAAATAATTTGCCTCCCAAAATAATTTGCCTCCCAAAATAATTTGCCAAAATAATTTGCCTCCCAAAATAATTTGCCTCCCAAAATAATTTGCCTCCCAAAATAATTTGCCAAAATAATTTGCCTCCCAAAATAATTTGCCAAAATAATTTGCCTCCCAAAATAATTTGCCTCCCAAAATAATTTGACTCCCAAAATAATTTGACTCCCAAAATAATTTGTCAAATAATGTTTTAGGAGCAATAACCAAAAGTGTAAAATAATTTGCCTCCCAAAATAATTTGCCTCCCAAAATAAATTTCCTCCCAAAATAATTTGCCAAAATAATTTGCCTCCCAAAATAATAATAATCACAAATAATAATAATAACCAAAAGTGTCAAATAATGTTTTAGGAGCTGTTTCTCAATAACCAAAAGTGTAAAATAATGTTTTAGGAGCTGTTTCTCAACAACCAAAGTGTCAAATAATGGTTAGAAGCTGTTTTTCAACAACCAAAAGTGTCAAATAATGTTTTAGGAGCTGTTTCTCAACAACCAAAAGTGTAAAATAATGTTTTAGGAGCTGTTTCTCAACAACCAAAGTGTCAAATAATGGTTAGAAGCTGTTTTTCAACAACCAAAAGTGTCAAATAATGTTTTAGGAGCTGTTTCTCAATAACCAAAAGTGTAAAATAATTTGCCTCCCAAAATAATTTGCCAAAATAATTTGCCTCCCAAAATAATTTGCCTCCCAAAATGATTTGCCAAAATAATTTGACTCCCAAAATAATTTGACTCCCAAAATAATTTGCCTCCCAAAATAATTTGCCTCCCAAAATAATTTGTCAAATAATGTTTTAGGAGCAATAACCAAAAGTGTAAAATAATTTGCCTCCCAAAATAATTTGCCAAAATAATTTGCCTCCCAAAATAATTTGCCAAAATAATTTGCCTCCCAAAATGATTTGCCAAAATAATTTGCCTCCCAAAATAATTTGCCTCCCAAAATAATTTGCCTCCCAAAATAATTTGCCAAAATAATTTGTCTCCCAAAATAATTTGCCTCCCAAAATAATTTGCCAAAATAATTTGCCTCCCAAAATAATTTGCCTCCCAAAATAATTTGCCTCCCAAAATAATTTGCCAAAATAATTTGCCTCCCAAAATAATTTGCCACCCAAAATAATTTGCCTCCCAAAATAATTTGCCTCCCAAAATAATTTGCCAAAATAATTTGCCTCCCAAAATAATTTGCCAAAATAATTTGCCTCCCAAAATAATTTGACTCCCAAAATAATTTGACTCCCAAAATAATTTGACTCCCAAAAAGCTGTTTCTCATTAACCAAAAGTGTAAAATAATGTTTTAGGAGCTGTTTCTCAACAACCAAAGTGTCAAATAATGGTTAGAAGCTGTTTTTCAACAACCAAAAGTGTCAAATAATGTTTTAGGAGCTGTTTCTCAATAACCAAAAGTGTCAAATAATGTTTTAGGAGCTGTTTCTCAATAACCAAAAGTGTAAACTAATGTTTTAGGAGCTGTTTCTCAACAACCAAAGTGTCAAATAATGGTTAGAAGCTGTTTTTCAACAACCAAAAGTGTCAAATAATGTTTTAGGAGCTGTTTCTCAATAACCAAAAGTGTCAAATAATGTTTTAGGAGCTGTTTCTCAACAACCAAAAGTGTCAAATAATGGTTAGAAGCTGTTTTTCAACAACCAAAAGTGTCAAATAATGTTTTAGGAGCTGTTTCTCAATAACCAAAAGTGTCAAATAATGTTTTAGGAGCTGTTTCTCAACAACCAAAGTGTCAAATAATGGTTAGAAGCTGTTTTTCAACAACCAAAAGTGTCAAATAATGTTTTAGGAGCTGTTTCTCAATAACCAAAAGTGTAAAATAATGTTTTAGGAGCTGTTTCTCAACAACCAAAGTGTCAAATAATGGTTAGAAGCTGTTTTTCAACAACCAAAAGTGTCAAATAATGTTTTAGGAGCTGTTTCTCAATAACCAAAAGTGTAAAATAATGTTTTAGGAGCTGTTTCTCAACAACCAAAGTGTCAAATAATGGTTAGAAGCTGTTTTTCAACAACCAATAGTGTCAAATAATGTTTTAGGAGCTGTTTCTCAATAACCAAAAGTGTAAAATAATGTTTTAGGAGCTGTTTCTCAACAACCAAAGTGTCAAATAATGGTTAGAAGCTGTTTTTCAACAACCAAAAGTGTCAAATAATGTTTTAGGAGCTGTTTCTCAATAACCAAAAGTGTAAAATAATGTTTTAGGAGCTGTTTCTCAACAACCAAAGTGTCAAATAATGGTTAGAAGCTGTTTTTCAACAACCAAAAGTGTCAAATAATGTTTTAGGAGCTGTTTCTCAATAACCAAAAGTGTAAAATAATGTTTTAGGAGCTGTTTCTCAACAACCAAAGTGTCAAATAATGGTTAGAAGCTGTTTCTCAACAACCAAAGTGTCAAATAATGGTTAGAAGCTGTTTTTCAACAACCAAAAGTGTCAAATGATGTTTTAGGAGCTGTTTCTCAATAACCAAAAGTGTAAAATAATGTTTTAGGAGCTGTTTCTCAACAACCAAAGTGTCAAATAATGTTTTAGGAGCTGTTTCTCAATAACCAAAACTGTAAAATAATGTTTTAGGAGCTGTTTCTCAACAACCAAAGTGTCAAATAATGGTTAGAAGCTGTTTTTCAACAACCAAAAGTGTCAAATAATGTTTTAGGAGCTGTTTCTCAATAACCAAAAGTGTCAAATAATGTTTTAGGAGCTGTTTCTCAATAACCAAAAGTGTAAAATAATGTTTTAGGAGCTGTTTCTCAACAACCAAAGTGTCAAATAATGGTTAGAAGCTGTTTTTCAACAACCAAAAGTGTCAAATAATGTTTTAGGAGCTGTTTCTCAATAACCAAAAGTGTAAAATAATTTGCCAAAATAATTTGCCTCCCAAAATAATTTGCCAAAATAATTTGCCTCCCAAAATAATTTGCCTCCCAAAATAATTTGCCTCCCAAAATAATTTGCCAAAATAATTTGCCTCCCAAAATAATTTGCCTCCCAAAATAATTTGCCTCCCAAAATAATTTGCCAAAATAATTTGCCTCCCAAAATAATTTGCCTCCCAAAATAATTTGCCTCCCAAAATAATTTGACTCCCAAAATAATTTGACTCCCAAAATAATTTGCCTCCCAAAATAATTTGTCAAATAATGTTTTAGGAGCAATAACCAAAAGTGTAAAATAATTTGCCTCCCAAAATAATTTGCCAAAATAATTTGCCTCCCAAAATAATTTGCCAAAATAATTTGCCTCCCAAAATGATTTGCCAAAATAATTTGCCTCCCAAAATAATTTGCCAAAATAATTTGCCTCCCAAAATAATTTGCCAAAATAATTTGTCTCCCAAAATAATTTGCCTCCCAAAATAATTTGCCAAAATAATTTGCCTCCCAAAATAATTTGCCTCCCAAAATAATTTGCCTCCCAAAATAATTTGCCTCCCAAAATAATTTGCCTCCCAAAATAATTTGCCTCCCAAAATAATTTGCCAAAATAATTTGCCTCCCAAAATAATTTGCCTCCCAAAATAATTTGCCTCCCAAAATAATTTGCCTCCCAAAATAATTTGCCTCCCAAAATAATTTGACTCCCAAAATAATTTGACTCCCAAAATAATTTGCCTCCCAAAATAATTTGTCAAATAATGTTTTAGGAGCAATAACCAAAAGTGTAAAATAATTTGCCTCCCAAAATAATTTGCCAAAATAATTTGCCTCCCAAAATAATTTGCCTCCCAAAATGATTTGCCAAAATAATTTGCCTCCCAAAATAATTTGCCAAAATAATTTGCCTCCCAAAATAATTTGCCAAAATAATTTGCCTCCCAAAATAATTTGCCAAAATAATTTGTCTCCCAAAATAATTTGCCTCCCAAAATAATTTGCCAAAATAATTTGCCTCCCAAAATAATTTGCCAAAATAATTTGCCTCCCAAAATAATTTTCCTCCCAAAATAATTTGCCAAAATAATTTGCCTCCCAAAATAATAATAATCACAAATAATAATAATAACCAAAAGTGTCAAATAATGTTTTAGGAGCTGTTTCTCAATAACCAAAAGTGTAAAATAATTTTTTAGGAGCTGTTTCTCAACAACCAAAGTGTCAAATAATGGTTAGAAGATGTTTTTCAACAACCAAAAGTGTCAAATAATGTTTTAGGAGATGTTTCTCAATAACCAAAAGTGTAAAATAATTTGCCTCCCAAAATAATTTGCCAAAATAATTTGCCTCCCAAAATAATTTGCCTCCCAAAATGATTTGCCAAAATAATTTGACTCCCAAAATAATTTGACTCCCAAAATAATTTGACTCCCAAAATAATTTGCCTCCCAAAATAATTTGTCAAATAATGTTTTAGGAGCAATAACCAAAAGTGTAAAATAATTTGCCTCCCAAAATAATTTGCCAAAATAATTTGCCTCCCAAAATAATTTGCCAAAATAATTTGCCTCCCAAAATGATTTGCCAAAATAATTTGCCTCCCAAAATAATTTGCCAAAATAATTTGCCTCCCAAAATAATTTGCCTCCCAAAATAATTTGCCAAAAGAATTTGCCTCCCAAAATAATTTGCCTCCCAAAATAATTTGCCACCCAAAAGAATTTGCCTCCCAAAATAATTTGCCTCCCAAAATAATTTGCCAAAATAATTTGCCTCCCAAAATAATTTGCCAAAATAATTTGCCTCCCAAAATAATTTGCCAAAATAATTTGCCTCCCAAAATAATTTGCCTCCCAAAATAATTTGCCAAAAGAATTTGCCTCCCAAAATAATTTGCCTCCCAAAATAATTTGCCACCCAAAAGAATTTGCCTCCCAAAATAATTTGCCTCCCAAAATAATTTGCCAAAATAATTTGCCTCCCAAAATAATTTGCCAAAATAATTTGCCTCCCAAAATAATTTGCCAAAATAATTTGCCTCCCAAAATAATTTGCCAAAATAATTTGCCTCCCAAAATAATTTGCCAAAATAATTTGCCTCCCAAAATAATTTGACTCCCAAAATAATTTGACTCCCAAAATAATTTGCCAAAATAATTTGCCTCCCAAAATAATTTGCCTCCCAAAATAATTTGCCAAAATAATTTGGTTGTTGAGAAACTTTGCCAAAATAATTTGCCTCCCAAAATAATTTGCCAAAATAATTTGCCTAACAAAATAATTTGCCAAAATAATTTGCCTCACAAAATAATTTGCCTCCCAAAATAATTTGCCAAAATAATTTGCCTCCCAAAATAATTTGCCTCCCAAAATAATTTGCCTCCCAAAATAATAATAATCACAAATAATAATAATAACCAAAAGTGTAAAATAATGTTTTAGGAGCTGTTTCTCAACAACCAAAAGTGTAAAATAATGTTTTAGGAGCTGTTTCTCAACAACCAAAGTGTCAAATAATGGTTAGAAGCTGTTTTTCAACAACCAAAAGTGTCAAATAATGTTTTAGGAGCTGTTTCTCAATAACCAAAAGTGTAAAATAATGTTTTAGGAGCTGTTTCTCAACAACCAAAGTGTCAAATAATGGTTAGAAGCTGTTTTTCAACAACCAAAAGTGTCAAATAATGTTTTAGGAGCTGTTTCTCAATAACCAAAAGTGTCAAATAATGTTTTAGGAGCTGTTTCTCAACAACCAAAGTGTCAAATAATGGTTAGAAGCTGTTTTTCAACAACCAATAGTGTCAAATAATGTTTTAGGAGCTGTTTCTCAATAACCAAAAGTGTAAAATAATGTTTTAGGAGCTGTTTCTCAACAACCAAAGTGTCAAATAATGGTTAGAAGCTGTTTTTCAACAACCAAAAGTGTCAAATAATGTTTTAGGAGCTGTTTCTCAATAACCAAAAGTGTAAAATAATGTTTTAGGAGCTGTTTCTCAACAACCAAAGTGTCAAATAATGGTTAGAAGCTGTTTTTCAACAACCAAAAGTGTCAAATAATGTTTTAGGAGCTGTTTCTCAATAACCAAAAGTGTCAAATAATGTTTTAGGAGCTGTTTCTCAATAACCAAAAGTGTAAAATAATGTTTTAGGAGCTGTTTCTCAACAACCAAAGTGTCAAATAATGGTTAGAAGCTGTTTTTCAACAACCAAAAGTGTCAAATAATGTTTTAGGAGCTGTTTCTCAATAACCAAAAGTGTAAAATAATTTGCCAAAATAATTTGCCTCCCAAAATAATTTGCCAAAATAATTTGCCTCCCAAAATAATTTGCCTCCCAAAATAATTTGCCAAAATAATTTGCCTCCCAAAATAATTTGCCAAAATAATTTGCCTCCCAAAATAATTTGCCTCCCAAAATAATTTGCCTCCCAAAATAATTTGACTCCCAAAATAATTTGACTCCCAAAATAATTTGCCTCCCAAAATAATTTGTCAAATAATGTTTTAGGAGCAATAACCAAAAGTGTAAAATAATTTGCCTCCCAAAATAATTTGCCAAAATAATTTGCCTCCCAAAATAATTTGCCAAAATAATTTGTCTCCCAAAATAATTTGCCTCCCAAAATAATTTGCCAAAATAATTTGCCTCCCAAAATAATTTGCCTCCCAAAATAATTTGCCTCCCAAAATAATTTGCCTCCCAAAATAATTTGCCAAAATAATTTGCCTCCCAAAATAATTTGCCTCCCAAAATAATTTGCCTCCCAAAATAATTTGCCTCCCAAAATAATTTGACTCCCAAAATAATTTGACTCCCAAAATAATTTGCCTCCCAAAATAATTTGTCAAATAATGTTTTAGGAGCAATAACCAAAAGTGTAAAATAATTTGCCTCCCAAAATAATTTGCCAAAATAATTTGCCTCCCAAAATAATTTGCCTCCCAAAATGATTTGCCAAAATAATTTGCCTCCCAAAATAATTTGCCAAAATAATTTGCCTCCCAAAATAATTTGCCAAAATAATTTGCCTCCCAAAATAATTTGCCAAAATAATTTGTCTCCCAAAATAATTTGCCTCCCAAAATAATTTGCCTCCCAAAATAATTTGCCAAAATAATTTGCCTCCCAAAATAATTTTCCTCCCAAAATAATTTGCCAAAATAATTTGCCTCCCAAAATAATAATAATCACAAATAATAATAATAACCAAAAGTGTCAAATAATGTTTTAGGAGCTGTTTCTCAATAACCAAAAGTGTAAAATAATGTTTTAGGAGCTGTTTCTCAACAACCAAAGTGTCAAATAATGGTTAGAAGATGTTTTTCAACAACCAAAAGTGTCAAATAATGTTTTAGGAGATGTTTCTCAATAACCAAAAGTGTAAAATAATTTGCCTCCCAAAATAATTTGCCAAAATAATTTGCCTCCCAAAATAATTTGCCTCCCAAAATGATTTGCCAAAATAATTTGACTCCCAAAATAATTTGACTCCCAAAATAATTTGACTCCCAAAATAATTTGCCTCCCAAAATAATTTGCCTCCCAAAATAATTTGTCAAATAATGTTTTAGGAGCAATAACCAAAAGTGTAAAATAATTTGCCTCCCAAAATAATTTGCCAAAATAATTTGCCTCCCAAAATAATTTGCCAAAATAATTTGCCTCCCAAAATGATTTGCCAAAATAATTTGCCTCCCAAAATAATTTGCCAAAATAATTTGCCTCCCAAAATAATTTGCCTCCCAAAATAATTTGTCTCCCAAAATAATTTGCCTCCCAAAATAATTTGCCAAAATAATTTGCCTCCCAAAATAATTTGCCTCCCAAAAGAATTTGCCAAAAGAATTTGCCTCCCAAAATAATTTGCCTCCCAAAATAATTTGCCACCCAAAAGAATTTGCCTCCCAAAATAATTTGCCTCCCAAAATAATTTGCCAAAATAATTTGCCTCCCAAAATAATTTGCCAAAATAATTTGCCTCCCAAAATAATTTGCCAAAATAATTTGCCTCCCAAAATAATTTGCCAAAATAATTTGCCTCCCAAAATAATTTGCCAAAATAATTTGCCTCCCAAAATAATTTGACTCCCAAAATAATTTGACTCCCAAAATAATTTGCCTCCCAAAATAATTTGCCTCCCAAAATAATTTGCCAAAATAATTTGGTTGTTGAGAAACTTTGCCAAAATAATTTGCCTCCCAAAATAATTTGCCAAAATAATTTGCCTAACAAAATAATTTGCCAAAATAATTTGCCTCACAAAATAATTTGCCTCCCAAAATAATTTGCCAAAATAATTTGCCTCCCAAAATAATTTGCCTCCCAAAATAATTTGCCTCCCAAAATAATAATAATCACAAATAATAATAATAACCAAAAGTGTAAAATAATGTTTTAGGAGCTGTTTCTCAACAACCAAAAGTGTAAAATAATGTTTTAGGAGCTGTTTCTCAACAACCAAAGTGTCAAATAATGGTTAGAAGCTGTTTTTCAACAACCAAAAGTGTCAAATAATGTTTTAGGAGCTGTTTCTCAATAACCAAAAGTGTAAAATAATGTTTTAGGAGCTGTTTCTCAACAACCAAAGTGTCAAATAATGGTTAGAAGCTGTTTTTCAACAACCAAAAGTGTCAAATAATGTTTTAGGAGCTGTTTCTCAATAACCAAAAGTGTCAAATAATGTTTTAGGAGCTGTTTCTCAACAACCAAAGTGTCAAATAATGGTTAGAAGCTGTTTTTCAACAACCAATAGTGTCAAATAATGTTTTAGGAGCTGTTTCTCAATAACCAAAAGTGTAAAATAATGTTTTAGGAGCTGTTTCTCAACAACCAAAGTGTCAAATAATGGTTAGAAGCTGTTTTTCAACAACCAAAAGTGTCAAATAATGTTTTAGGAGCTGTTTCTCAATAACCAAAAGTGTAAAATAATGTTTTAGGAGCTGTTTCTCAACAACCAAAGTGTCAAATAATGGTTAGAAGCTGTTTTTCAACAACCAAAAGTGTCAAATAATGTTTTAGGAGCTGTTTCTCAATAACCAAAAGTGTAAAATAATGTTTTAGGAGCTGTTTCTCAACAACCAAAGTGTCAAATAATGGTTAGAAGCTGTTTCTCAACAACCAAAGTGTCAAATAATGGTTAGAAGCTGTTTTTCAACAACCAAAAGTGTCAAATGATGTTTTAGGAGCTGTTTCTCAATAACCAAAAGTGTAAAATAATGTTTTAGGAGCTGTTTCTCAACAACCAAAGTGTCAAATAATGGTTAGAAGCTGTTTTTCAACAACCAAAAGTGTCAAATAATGTTTTAGGAGCTGTTTCTCAATAACCAAAAGTGTCAAATAATGTTTTAGGAGCTGTTTCTCAATAACCAAAAGTGTAAAATAATGTTTTAGGAGCTGTTTCTCAACAACCAAAGTGTCAAATAATGGTTAGAAGCTGTTTTTCAACAACCAAAAGTGTCAAATAATGTTTTAGGAGCTGTTTCTCAATAACCAAAAGTGTAAAATAATTTGCCAAAATAATTTGCCTCCCAAAATAATTTGCCTCCCAAAATAATTTGCCTCCCAAAATAATTTGCCAAAATAATTTGCCTCCCAAAATAATTTGCCTCCCAAAATAATTTGCCTCCCAAAATAATTTGCCTCCCAAAATAATTTGCCTCCCAAAATAATTTGCCTCCCAAAATAATTTGCCTCCCAAAATAATTTGCCTCCCAAAATAATTTGCCTCCCAAAATAATTTGCCAAAATAATTTGCCTCCCAAAATAATTTGCCACCCAAAATAATTTGCCTCCCAAAATAATTTGCCAAAATAATTTGCCTCCCAAAATAATTTGCCAAAATAATTTGCCTCCCAAAATAATTTGCCTCCCAAAATAATTTGCCACCCAAAATAATTTGCCTCCCAAAATAATTTGCCTCCCAAAATAATTTGCCTCCCAAAATAATTTGCCAAAATAATTTGCCTCCCAAAATAATTTGACTCCCAAAATAATTTGACTCCCAAAATAATTTGACTCCCAAAATAATTTGCCTCCCAAAATAATTTGCCAAAATAATTTGCCTCACAAAATAATTTGCCTCCCAAAATAATTTGCCAAAATAATTTGCCTCCCAAAATAATTTGCCTCCCAAAATAATTTGCCTCCCAAAATAATAATAATCACAAATAATAATAATAACCAAAAGTGTAAAATAATGTTTTAGGAGCTGTTTCTCAACAACCAAAAGTGTAAAATAATGTTTTAGGAGCTGTTTCTCAACAACCAAAGTGTCAAATAATGGTTAGAAGCTGTTTTTCAACAACCAAAAGTGTCAAATAATGTTTTAGGAGCTGTTTCTCAATAACCAAAAGTGTAAAATAATGTTTTAGGAGCTGTTTCTCAACAACCAAAGTGTCAAATAATGGTTAGAAGCTGTTTTTCAACAACCAAAAGTGTCAAATAATGTTTTAGGAGCTGTTTCTCAATAACCAAAAGTGTCAAATAATGTTTTAGGAGCTGTTTCTCAACAACCAAAGTGTCAAATAATGGTTAGAAGCTGTTTTTCAACAACCAATAGTGTCAAATAATGTTTTAGGAGCTGTTTCTCAATAACCAAAAGTGTAAAATAATGTTTTAGGAGCTGTTTCTCAACAACCAAAGTGTCAAATAATGGTTAGAAGCTGTTTTTCAACAACCAAAAGTGTCAAATAATGTTTTAGGAGCTGTTTCTCAATAACCAAAAGTGTAAAATAATGTTTTAGGAGCTGTTTCTCAACAACCAAAGTGTCAAATAATGGTTAGAAGCTGTTTTTCAACAACCAAAAGTGTCAAATAATGTTTTAGGAGCTGTTTCTCAATAACCAAAAGTGTAAAATAATGTTTTAGGAGCTGTTTCTCAACAACCAAAGTGTCAAATAATGGTTAGAAGCTGTTTCTCAACAACCAAAGTGTCAAATAATGGTTAGAAGCTGTTTTTCAACAACCAAAAGTGTCAAATGATGTTTTAGGAGCTGTTTCTCAATAACCAAAAGTGTAAAATAATGTTTTAGGAGCTGTTTCTCAACAACCAAAGTGTCAAATAATGGTTAGAAGCTGTTTTTCAACAACCAAAAGTGTCAAATAATGTTTTAGGAGCTGTTTCTCAATAACCAAAAGTGTCAAATAATGTTTTAGGAGCTGTTTCTCAATAACCAAAAGTGTAAAATAATGTTTTAGGAGCCGTTTCTCAACAACCAAAGTGTCAAATAATGGTTAGAAGCTGTTTTTCAACAACCAAAAGTGTCAAATAATGTTTTAGGAGCTGTTTCTCAATAACCAAAAGTGTAAAATAATTTGCCAAAATAATTTGCCTCCCAAAATAATTTGCCTCCCAAAATAATTTGCCTCCCAAAATAATTTGCCAAAATAATTTGCCTCCCAAAATAATTTGCCAAAATAATTTGCCTCCCAAAATAATTTACCTCCCAAAATAATTTGTCAAATAATGTTTTAGGAGCAATAACCAAAAGTGTAAAATAATTTGCCTCCCAAAATAATTTGCCAAAATAATTTGCCTCCCAAAATAATTTCCAAAATAATTTGCCTCCCAAAATGATTTGCCAAAATAATTTGCCTCCCAAAATAATTTGCCAAAATAATTTGCCTCCCAAAATAATTTGCCAAAATAATTTGTCTCCCAAAATAATTTGCCTCCCAAAATAATTTGCCAAAATAATTTGCCTCCCAAAATAATTTGCCTCCCAAAATAATTTGCCTCCCAAAATAATTTGCCTCCCAAAATAATTTGCCTCCCAAAATAATTTGCCACCCAAAATAATTTGCCTCCCAAAATAATTTGCCAAAATAATTTGCCTCCCAAAATAATTTGCCAAAATAATTTGCCTCCCAAAATAATTTGCCTCCCAAAATAATTTGCCACCCAAAATAATTTGCCTCCCAAAATAATTTGCCTCCCAAAATAATTTGCCTCCCAAAATAATTTGCCAAAATAATTTGCCTCCCAAAATAATTTGCCTCCCAAAATAATTTGACTCCCAAAATAATTTGACTCCCAAAATAATTTGACTCCCAAAATAATTTGCCTCCCAAAATAATTTGCCAAAATAATTTGCCTCCCAAAATAATTTGCCTCCCAAAATAATTTGCCAAAATAATTTGCCTCCCAAAATAATTTGCCTCCCAAAATAATTTGCCAAAATAATTTGCCTCCCAAAATAATTTGCCAAAATAATTTGTCTCCCAAAATAATTTGCCTCCCAAAATAATTTGCCTCCCAAAATAATTT
Organism: Protomyctophum bolini; assembly: GCF_963924005.1. Taxonomy (NCBI): domain Eukaryota; kingdom Metazoa; phylum Chordata; class Actinopteri; order Myctophiformes; family Myctophidae; genus Protomyctophum; species Protomyctophum bolini. Next base: position 4,924,099 of record NC_137866.1, read on the forward strand.
GCCAAAATAATTTGCCTCCCAAAATAATTTGCCTCCCAAAATAATTTGCCAAAATAATTTGCCTCCCAAAATAATTTGCCTCCCAAAATGATTTGCCAAAATAATTTGCCTCCCAAAATAATTTGCCAAAATAATTTGCCTCCCAAAATAATTTGCCAAAATAATTTGTCTCCCAAAATAATTTGCCTCCCAAAATAATTTGCCAAAATAATTTGCCTCCCAAAATAATTTGCCTCCCAAAATAATTTGCCTCCCAAAATAATTTGCCTCCCAAAATAATTTGCCACCCAAAATAATTTGCCTCCCAAAATAATTTGCCTCCCAAAATAATTTGCCAAAATAATTTGCCTCCCAAAATAATTTGCCAAAATAATTTGCCTCCCAAAATAATTTGCCTCCCAAAATAATTTGCCAAAATAATTTGCCTCCCAAAATAATTTGCCTCCCAAAATAATTTGACTCCCAAAATAATTTGACTCCCAAAATAATTTGCCTCCCAAAATAATTTGACTCCCAAAATAATTTGCCTCCCAAAATAATTTTCCTCCCAAAATAATTTGCCAAAATAATTTGCCTCCCAAAATAATAATAATCACAAATAATAATAATAACCAAAAGTGTCAAATAATGTTTTAGGAGCTGTTTCTCAATAACCAAAAGTGTAAAATAATGTTTTAGGAGCTGTTTCTCAACAACCAAAGTGTCAAATAATGGTTAGAAGCTGTTTTTCAACAACCAAAAGTGTCAAATAATGTTTTAGGAGCTGTTTCTCAACAACCAAAGTGTCAAATAATGGTTAGAAGCTGTTTTTCAACAACCAAAAGTGTCAAATAATGTTTAAGGAGCTGTTTCTCAATAACCAAAAGTGTAAAATAATTTGCCTCCCAAAATAATTTGCCTCCCAAAATGATTTGCCAAAATAATTTGACTCCCAAAATAATTTGACTCCCAAAATAATTTGACTCCCAAAATAATTTGACTCCCAAAATAATTTGACTCCCAAAATAATTTGCCTCCCAAAATAATTTGCCTCCCAAAATAATTTGTCAAATAATGTTTTAGGAGCAATAACCAAAAGTGTAAAATAATTTGCCTCCCAAAATAATTTGCCAAAATAATTTGCCTCCCAAAATAATTTGCCAAAATAATTTGCCTCCCAAAATGATTTGCCAAAATAATTTGCCTCCCAAAATAATTTGCCAAAATAATTTGCCTCCCAAAATAATTTGCCTCCCAAAATAATTTGCCAAAATAATTTGTCTCCCAAAATAATTTGCCTCCCAAAATAATTTGCCAAAATAATTTGCCTCCCAAAATAATTTGCCTCCCAAAATAATTTGCCTCCCAAAATAATTTGCCAAAATAATTTGGTTGTTGAGAAACTTTGCCAAAATAATTTGCCTCCCAAAATAATTTGCCAAAATAATTTGCCTAACAAAATAATTTGCCAAAATAATTTGCCTCCCAAAATAATTTGCCTCCCAAAATAATTTGCCAAAATAATTTGCCTCCCAAAATAATTTTCCTCCCAAAATAATTTGCCAAAATAATTTGCCTCCCAAAATAATAATAATCACAAATAATAATAATAACCAAAAGTGTCAAATAATGTTTTAGGAGCTGTTTCTCAATAACCAAAAGTGTAAAATAATGTTTTAGGAGCTGTTTCTCAACAACCAAAGTGTCAAATAATGGTTAGAAGCTGTTTTTCAACAACCAAAAGTGTCAAATAATGTTTTAGGAGCTGTTTCTCAACAACCAAAAGTGTAAAATAATGTTTTAGGAGCTGTTTCTCAACAACCAAAGTGTCAAATAATGGTTAGAAGCTGTTTTTCAACAACCAAAAGTGTCAAATAATGTTTTAGGAGCTGTTTCTCAATAACCAAAAGTGTAAAATAATTTGCCTCCCAAAATAATTTGCCTCCCAAAATGATTTGCCAAAATAATTTGACTCCCAAAATAATTTGACTCCCAAAATAATTTGCCTCCCAAAATAATTTGCCTCCCAAAATAATTTGTCAAATAATGTTTTAGGAGCAATAACCAAAAGTGTAAAATAATTTGCCTCCCAAAATAATTTGTCTCCCAAAATAATTTGCCTCCCAAAATAATTTGCCAAAATAATTTGCCTCCCAAAATGATTTGCCAAAATAATTTGCCTCCCAAAATAATTTGCCTCCCAAAATAATTTGCCTCCCAAAATAATTTGCCAAAATAATTTGTCTCCCAAAATAATTTGCCTCCCAAAATAATTTGCCAAAATAATTTGCCTCCCAAAATAATTTGCCTCCCAAAATAATTTGCCAAAATAATTTGCCTCCCAAAATAATTTGCCACCCAAAATAATTTGCCTCCCAAAATAATTTGCCTCCCAAAATAATTTGCCAAAATAATTTGCCTCCCAAAATAATTTGCCTCCCAAAATAATTTGCCAAAATAATTTGCCTCCCAAAATAATTTGACTCCCAAAATAATTTGACTCCCAAAATAATTTGACTCCCAAAAAGCTGTTTCTCATTAACCAAAAGTGTAAAATAATGTTTTAGGAGCTGTTTCTCAACAACCAAAGTGTCAAATAATGGTTAGAAGCTGTTTTTCAACAACCAAAAGTGTCAAATAATGTTTTAGGAGCTGTTTCTCAATAACCAAAAGTGTCAAATAATGTTTTAGGAGCTGTTTCTCAATAACCAAAAGTGTAAACTAATGTTTTAGGAGCTGTTTCTCAACAACCAAAGTGTCAAATAATGGTTAGAAGCTGTTTTTCAACAACCAAAAGTGTCAAATAATGTTTTAGGAGCTGTTTCTCAATAACCAAAAGTGTCAAATAATGTTTTAGGAGCTGTTTCTCAACAACCAAAGTGTCAAATAATGGTTAGAAGCTGTTTTTCAACAACCAAAAGTGTCAAATAATGTTTTAGGAGCTGTTTCTCAATAACCAAAAGTGTAAAATAATGTTTTAGGAGCTGTTTCTCAACAACCAAAGTGTCAAATAATGGTTAGAAGCTGTTTCTCAACAACCAAAGTGTCAAATAATGGTTAGAAGCTGTTTTTCAACAACCAAAAGTGTCAAATGATGTTTTAGGAGCTGTTTCTCAATAACCAAAAGTGTAAAATAATGTTTTAGGAGCTGTTTCTCAACAACCAAAGTGTCAAATAATGTTTTAGGAGCTGTTTCTCAATAACCAAAAGTGTAAAATAATGTTTTAGGAGCTGTTTCTCAACAACCAAAGTGTCAAATAATGGTTAGAAGCTGTTTTTCAACAACCAAAAGTGTCAAATAATGTTTTAGGAGCTGTTTCTCAATAACCAAAAGTGTCAAATAATGTTTTAGGAGCTGTTTCTCAATAACCAAAAGTGTAAAATAATGTTTTAGGAGCTGTTTCTCAATAACCAAAAGTGTAAAATAATTTGCCAAAATAATTTGCCTCCCAAAATAATTTGCCAAAATAATTTGCCTCCCAAAATAATTTGCCTCCCAAAATAATTTGCCAAAATAATTTGCCAAAATAATTTGCCTCCCAAAATAATTTGCCAAAATAATTTGCCTCCCAAAATAATTTGCCTCCCAAAATAATTTGTCAAATAATGTTTTAGGAGCAATAACCAAAAGTGTAAAATAATTTGCCTCCCAAAATAATTTGTCTCCCAAAATAATTTGCCTCCCAAAATAATTTGCCAAAATAATTTGCCTCCCAAAATGATTTGCCAAAATAATTTGCCTCCCAAAATAATTTGCCTCCCAAAATAATTTGCCTCCCAAAATAATTTGCCAAAATAATTTGTCTCCCAAAATAATTTGCCTCCCAAAATAATTTGCCAAAATAATTTGCCTCCCAAAATAATTTGCCTCCCAAAATAATTTGCCAAAATAATTTGCCTCCCAAAATAATTTGCCACCCAAAATAATTTGCCTCCCAAAATAATTTGCCTCCCAAAATAATTTGCCAAAATAATTTGCCTCCCAAAATAATTTGCCTCCCAAAATAATTTGCCAAAATAATTTGCCTCCCAAAATAATTTGACTCCCAAAATAATTTGACTCCCAAAATAATTTGACTCCCAAAAAGCTGTTTCTCATTAACCAAAAGTGTAAAATAATGTTTTAGGAGCTGTTTCTCAACAACCAAAGTGTCAAATAATGGTTAGAAGCTGTTTTTCAACAACCAAAAGTGTCAAATAATGTTTTAGGAGCTGTTTCTCAATAACCAAAAGTGTCAAATAATGTTTTAGGAGCTGTTTCTCAATAACCAAAAGTGTAAACTAATGTTTTAGGAGCTGTTTCTCAACAACCAAAGTGTCAAATAATGGTTAGAAGCTGTTTTTCAACAACCAAAAGTGTCAAATAATGTTTTAGGAGCTGTTTCTCAATAACCAAAAGTGTCAAATAATGTTTTAGGAGCTGTTTCTCAACAACCAAAGTGTCAAATAATGGTTAGAAGCTGTTTTTCAACAACCAAAAGTGTCAAATAATGTTTTAGGAGCTGTTTCTCAATAACCAAAAGTGTAAAATAATGTTTTAGGAGCTGTTTCTCAACAACCAAAGTGTCAAATAATGGTTAGAAGCTGTTTCTCAACAACCAAAGTGTCAAATAATGGTTAGAAGCTGTTTTTCAACAACCAAAAGTGTCAAATGATGTTTTAGGAGCTGTTTCTCAATAACCAAAAGTGTAAAATAATGTTTTAGGAGCTGTTTCTCAACAACCAAAGTGTCAAATAATGTTTTAGGAGCTGTTTCTCAATAACCAAAAGTGTAAAATAATGTTTTAGGAGCTGTTTCTCAACAACCAAAGTGTCAAATAATGGTTAGAAGCTGTTTTTCAACAACCAAAAGTGTCAAATAATGTTTTAGGAGCTGTTTCTCAATAACCAAAAGTGTCAAATAATGTTTTAGGAGCTGTTTCTCAATAACCAAAAGTGTAAAATAATGTTTTAGGAGCTGTTTCTCAATAACCAAAAGTGTAAAATAATTTGCCAAAATAATTTGCCTCCCAAAATAATTTGCCAAAATAATTTGCCTCCCAAAATAATTTGCCTCCCAAAATAATTTGCCAAAATAATTTGCCAAAATAATTTGCCTCCCAAAATAATTTGCCAAAATAATTTGCCTCCCAAAATAATTTGCCAAAATAATTTGCCTCCCAAAATAATTTGCCTCCCAAAATAATTTGCCTCCCAAAATAATTTGCCTCCCAAAATAATTTGCCTCCCAAAATAATTTGTCAAATAATGTTTTAGGAGCAATAACCAAAAGTGTAAAATAATTTGCCTCCCAAAATAATTTGCCAAAATAATTTGCCTCCCAAAATAATTTCCAAAATAATTTGCCTCCCAAAATGATTTGCCAAAATAATTTGCCTCCCAAAATAATTTGCCAAAATAATTTGCCTCCCAAAATAATTTGCCTCCCAAAATAATTTGCCAAAATAATTTGTCTCCCAAAATAATTTGCCTCCCAAAATAATTTGCCAAAATAATTTGCCTCCCAAAATAATTTGCCTCCCAAAATAATTTGCCTCCCAAAATAATTTGCCTCCCAAAATAATTTGCCTCCCAAAATAATTTGCCAAAATAATTTGCCTCCCAAAATAATTTGCCTCCCAAAATAATTTGCCTCCCAAAATAATTTGACTCCCAAAATAATTTGCCAAAATAATTTGCCTCCCAAAATAATTTGCCTCCCAAAATAATTTGCCAAAATAATTTGCCTCCCAAAATAATTTGCCAAAATAATTTGCCTCCCAAAATGATTTGCCAAAATAATTTGCCTGCCAAAATAATTTGCCTCCCAAAATAATTTGCCTCCCAAAATAATTTGCCAAAATAATTTGTCTCCCAAAATAATTTGCCTCCCAAAATAATTTGCCAAAATAATTTGCCTCCCAAAATAATTTGCCTCCCAAAATAATTTGCCAAAATAATTTGCCTCCCAAAATAATTTGCCACCCAAAATAATTTGCCTCCCAAAATAATTTGCCTCCCAAAATAATTTGCCAAAATAATTTGCCTCCCAAAATAATTTGCCTCCCAAAATAATTTGCCTCCCAAAATAATTTGCCAAAATAATTTGCCTCCCAAAATAATTTGACTCCCAAAATAATTTGACTCCCAAAATAATTTGACTCCCAAAAAGCTGTTTCTCAATAACCAAAAGTGTAAAATAATGTTTTAGGAGCTGTTTCTCAACAACCAAAGTGTCAAATAATGGTTAGAAGCTGTTTTTCAACAACCAAAAGTGTCAAATAATGTTTTAGGAGCTGTTTCTCAATAACCAAAAGTGTCAAATAATGTTTTAGGAGCTGTTTCTCAATAACCAAAAGTGTAAACTAATGTTTTAGGAGCTGTTTCTCAACAACCAAAGTGTCAAATAATGGTTAGAAGCTGTTTTTCATCAACCAAAAGTGTCAAATAATGTTTTAGGAGCTGTTTCTCAATAACCAAAAGTGTCAAATAATGTTTTAGGAGCTGTTTCTCAACAACCAAAGTGTCAAATAATGGTTAGAAGCTGTTTTTCAACAACCAAAAGTGTCAAATAATGTTTTAGGAGCTGTTTCTCAATAACCAAAAGTGTAAAATAATGTTTTAGGAGCTGTTTCTCAACAACCAAAGTGTCAAATAATGGTTAGAAGCTGTTTTTCAACAACCAAAAGTGTCAAATAATGTTTTAGGAGCTGTTTCTCAATAACCAAAAGTGTCAAATAATGTTTTAGGAGCTGTTTCTCAACAACCAAAGTGTCAAATAATGGTTAGAAGCTGTTTTTCAACAACCAATAGTGTCAAATAATGTTTTAGGAGCTGTTTCTCAATAACCAAAAGTGTAAAATAATGTTTTAGGAGCTGTTTCTCAACAACCAAAGTGTCAAATAATGGTTAGAAGCTGTTTTTCAACAACCAAAAGTGTCAAATAATGTTTTAGGAGCTGTTTCTCAATAACCAAAAGTGTCAAATAATGTTTTAGGAGCTGTTTCTCAACAACCAAAGTGTCAAATAATGGTTAGAAGCTGTTTTTCAACAACCAAAAGTGTCAAATAATGTTTTAGGAGCTGTTTCTCAATAACCAAAAGTGTAAAATAATGTTTTAGGAGCTGTTTCTCAACAACCAAAGTGTCAAATAATGGTTAGAAGCTGTTTCTCAACAACCAAAGTGTCAAATAATGGTTAGAAGCTGTTTTTCAACAACCAAAAGTGTCAAATGATGTTTTAGGAGCTGTTTCTCAATAACCAAAAGTGTAAAATAATGTTTTAGGAGCTGTTTCTCAACAACCAAAGTGTCAAATAATGTTTTAGGAGCTGTTTCTCAATAACCAAAAGTGTAAAATAATGTTTTAGGAGCTGTTTCTCAACAACCAAAGTGTCAAATAATGGTTAGAAGCTGTTTTTCAACAACCAAAAGTGTCAAATAATGTTTTAGGAGCTGTTTCTCAATAACCAAAAGTGTCAAATAATGTTTTAGGAGCTGTTTCTCAATAACCAAAAGTGTAAAATAATGTTTTAGGAGCTGTTTCTCAACAACCAAAGTGTCAAATAATGGTTACTGTTTTTCAACAACCAAAAGTGTCAAATAATGTTTTAGGAGCTGTTTCTCAATAACCAAAAGTGTAAAATAATTTGCCAAAATAATTTGCCTCCCAAAATAATTTGCCAAAATAATTTGCCTCCCAAAATAATTTGCCTCCCAAAATAATTTGCCAAAATAATTTGCCAAAATAATTTGCCTCCCAAAATAATTTGCCAAAATAATTTGCCTCCCAAAATAATTTGCCAAAATAATTTGCCTCCCAAAATAATTTGCCTCCCAAAATAATTTGCCTCCCAAAATAATTTGCCTCCCAAAATAATTTGACTCCCAAAATAATTTGCCTCCCAAAATAATTTGTCAAATAATGTTTTAGGAGCAATAACCAAAAGTGTAAAATAATTTGCCTCCCAAAATAATTTGCCAAAATAATTTGCCTCCCAAAATAATTTCCAAAATAATTTGCCTCCCAAAATGATTTGCCAAAATAATTTGCCTCCCAAAATAATTTGCCTCCCAAAATAATTTGCCAAAATAATTTGTCTCCCAAAATAATTTGCCTCCCAAAATAATTTGCCAAAATAATTTGCCTCCCAAAATAATTTGCCTCCCAAAATAATTTGCCTCCCAAAATAATTTGCCTCCCAAAATAATTTGCCTCCCAAAATAATTTGCCAAAATAATTTGCCTCCCAAAATAATTTGCCTCCCAAAATAATTTGCCTCCCAAAATAATTTGACTCCCAAAATAATTTGACTCCCAAAATAATTTGCCAAAATAATTTGCCTCCCAAAATAATTTGCCTCCCAAAATAATTTGCCAAAATAATTTGCCTCCCAAAATAATTTGCCAAAATAATTTGCCTCCCAAAATGATTTGCCAAAATAATTTGCCTGCCAAAATAATTTGCCTCCCAAAATAATTTGCCTCCCAAAATAATTTGCCAAAATAATTTGTCTCCCAAAATAATTTGCCTCCCAAAATAATTTGCCAAAATAATTTGCCTCCCAAAATAATTTGCCTCCCAAAATAATTTGCCAAAATAATTTGCCTCCCAAAATAATTTGCCACCCAAAATAATTTGCCTCCCAAAATAATTTGCCTCCCAAAATAATTTGCCAAAATAATTTGCCTCCCAAAATAATTTGCCTCCCAAAATAATTTGCCTCCCAAAATAATTTGCCAAAATAATTTGCCTCCCAAAATAATTTGACTCCCAAAATAATTTGACTCCCAAAATAATTTGACTCCCAAAAAGCTGTTTCTCAATAACCAAAAGTGTAAAATAATGTTTTAGGAGCTGTTTCTCAACAACCAAAGTGTCAAATAATGGTTAGAAGCTGTTTTTCAACAACCAAAAGTGTCAAATAATGTTTTAGGAGCTGTTTCTCAATAACCAAAAGTGTCAAATAATGTTTTAGGAGCTGTTTCTCAATAACCAAAAGTGTAAACTAATGTTTTAGGAGCTGTTTCTCAACAACCAAAGTGTCAAATAATGGTTAGAAGCTGTTTTTCATCAACCAAAAGTGTCAAATAATGTTTTAGGAGCTGTTTCTCAATAACCAAAAGTGTCAAATAATGTTTTAGGAGCTGTTTCTCAACAACCAAAGTGTCAAATAATGGTTAGAAGCTGTTTTTCAACAACCAAAAGTGTCAAATAATGTTTTAGGAGCTGTTTCTCAATAACCAAAAGTGTAAAATAATGTTTTAGGAGCTGTTTCTCAACAACCAAAGTGTCAAATAATGGTTAGAAGCTGTTTTTCAACAACCAAAAGTGTCAAATAATGTTTTAGGAGCTGTTTCTCAATAACCAAAAGTGTCAAATAATGTTTTAGGAGCTGTTTCTCAACAACCAAAGTGTCAAATAATGGTTAGAAGCTGTTTTTCAACAACCAATAGTGTCAAATAATGTTTTAGGAGCTGTTTCTCAATAACCAAAAGTGTAAAATAATGTTTTAGGAGCTGTTTCTCAACAACCAAAGTGTCAAATAATGGTTAGAAGCTGTTTTTCAACAACCAAAAGTGTCAAATAATGTTTTAGGAGCTGTTTCTCAATAACCAAAAGTGTAAAATAATGTTTTAGGAGCTGTTTCTCAACAACCAAAGTGTCAAATAATGGTTAGAAGCTGTTTTTCAACAACCAAAAGTGTCAAATAATGTTTTAGGAGCTGTTTCTCAATAACCAAAAGTGTAAAATAATGTTTTAGGAGCTGTTTCTCAACAACCAAAGTGTCAAATAATGGTTAGAAGCTGTTTCTCAACAACCAAAGTGTCAAATAATGGTTAGAAGCTGTTTTTCAACAACCAAAAGTGTCAAATGATGTTTTAGGAGCTGTTTCTCAATAACCAAAAGTGTAAAATAATGTTTTAGGAGCTGTTTCTCAACAACCAAAGTGTCAAATAATGGTTAGAAGCTGTTTTTCAACAACCAAAAGTGTCAAATAATGTTTTAGGAGCTGTTTCTCAATAACCAAAAGTGTCAAATAATGTTTTAGGAGCTGTTTCTCAATAACCAAAAGTGTAAAATAATGTTTTAGGAGCTGTTTCTCAACAACCAAAGTGTCAAATAATGGTTAGAAGCTGTTTTTCAACAACCAAAAGTGTCAAATAATGTTTTAGGAGCTGTTTCTCAATAACCAAAAGTGTAAAATAATTTGCCAAAATAATTTGCCTCCCAAAATAATTTGCCTCCCAAAATAATTTGCCTCCCAAAATAATTTGCCAAAATAATTTGCCTCCCAAAATAATTTGCCTCCCAAAATAATTTGCCTCCCAAAATAATTTGCCAAAATAATTTGCCTCCCAAAATAATTTGCCAAAATAATTTGCCTCCCAAAATAATTTGCCTCCCAAAATAATTTGCCTCCCAAAATAATTTGACTCCCAAAATAATTTGACTCCCAAAATAATTTGTCAAATAATGTTTTAGGAGCAATAACCAAAAGTGTAAAATAATTTGCCTCCCAAAATAATTTGCCAAAATAATTTGCCTCCCAAAATAATTTCCAAAATAATTTGCCTCCCAAAATGATTTGCCAAAATAATTTGCCTCCCAAAATAATTTGCCAAAATAATTTGCCTCCCAAAATAATTTGCCAAAATAATTTGTCTCCCAAAATAATTTGCCTCCCAAAATAATTTGCCAAAATAATTTGCCTCCCAAAATAATTTGCCTCCCAAAATAATTTGCCTCCCAAAATAATTTGCCTCCCAAAATAATTTGCCAAAATAATTTGCCTCCCAAAATAATTTGCCACCCAAAATAATTTGCCTCCCAAAATAATTTGCCAAAATAATTTGCCTCCCAAAATAATTTGCCAAAATAATTTGCCTCCCAAAATAATTTGCCTCCCAAAATAATTTGCCACCCAAAATAATTTGCCTCCCAAAATAATTTGCCTCCCAAAATAATTTGCCTCCCAAAATAATTTGCCAAAATAATTTGCCTCCCAAAATAATTTGCCTCCCAAAATAATTTGACTCCCAAAATAATTTGACTCCCAAAATAATTTGACTCCCAAAAAGCTGTTTCTCAATAACCAAAAGTGTAAAATAATGTTTTAGGAGCTGTTTCTCAACAACCAAAGTGTCAAATAATGGTTAGAAGCTGTTTTTCAACAACCAAAAGTGTCAAATAATGTTTTAGGAGCTGTTTCTCAATAACCAAAAGTGTCAAATAATGTTTTAGGAGCTGTTTCTCAATAACCAAAAGTGTAAACTAATGTTTTAGGAGCTGTTTCTCAACAACCAAAGTGTCAAATAATGGTTAGAAGCTGTTTTTCAACAACCAAAAGTGTCAAATAATGTTTTAGGAGCTGTTTCTCAATAACCAAAAGTGTCAAATAATGTTTTAGGAGCTGTTTCTCAACAACCAAAGTGTCAAATAATGGTTAGAAGCTGTTTTTCAACAACCAAAAGTGTCAAATAATGTTTTAGGAGCTGTTTCTCAATAACCAAAAGTGTAAAATAATGTTTTAGGAGCTGTTTCTCAACAACCAAAGTGTCAAATAATGGTTAGAAGCTGTTTCTCAACAACCAAAGTGTCAAATAATGGTTAGAAGCTGTTTTTCAACAACCAAAAGTGTCAAATGATGTTTTAGGAGCTGTTTCTCAATAACCAAAAGTGTAAAATAATGTTTTAGGAGCTGTTTCTCAACAACCAAAGTGTCAAATAATGTTTTAGGAGCTGTTTCTCAATAACCAAAAGTGTAAAATAATGTTTTAGGAGCTGTTTCTCAACAACCAAAGTGTCAAATAATGGTTAGAAGCTGTTTTTCAACAACCAAAAGTGTCAAATAATGTTTTAGGAGCTGTTTCTCAATAACCAAAAGTGTCAAATAATGTTTTAGGAGCTGTTTCTCAATAACCAAAAGTGTAAAATAATGTTTTAGGAGCTGTTTCTCAACAACCAAAGTGTCAAATAATGGTTAGAAGCTGTTTTTCAACAACCAAAAGTGTCAAATAATGTTTTAGGAGCTGTTTCTCAATAACCAAAAGTGTAAAATAATTTGCCAAAATAATTTGCCTCCCAAAATAATTTGCCAAAATAATTTGCCTCCCAAAATAATTTGCCTCCCAAAATAATTTGCCAAAATAATTTGCCTCCAAAAATAATTTGCCTCCCAAAATAATTTGCCAAAATAATTTGCCTCCCAAAATAATTTGCCAAAATAATTTGCCTCCCAAAATAATTTGCCTCCCAAAATAATTTGCCTCCCAAAATAATTTGACTCCCAAAATAATTTGACTCCCAAAATAATTTGACTCCCAAAATAATTTGCCTCCCAAAATAATTTGTCAAATAATGTTTTAGGAGCAATAACCAAAAGTGTAAAATAATTTGCCTCCCAAAATAATTTGCCAAAATAATTTGCCTCCCAAAATAATTTGCCAAAATAATTTGCCTCCCAAAATGATTTGCCAAAATAATTTGCCTCCCAAAATAATTTGCCAAAATAATTTGCCTCCCAAAATAATTTGCCAAAATAATTTGTCTCCCAAAATAATTTGCCTCCCAAAATAATTTGCCAAAATAATTTGCCTCCCAAAATAATTTGCCTCCCAAAATAATTTGCCTCCCAAAATAATTTGCCAAAATAATTTGCCTCCCAAAATAATTTGCCTCCCAAAATAATTTGCCAAAATAATTTGCCTCCCAAAATAATTTGCCAAAATAATTTGCCTCCCAAAATAATTTGCCTCCCAAAATAATTTGCCTCCCAAAATAATTTGACTCCCAAAATAATTTGACTCCCAAAATAATTTGCCTCCCAAAATAATTTGTCAAATAATGTTTTAGGAGCAATAACCAAAAGTGTAAAATAATTTGCCTCCCAAAATAATTTGCCAAAATAATTTGCCTCCCAAAATAATTTGCCAAAATAATTTGCCTCCCAAAATAATTTGCCAAAATAATTTGCCTCCCAAAATAATTTGCCAAAATAATTTGCCTCCCAAAATAATTTGCCAAAATAATTTGCCTCCCAAAATAATTTGCCAAAATAATTTGTCTCCCAAAATAATTTGCCTCCCAAAATAATTTGCCAAAATAATTTGCCTCCCAAAATAATTTGCCTCCCAAAATAATTTGCCAAAATAATTTGCCTCCCAAAATAATTTGCCAAAATAATTTGCCTCCCAAAATAATTTGCCTCCCAAAATAATTTGCCTCCCAAAATAATTTGCCACCCAAAATAATTTGCCTCCCAAAATAATTTGCCTCCCAAAATAATTTGCCAAAATAATTTGCCTCCCAAAATAATTTGCCTCCCAAAATAATTTGCCAAAATAATTTGCCTCCCAAAATAATTTGCCAAAATAATTTGCCTCCCAAAATAATTTGCCAAAATAATTTGCCTCCCAAAATAATTTGCCTCCCAAAATAATTTGCCTCCCAAAATAATTTGACTCCCAAAATAATTTGACTCCCAAAATAATTTGCCTCCCAAAATAATTTGTCAAATAATGTTTTAGGAGCAATAACCAAAAGTGTAAAATAATTTGCCTCCCAAAATAATTTGCCAAAATAATTTGCCTCCCAAAATAATTTGCCAAAATAATTTGCCTCCCAAAATAATTTGCCAAAATAATTTGCCTCCCAAAATAATTTGCCAAAATAATTTGCCTCCCAAAATAATTTGCCAAAATAATTTGCCTCCCAAAATAATTTGCCAAAATAATTTGTCTCCCAAAATAATTTGCCTCCCAAAATAATTTGCCAAAATAATTTGCCTCCCAAAATAATTTGCCTCCCAAAATAATTTGCCAAAATAATTTGCCTCCCAAAATAATTTGCCAAAATAATTTGCCTCCCAAAATAATTTGCCTCCCAAAATAATTTGCCTCCCAAAATAATTTGCCACCCAAAATAATTTGCCTCCCAAAATAATTTGCCTCCCAAAATAATTTGCCAAAATAATTTGCCTCCCAAAATAATTTGCCAAAATAATTTGCCTCCCAAAATAATTTGCCTCCCAAAATAATTTGCCAAAATAATTTGCCTCCCAAAATAATTTGACTCCCAAAATAATTTGACTCCCAAAATAATTTGCCTCCCAAAATAATTTGCCAAAATAATTTGCCTCCCAAAATAATTTGCCTCCCAAAATAATTTAGTTGTTGAGAAACTTTGCCAAAATAATTTGCCTCCCAAAATAATTTGCCAAAATAATTTGCCTAACAAAATAATTTGCCAAAATAATTTGCCTCCCAAAATAATTTGCCTCCCAAAATAATTTTCCTCCCAAAATAATTTGCCAAAATAATAATAATCACAAATAATAATAATAATAACCAAAAGTGTCAAATAATGTTTTAGGAGCTGTTTCTCAATAACCAAAAGTGTAAAATAATGTTTTAGGAGCTGTTTCTCAACAACCAAAGTGTCAAATAATGGTTAGAAGATGTTTTTCAACAACCAAAAGTGTCAAATAATGTTTTAGGAGCTGTTTCTCAATAACCAAAAGTGTAAAATAATTTGCCTCCCAAAATAATTTGCCAAAATAATTTGCCTCCCAAAATAATTTGCCTCCCAAAATGATTTGCCAAAATAATTTGACTCCCAAAATAATTTGACTCCCAAAATAATTTGACTCCCAAAATAATTTGCCTCCCAAAATAATTTGTCAAATAATGTTTTAGGAGCAATAACCAAAAGTGTAAAATAATTTGCCAAAATAATTTGCCTCCCAAAATAATTTGCCAAAATAATTTGCCTCCCAAAATGATTTGCCAAAATAATTTGCCTCCCAAAATAATTTGCAAAAATAATTTGCCTCCCAAAATAATTTGCCTCCCAAAATAATTTGCCAAAATAATTTGTCTCCCAAAATAATTTGCCTCCCAAAATAATTTGCCAAAATAATTTGCCTCCCAAAATAATTTGCCTCCCAAAATAATTTGCCAAAAGAATTTGCCTCCCAAAATAATTTTCCTCCCAAAATAATTTGCCAAAATAATTTGCCTCCCAAAATAATAATAATCACAAATAATAATAATAACCAAAAGTGTCAAATAATGTTTTAGGAGCTGTTTCTCAATAACCAAAAGTGTCAAATAATGTTTTAGGAGCTGTTTCTCAACAACCAAAGTGTCAAATAATGGTTAGAAGCTGTTTTTCAACAACCAAAAGTGTCAAATAATGTTTTAGGAGCTGTTTCTCAATAACCAAAAGTGTAAAATAATGTTTTAGGAGCTGTTTCTCAACAACCAAAGTGTCAAATAATGGTTAGAAGCTGTTTCTCAACAACCAAAGTGTCAAATAATGGTTAGAAGCTGTTTTTCAACAACCAAAAGTGTCAAATGATGTTTTAGGAGCTGTTTCTCAATAACCAAAAGTGTAAAATAATGTTTTAGGAGCTGTTTCTCAACAACCAAAGTGTCAAATAATGTTTTAGGAGCTGTTTCTCAATAACCAAAAGTGTAAAATAATGTTTTAGGAGCTGTTTCTCAACAACCAAAGTGTCAAATAATGGTTAGAAGCTGTTTTTCAACAACCAAAAGTGTCAAATAATGTTTTAGGAGCTGTTTCTCAATAACCAAAAGTGTCAAATAATGTTTTAGGAGCTGTTTCTCAATAACCAAAAGTGTAAAATAATGTTTTAGGAGCTGTTTCTCAACAACCAAAGTGTCAAATAATGGTTAGAAGCTGTTTTTCAACAACCAAAAGTGTCAAATAATGTTTTAGGAGCTGTTTCTCAATAACCAAAAGTGTAAAATAATTTGCCAAAATAATTTGCCTCCCAAAATAATTTGCCAAAATAATTTGCCTCCCAAAATAATTTGCCTCCCAAAATAATTTGCCAAAATAATTTGCCTCCAAAAATAATTTGCCTCCCAAAATAATTTGCCAAAATAATTTGCCTCCCAAAATAATTTGCCAAAATAATTTGCCTCCCAAAATAATTTGCCTCCCAAAATAATTTGCCTCCCAAAATAATTTGACTCCCAAAATAATTTGACTCCCAAAATAATTTGACTCCCAAAATAATTTGCCTCCCAAAATAATTTGTCAAATAATGTTTTAGGAGCAATAACCAAAAGTGTAAAATAATTTGCCTCCCAAAATAATTTGCCTCCCAAAATAATTTGCCTCCCAAAATGATTTGCCAAAATAATTTGCCTCCCAAAATAATTTGCCAAAATAATTTGCCTCCCAAAATAATTTGCCAAAATAATTTGTCTCCCAAAATAATTTGCCTCCCAAAATAATTTGCCAAAATAATTTGCCTCCCAAAATAATTTGCCTCCCAAAATAATTTGCCAAAATAATTTGCCTCCCAAAATAATTTGCCTCCCAAAATAATTTGCCTCCCAAAATAATTTGCCTCCCAAAATAATTTGACTCCCAAAATAATTTGACTCCCAAAAATTTGCCTCCCAAAATAATTTGTCAAATAATGTTTTAGGAGCAATAACCAAAAGTGTAAAATAATTTGCCTCCCAAAATAATTTGCCAAAATAATTTGCCTCCCAAAATAATTTGCCAAAATAATTTGCCTCCCAAAATAATTTGCCAAAATAATTTGCCTCCCAAAATAATTTGCCAAAATAATTTGTCTCCCAAAATAATTTGCCTCCCAAAATAATTTGCCAAAATAATTTGCCTCCCAAAATAATTTGCCTCCCAAAATAATTTGCCTCCCAAAATAATTTGACTCCCAAAATAATTTGACTCCCAAAATAATTTGACTCCCAAAATAATTTGCCAAAATAATTTGCCTCCCAAAATAATTTGCCTCCCAAAATAATTTGGTTGTTGAGAAACTTTGCCAAAATAATTTGCCTCCCAAAATAATTTGCCAAAATAATTTGCCTAACAAAATAATTTGCCAAAATAATTTGCCTCCCAAAATAATTTGCCAAAATAATTTGCCTCCCAAAATAATTTGCCAAAATAATTTGCCTCCCAAAATAATTTTCCTCCCAAAATAATTTGCCAAAATAATTTGCCTCCCAAAATAATAATAATCACAAATAATAATAATAACCAAAAGTGTCAAATAATGTTTTAGGAGCTGTTTCTCAATAACCAAAAGTGTAAAATAATGTTTTAGGAGCTGTTTCTCAACAACCAAAGTGTCAAATAATGGTTAGAAGATGTTTTTCAACAACCAAAAGTGTCAAATAATGTTTTAGGAGCTGTTTCTCAATAACCAAAAGTGTAAAATAATTTGCCTCCCAAAATAATTTGCCAAAATAATTTGCCTCCCAAAATAATTTGCCTCCCAAAATGATTTGCCAAAATAATTTGACTCCCAAAATAATTTGACTCCCAAAATAATTTGCCTCCCAAAATAATTTGCCTCCCAAAATAATTTGTCAAATAATGTTTTAGGAGCAATAACCAAAAGTGTAAAATAATTTGCCTCCCAAAATAATTTGCCAAAATAATTTGCCTCCCAAAATAATTTGCCAAAATAATTTGCCTCCCAAAATGATTTGCCAAAATAATTTGCCTCCCAAAATAATTTGCCAAAATAATTTGCCTCCCAAAATAATTTGCCTCCCAAAATAATTTGCCAAAATAATTTGTCTCCCAAAATAATTTGCCTCCCAAAATAATTTGCCAAAATAATTTGCCTCCCAAAATAATTTGCCTCCCAAAATAATTTGCCTCCCAAAAGAATTTGCCTCCCAAAATAATTTGCCTCCCAAAATAATTTGCCACCCAAAATAATTTGCCTCCCAAAATAATTTGCCTCCCAAAATAATTTGCCTCCCAAAATAATTTGCCAAAATAATTTGCCTCCCAAAATAATTTGCCAAAATAATTTGCCTCCCAAAATAATTTTCCTCCCAAAATAATTTGCCAAAATAATTTGCCTCCCAAAATAATAATAATCACAAATAATAATAATAACCAAAAGTGTCAAATAATGTTTTAGGAGCTGTTTCTCAATAACCAAAAGTGTAAAATAATGTTTTAGGAGCTGTTTCTCAACAACCAAAGTGTCAAATAATGGTTAGAAGATGTTTTTCAACAACCAAAAGTGTCAAATAATGTTTTAGGAGCTGTTTCTCAATAACCAAAAGTGTAAAATAATTTGCCTCCCAAAATAATTTGCCAAAATAATTTGCCTCCCAAAATAATTTGCCTCCCAAAATGATTTGCCAAAATAATTTGACTCCCAAAATAATTTGACTCCCAAAATAATTTGCCTCCCAAAATAATTTGCCTCCCAAAATAATTTGTCAAATAATGTTTTAGGAGCAATAACCAAAAGTGTAAAATAATTTGCCTCCCAAAATAATTTGCCAAAATAATTTGCCTCCCAAAATAATTTGCCAAAATAATTTGCCTCCCAAAATGATTTGCCAAAATAATTTGCCTCCCAAAATAATTTGCCAAAATAATTTGCCTCCCAAAATAATTTGCCTCCCAAAATAATTTGCCAAAATAATTTGTCTCCCAAAATAATTTGCCTCCCAAAATAATTTGCCAAAATAATTTGCCTCCCAAAATAATTTGCCTCCCAAAATAATTTGCCTCCCAAAATAATTTGCCAAAAGAATTTGCCTCCCAAAATAATTTGCCTCCCAAAATAATTTGCCACCCAAAATAATTTGCCTCCCAAAATAATTTGCCTCCCAAAATAATTTGCCAAAATAATTTGCCTCCCAAAATAATTTGCCAAAATAATTTGCCTCCCAAAATAATTTGCCAAAATAATTTGCCTCCCAAAATAATTTGCCAAAATAATTTGCCTCCCAAAATAATTTGACTCCCAAAATAATTTGACTCCCAAAATAATTTGACTCCCAAAATAATTTGCCAAAATAATTTGCCTCCCAAAATAATTTGCCTCCCAAAATAATTTGCCTCCCAAAATAATTTGCCAAAATAATTTGGTTGTTGAGAAACTTTGTGTCAAATAATGTTTTAGGAGCTGTTTCTCAATAACCAAAAGTGTAAAATAATTTGCCTCCCAAAATAATTTGCCAAAATAATTTGCCTCCCAAAATAATTTGCCTCCCAAAATAATTTGCCTCCCAAAATGATTTGCCAAAATAATTTGACTCCCAAAATAATTTGCCAAAATAATTTGCCTCCCAAAATGATTTGCCAAAATAATTTGCCTCCCAAAATAATTTGCCAAAATAATTTGCCTCCCAAAATAATTTGCCAAAATAATTTGTCTCCCAAAATAATTTGCCTCCCAAAATAATTTGCCAAAATAATTTGCCTCCCAAAATAATTTGCCTCCCAAAATAATTTGCCAAAATAATTTGCCTCCCAAAATAATTTGCCAAAATAATTTGCCTCCCAAAATAATTTGCCTCCCAAAATAATTTGCCTCCCAAAATAATTTGCCTCCCAAAATAATTTGCCAAAATAATTTGCCTCCCAAAATAATTTGACTCCCAAAATAATTTGACTCCCAAAAATTTGCCTCCCAAAATAATTTGTCAAATAATGTTTTAGGAGCAATAACCAAAAGTGTAAAATAATTTGCCTCCCAAAATAATTTGCCAAAATAATTTGCCTCCCAAAATAATTTGCCAAAATAATTTGCCTCCCAAAATGATTTGCCAAAATAATTTGCCTCCCAAAATAATTTGCCAAAATAATTTGCCTCCCAAAATAATTTGCCAAAATAATTTGTCTCCCAAAATAATTTGCCTCCCAAAATAATTTGCCAAAATAATTTGCCTCCCAAAATAATTTGCCTCCCAAAATAATTTGCCTCCCAAAATAATTTGCCAAAATAATTTGCCTCCCAAAATAATTTGCCTCCCAAAATAATTTGCCTCCCAAAATAATTTGCCTCCCAAAATAATTTGCCTCCCAAAATAATTTGCCAAAAGAATTTGCCTCCCAAAATAATTTGCCTCCCAAAATAATTTGCCACCCAAAATAATTTGCCTCCCAAAATAATTTGCCTCCCAAAATAATTTGCCAAAATAATTTGCCTCCCAAAATAATTTGCCAAAATAATTTGCCTCCCAAAATAATTTGCCAAAATAATTTGCCTCCCAAAATAATTTGCCAAAATAATTTGCCTCCCAAAATAATTTGACTCCCAAAATAATTTGACTCCCAAAATAATTTGCCAAAATAATTTGCCTCCCAAAATAATTTGCCTCCCAAAATAATTTGCCTCCCAAAATAATTTGCCTCCCAAAATAATTTGCCAAAATAATTTGGTTGTTGAGAAACTTTGTGTCAAATAATGTTTTAGGAGCTGTTTCTCAATAACCAAAAGTGTAAAATAATTTGCCTCCCAAAATAATTTGCCAAAATAATTTGCCTCCCAAAATAATTTGCCAAAATAATTTGTCTCCCAAAATAATTTGCCTCCCAAAATAATTTGCCAAAATAATTTGCCTCCCAAAATAATTTGCCTCCCAAAATAATTTGCCTCCCAAAATAATTTGCCAAAATAATTTGCCTCCCAAAATAATTTGCCTCCCAAAATAATTTGCCTCCCAAAATAATTTGCCTCCCAAAATAATTTGCCAAAAGAATTTGCCTCCCAAAATAATTTGCCTCCCAAAATAATTTGCCACCCAAAATAATTTGCCTCCCAAAATAATTTGCCTCCCAAAATAATTTGCCAAAATAATTTGCCTCCCAAAATAATTTGCCAAAATAATTTGCCTCCCAAAATAATTTGCCAAAATAATTTGCCTCCCAAAATAATTTGCCAAAATAATTTGCCTCCCAAAATAATTTGACTCCCAAAATAATTTGACTCCCAAAATAATTTGCCAAAATAATTTGCCTCCCAAAATAATTTGCCTCCCAAAATAATTTGCCTCCCAAAATAATTTGCCTCCCAAAATAATTTGCCAAAATAATTTGGTTGTTGAGAAACTTTGTGTCAAATAATGTTTTAGGAGCTGTTTCTCAATAACCAAAAGTGTAAAATAATTTGCCTCCCAAAATAATTTGCCAAAATAATTTGCCTCCCAAAATAATTTGCCTCCCAAAATGATTTGCCAAAATAATTTGACTCCCAAAATAATTTGACTCCCAAAATAATTTGCCAAAATAATTTGCCTCCCAAAATGATTTGCCAAAATAATTTGCCTCCCAAAATAATTTGCCAAAATAATTTGCCTCCCAAAATAATTTGCCAAAATAATTTGTCTCCCAAAATAATTTGCCTCCCAAAATAATTTGCCAAAATAATTTGCCTCCCAAAATAATTTGCCTCCCAAAATAATTTGCCAAAATAATTTGCCTCCCAAAATAATTTGCCTCCCAAAATAATTTGCCTCCCAAAATAATTTGCCTCCCAAAATAATTTGCCAAAATAATTTGCCTCCCAAAATAATTTGCCTCCCAAAATAATTTGCCTCCCAAAATAATTTGACTCCCAAAAATTTGCCTCCCAAAATAATTTGTCAAATAATGTTTTAGGAGCAATAACCAAAAGTGTAAAATAATTTGCCTCCCAAAATAATTTGCCAAAATAATTTGCCTCCCAAAATAATTTGCCAAAATAATTTGCCTCCCAAAATGATTTGCCAAAATAATTTGCCTCCCAAAATAATTTGCCAAAATAATTTGCCTCCCAAAATAATTTGCCAAAATAATTTGTCTCCCAAAATAATTTGCCTCCCAAAATAATTTGCCAAAATAATTTGCCTCCCAAAATAATTTGCCTCCCAAAATAATTTGCCTCCCAAAATAATTTGCCAAAATAATTTGCCTCCCAAAATAATTTGCCTCCCAAAATAATTTGCCAAAATAATTTGCCTCCCAAAATAATTTGCCTCCCAAAATAATTTGCCTCCCAAAATAATTTGCCAAAATAATTTGCCTCCCAAAATAATTTGACTCCCAAAATAATTTGACTCCCAAAATAATTTGCCTCCCAAAATAATTTGCCAAAATAATTTGCCTCCCAAAATAATTTGCCTCCCAAAATAATTTGGTTGTTGAGAAACTTTGCCAAAATAATTTGCCTCCCAAAATAATTTGCCAAAATAATTTGCCTAACAAAATAATTTGCCAAAATAATTTGCCTCCCAAAATAATTTGCCAAAATAATTTGCCTCCCAAAATAATTTGCCAAAATAATTTGCCTCCCAAAATAATTTTCCTCCCAAAATAATTTGCCAAAATAATTTGCCTCCCAAAATAATAATAATCACAAATAATAATAATAACCAAAAGTGTCAAATAATGTTTTAGGAGCTGTTTCTCAATAACCAAAAGTGTAAAATAATGTTTTAGGAGCTGTTTCTCAACAACCAAAGTGTCAAATAATGGTTAGAAGATGTTTTTCAACAACCAAAAGTGTCAAATAATGTTTTAGGAGCTGTTTCTCAATAACCAAAAGTGTAAAATAATTTGCCTCCCAAAATAATTTGCCAAAATAATTTGCCTCCCAAAATAATTTGCCTCCCAAAATGATTTGCCAAAATAATTTGACTCCCAAAATAATTTGACTCCCAAAATAATTTGACTCCCAAAATAATTTGCCTCCCAAAATAATTTGCCTCCCAAAATAATTTGTCAAATAATGTTTTAGGAGCAATAACCAAAAGTGTAAAATAATTTGCCTCCCAAAATAATTTGCCAAAATAATTTGCCTCCCAAAATAATTTGCCAAAATAATTTGCCTCCCAAAATGATTTGCCAAAATAATTTGCCTCCCAAAATAATTTGCCAAAATAATTTGCCTCCCAAAATAATTTGCCTCCCAAAATAATTTGTCTCCCAAAATAATTTGCCTCCCAAAATAATTTGCCTCCCAAAATAATTTGCCAAAATAATTTGCCTCCCAAAATAATTTGCCACCCAAAATAATTTGCCTCCCAAAATAATTTGCCTCCCAAAATAATTTGCCAAAATAATTTGCCTCCCAAAATAATTTGCCAAAATAATTTGCCTCCCAAAATAATTTGCCAAAATAATTTGCCTCCCAAAATAATTTGCCAAAATAATTTGCCTCCCAAAATAATTTGACTCCCAAAATAATTTGACTCCCAAAATAATTTGACTCCCAAAATAATTTGACTCCCAAAATAATTTGCCTCCCAAAATAATTTGCCTCCCAAAATAATTTGCCTCCCAAAATAATTTGCCAAAATAATTTGGTTGTTGAGAAACTTTGCCAAAATAATTTGCCTCCCAAAATAATTTGCCAAAATAATTTGCCTAACAAAATAATTTGCCAAAATAATTTGCCTCACAAAATAATTTGCCTCCCAAAATAATTTGCCAAAATAATTTGCCTCCCAAAATAATTTGCCTCCCAAAATAATTTGCCTCCCAAAATAATAATAATCACAAATAATAATAATAACCAAAAGTGTAAAATAATGTTTTAGGAGCTGTTTCTCAATAACCAAAAGTGTAAAATAATGTTTTAGGAGCTGTTTCTCAACAACCAAAGTGTCAAATAATGGTTAGAAGCTGTTTTTCAACAACCAAAAGTGTCAAATAATGTTTTAGGAGCTGTTTCTCAACAACCAAAAGTGTAAAATAATGTTTTAGGAGCTGTTTCTCAACAACCAAAGTGTCAAATAATGGTTAGAAGCTGTTTTTCAACAACCAAAAGTGTCAAATAATGTTTTAGGAGCTGTTTCTCAATAACCAAAAGTGTAAAATAATGTTTTAGGAGCTGTTTCTCAACAACCAAAGTGTCAAATAATGGTTAGAAGCTGTTTTTCAACAACCAAAAGTGTCTAATAATGTTTTAGGAGCTGTTTCTCAACAACCAAAAGTGTAAAATAATGTTTTAGGAGCTGTTTCTCAACAACCAAAGTGTCAAATAATGTTTAGAAGCTGTTTTTCAACAACCAAAAGTGTCAAATAATGTTTTAGGAGCTGTTTCTCAATAACCAAAAGTGTAAAATAATGTTTTAGGAGCTGTTTCTCAACAACGGTTAGAAGCTGTTTTTCAACAACCAAAAGTGTCAAATAATGTTTTAGGAGCTGTTTCTCAATAACCAAAAGTGTAAAATAATGTTTTAGGAGCTGTTTCTCAACAACCAAAGTGTCAAATAATAGTTTAGGAGCTGTTTTTCAACAACCAAAAGTGTCAAATAATGTTTTAGGAGCTGTTTCTCAATAACCAAAAGTGTAAACTAATGTTTTAGGAGCTGTTTCTCAACAACCAAAGTGTCAAATAATGGTTAGAAGCTGTTTTTCAACAACCAAAAGTGTCAAATAATGTTTTAGGAGCTGTTTCTCAATAACCAAAAGTGTCAAATAATGTTTTAGGAGCTGTTTCTCAACAACCAAAGTGTCAAATAATGGTTAGAAGCTGTGTTTCAACAACCAAAAGTGTCAAATAATGTTTTAGGAGCTGTTTCTCAATAACCAAAAGTGTAAAATAATGTTTTAGGAGCTGTTTCTCAACAACCAAAGTGTCAAATAATGGTTAGAAGCTGTTTTTCAACAACCAAAAGTGTCAAATAATGTTTTAGGAGCTGTTTCTCAATAACCAAAAGTGTAAAATAATGTTTTAGGAGCTGTTTCTCAACAACCAAAGTGTCAAATAATGGTTAGAAGCTGTTTTTCAACAACCAAAAGTGTAAAATAATGTTTTAGGAGCTGTTTCTCAATAACCAAAAGTGTAAAATAATGTTTTAGGAGCTGTTTCTCAACAACCAAAGTGTCAAATAAAGGTTAGAAGCTGTTTTTCAACAACCAAAAGTGTCAAGTAATGTTTTAGGAGCTGTTTCTCAATAACCAAAAGTGTAAAATAATTTGCCTCCCAAAATAATTTGCCAAAATAATTTGCCTCCCAAAATAATTTGCCTCCCAAAATGATTTGCCAAAATAATTTGACTCCCAAAATAATTTGACTCCCAAAATAATTTGACTCCCAAAATAATTTGACTCCCAAAATAATTTGCCTCCCAAAATAATTTGTCAAATAATGTTTTAGGAGCAATAACCAAAAGTGTAAAATAATTTGCCTCCCAAAATAATTTGCCAAAATAATTTGCCTCCCAAAATAATTTGCCAAAATAATTTGCCTCCCAAAATGATTTGCCAAAATAATTTGCCTCCCAAAATAATTTGCCTCCCAAAATAATTTGCCAAAATAATTTCTCCCAAAATAATTTGCCTCCCAAAATAATTTGCCAAAATAATTTGCCTCCCAAAATAATTTGCCTCCCAAAATAATTTGCCAAAATAATTTGCCTCCCAAAATAATTTGCCACCCAAAATAATTTGCCTCCCAAAATAATTTGCCTCCCAAAATAATTTGCCAAAATAATTTGCCTCCCAAAATAATTTGCCAAAATAATTTGCCTCCCAAAATAATTTGACTCCCAAAATAATTTGCCAAAATAATTTGCCTCCCAAAATAATTTGACTCCCAAAATAATTTGACTCCCAAAATAATTTGACTCCCAAAATAATTTGACTCCCAAAATAATTTGACTCCCAAAATAATTTGCCAAAATAATTTGCCTCCCAAAATAATTTGCCTCCCAAAATAATTTGCCAAAATAATTTGGTTGAGAAACTTTGCCAAAATAATTTGCCTCCCAAAATAATTTGCCTAACAAAATAATTTGCCTCACAAAATAATTTGCCTCACAAAATAATTTGCCTCACAAAATAATTTGCCAAAATAATTTGCCAAAATAATTTGCCTCCCAAAATAATTTGCCTCCCAAAATAATAATAATCACAAATAATAATAATAACCAAAAGTGTAAAATAATGTTTTAGGAGCTGTTTCTCAATAACCAAAAGTGTAAAATAATGTTTTAGGAGCTGTTTCTTAACAACCAAAGTGTCAAATAATGGTTAGAAGCTGTTTTTCAACAACCAAAAGTGTCAAATAATGTTTTAGGAGCTGTTTCTCAACAAC
This sequence comes from Protomyctophum bolini, assembly GCF_963924005.1. Lineage (NCBI taxonomy): Eukaryota > Metazoa > Chordata > Actinopteri > Myctophiformes > Myctophidae > Protomyctophum > Protomyctophum bolini. The sequence continues at coordinate 4,949,899 of NC_137866.1, forward strand.
CAAAAGTGTAAAATAATGTTTTAGGAGCTGTTTCTCAACAACCAAAGTGTCAAATAATGGTTAGAAGCTGTTTTTCAACAACCAAAAGTGTCAAATAATGTTTTAGGAGCTGTTTCTCAATAACCAAAAGTGTAAAATAATGTTTTAGGAGCTGTTTCTCAACAACCAAAGTGTCAAATAATGGTTAGAAGCTGTTTTTCAACAACCAAAAGTGTCTAATAATGTTTTAGGAGCTGTTTCTCAACAACCAAAAGTGTAAAATAATGTTTTAGGAGCTGTTTCTCAACAACCAAAGTGTCAAATAATGTTTAGAAGCTGTTTTTCAACAACCAAAAGTGTCAAATAATGTTTTAGGAGCTGTTTCTCAATAACCAAAAGTGTAAAATAATGTTTTAGGAGCTGTTTCTCAACAACGGTTAGAAGCTGTTTTTCAACAACCAAAAGTGTCAAATAATGTTTTGCATAATAATTTGCCTCCCAAAATGATTTGCCAAAATAATTTGACTCCCAAAATAATTTGACTCCCAAAATAATTTGACTCCCAAAATAATTTGCCTCCCAAAATAATTTGCCTCCCAAAATAATTTGTCAAATAATGTTTTAGGAGCAATAACCAAAAGTGTAAAATAATTTGCCTCCCAAAATAATTTGCCTCCCAAAATAATTTGCCTCCCAAAATGATTTGCCAAAATAATTTGCCTCCCAAAATAATTTGCCAAAATAATTTGCCTCCCAAAATAATTTGCCTCCCAAAATAATTTGTCTCCCAAAATAATTTGCCTCCCAAAATAATTTGCCTCCCAAAATAATTTGCCTCCCAAAATAATTTGCCAAAATAATTTGCCTCCCAAAATAATTTGCCTCCCAAAATAATTTGCCACCCAAAATAATTTGCCTCCCAAAATAATTTGCCAAAATAATTTGCCTCCCAAAATAATTTGCCAAAATAATTTGCCTCCCAAAATAATTTGCCAAAATAATTTGCCTCCCAAAATAATTTGCCAAAATAATTTGCCTCCCAAAATAATTTGACTCCCAAAATAATTTGACTCCCAAAATAATTTGACTCCCAAAATAATTTGACTCCCAAAATAATTTGCCTCCCAAAATAATTTGCCTCCCAAAATAATTTGCCTCCCAAAATAATTTGCCAAAATAATTTGGTTGTTGAGAAACTTTGCCAAAATAATTTGCCTCCCAAAATAATTTGCCAAAATAATTTGCCTAACAAAATAATTTGCCAAAATAATTTGCCTCACAAAATAATTTGCCTCCCAAAATAATTTGCCAAAATAATTTGCCTCCCAAAATAATTTGCCTCCCAAAATAATTTGCCAAAATAATTTGACTCCCAAAATAATTTGACTCCCAAAATAATTTGACTCCCAAAATAATTTGACTCCCAAAATAATTTGCCTCCCAAAATAATTTGCCTCCCAAAATAATTTGCCTCCCAAAATAATTTGCCAAAATAATTTGGTTGTTGAGAAACTTTGCCAAAATAATTTGCCTCCCAAAATAATTTGCCAAAATAATTTGCCTAACAAAATAATTTGCCAAAATAATTTGCCTCACAAAATAATTTGCCTCCCAAAATAATTTGCCAAAATAATTTGCCTCCCAAAATAATTTGCCTCCCAAAATAATAATAATCACAAATAATAATAATAACCAAAAGTGTAAAATAATGTTTTAGGAGCTGTTTCTCAACAACCAAAGTGTCAAATAATGGTTAGAAGCTGTTTTTCAACAACCAAAAGTGTCAAATAATGTTTTAGGAGCTGTTTCTCAACAACCAAAAGTGTAAAATAATGTTTTAGGAGCTGTTTCTCAACAACCAAAGTGTCAAATAATGGTTAGAAGCTGTTTTTCAACAACCAAAAGTGTCAAATAATGTTTTAGGAGCTGTTTCTCAATAACCAAAAGTGTAAAATAATGTTTTAGGAGCTGTTTCTCAACAACCAAAGTGTCAAATAATGGTTAGAAGCTGTTTTTCAACAACCAAAAGTGTCTAATAATGTTTTAGGAGCTGTTTCTCAACAACCAAAAGTGTAAAATAATGTTTTAGGAGCTGTTTCTCAACAACCAAAGTGTCAAATAATGTTTAGAAGCTGTTTTTCAACAACCAAAAGTGTCAAATAATGTTTTAGGAGCTGTTTCTCAATAACCAAAAGTGTAAAATAATGTTTTAGGAGCTGTTTCTCAACAACGGTTAGAAGCTGTTTTTCAACAACCAAAAGTGTCAAATAATGTTTTAGGAGCTGTTTCTCAATAACCAAAAGTGTAAAATAATGTTTTAGGAGCTGTTTCTCAACAACCAAAGTGTCAAATAATAGTTTAGGAGCTGTTTTTCAACAACCAAAAGTGTCAAATAATGTTTTAGGAGCTGTTTCTCAATAACCAAAAGTGTAAAATAATGTTTTAGGAGCTGTTTCTCAACAACCAAAGTGTCAAATAATGGTTAGAAGCTGTTTTTCAACAACCAAAAGTGTCAAATAATGTTTTAGGAGCTGTTTCTCAATAACCAAAAGTGTAAAATAATGTTTTAGGAGCTGTTTCTCAACAACCAAAGTGTCAAATAATGGTTAGAAGCTGTTTTTCAACAACCAAAAGTGTCAAATAATGTTTTAGGAGCTGTTTCTCAATAACCAAAAGTGTCAAATAATGTTTTAGGAGCTGTTTCTCAACAACCAAAGTGTCAAATAATGGTTAGAAGCTGTGTTTCAACAACCAAAAGTGTCAAATAATGTTTTAGGAGCTGTTTCTCAATAACCAAAAGTGTAAAATAATGTTTTAGGAGCTGTTTCTCAACAACCAAAGTGTCAAATAATGGTTAGAAGCTGTTTTTCAACAACCAAAAGTGTCAAATAATGTTTTAGGAGCTGTTTCTCAATAACCAAAAGTGTAAAATAATGTTTTAGGAGCTGTTTCTCAACAACCAAAGTGTCAAATAATGGTTAGAAGCTGTTTTTCAACAACCAAAAGTGTCAAATAATGTTTTAGGAGCTGTTTCTCAATAACCAAAAGTGTAAAATAATGTTTTAGGAGCTGTTTCTCAACAACCAAAGTGTCAAATAATGGTTAGAAGCTGTTTTTCAACAACCAAAAGTGTCAAGTAATGTTTTAGGAGCTGTTTCTCAATAACCAAAAGTGTAAAATAATGTTTTAGGAGCTGTTTCTCAACAACCAAAGTGTCAAATAATGGTTAGAAGCTGTTTTTCAACAACCAAAAGTGTCAAATAATGTTTTAGGAGCTGTTTCTCAATAACCAAAAGTGTAAAATAATGTTTTAGGAGCTGTTTCTCAACAACCAAAGTGTCAAATAATGGTTAGAAGCTGTTTCTCAACAACCAAAGTGTCAAATAATGGTTAGAAGCTGTTTTTCAACAACCAAAAGTGTCAAATTATGTTTTAGGAGCTGTTTCTCAATAACCAAAAGTGTAAAATAATGTTTTAGGAGCTGTTTCTCAACAACCAAAGTGTCAAATAATGTTTTAGGAGCTGTTTCTCAATAACCAAAAGTGTAAAATAATGTTTTAGGAGCTGTTTCTCAACAACCAAAGTGTCAAATAATGGTTAGAAGCTGTTTTTCAACAACCAAAAGTGTCAAATAATGTTTTAGGAGCTGTTTCTCAATAACCAAAAGTGTCAAATAATGTTTTAGGAGCTGTTTCTCAATAACCAAAAGTGTAAAATAATGTTTTAGGAGCTGTTTCTCAACAACCAAAGTGTCAAATAATGGTTAGAAGCTGTTTTTCAACAACCAAAAGTGTCAAATAATGTTTTAGGAGCTGTTTCTCAATAACCAAAAGTGTAAAATAATGTTTTAGGAGCTGTTTCTCAACAACCAAAGTGTCAAATAATGGTTAGAAGCTGTTTTTCAACAACCAAAAGTGTCAAATAATGTTTTAGGAGCTGTTTCTCAATAACCAAAAGTGTAAAATAATGTTTTAGGAGCTGTTTCTCAACAACCAAAGTGTCAAATAATGGTTAGAAGCTGTTTTTCAACAACCAAAAGTGTCAAGTAATGTTTTAGGAGCTGTTTCTCAATAACCAAAAGTGTAAAATAATGTTTTAGGAGCTGTTTCTCAACAACCAAAGTGTCAAATAATGGTTAGAAGCTGTTTTTCAACAACCAAAAGTGTCAAATAATGTTTTAGGAGCTGTTTCTCAATAACCAAAAGTGTAAAATAATGTTTTAGGAGCTGTTTCTCAACAACCAAAGTGTCAAATAATGGTTAGAAGCTGTTTCTCAACAACCAAAGTGTCAAATAATGGTTAGAAGCTGTTTTTCAACAACCAAAAGTGTCAAATGATGTTTTAGGAGCTGTTTCTCAATAACCAAAAGTGTAAAATAATGTTTTAGGAGCTGTTTCTCAACAACCAAAGTGTCAAATAATGTTTTAGGAGCTGTTTCTCAATAACCAAAAGTGTAAAATAATGTTTTAGGAGCTGTTTCTCAACAACCAAAGTGTCAAATAATGGTTAGAAGCTGTTTTTCAACAACCAAAAGTGTCAAATAATGTTTTAGGAGCTGTTTCTCAATAACCAAAAGTGTCAAATAATGTTTTAGGAGCTGTTTCTCAATAACCAAAAGTGTAAAATAATGTTTTAGGAGCTGTTTCTCAACAACCAAAGTGTCAAATAATGGTTAGAAGCTGTTTTTCAACAACCAAAAGTGTCAAATAATGTTTTAGGAGCTGTTTCTCAATAACCAAAAGTGTAAAATAATTTGCCAAAATAATTTGCCTCCCAAAATAATTTGCCAAAATAATTTGCCTCCCAAAATAATTTGCCTCCCAAAATAATTTGCCAAAATAATTTGCCTCCCAAAATAATTTGCCAAAATAATTTGCCTCCCAAAATAATTTGCCAAAATAATTTGCCTCCCAAAATAATTTGCCTCCCAAAATAATTTGCCTCCCAAAATAATTTGCCAAAATAATTTGCCTCCCAAAATAATTTGCCAAAATAATTTGCCTCCCAAAATGTGTCAAATAATGGTTAGAAGCTGTTTTTCAACAACCAAAAGTGTCAAATAATGTTTTAGGAGTAATGGGTGTGACAAATCTCACAAATTCAAATCTCAAATCGAACAAAATCTCAAATCGAACAAATCTCAAATCGAACAAATATATATAAAAATAAGAAATAAATGAGAAAGAAATAGGAAAAACAATAAGAAAAAAATAAGAAAGAAATAGGGAAAAAAATAAGAATTTTCTCATTTCTTATTATTTCTCATAACTCACGTTGTGGTGGAAAAAGTACTCAAATATGTTACTTAAAGGGATTTTTCACTTTCAAAAATACTTTTGGTAATTTTATCATCTACTTGGGTTTTTGTGAGCACCCCAGACAGTTTTTTATGTTGCTTGATTCAGCAATCCTAATATGTGAGGTGCCCGTGTTTTGTCTTTTGTTTCCATAGTATTTTAGCTGTGGGGAAGCTAAAATATCTAAATACTGTATCGAACAACTTCAAAACTGTCTGGGGTGCTCACAAAAGCCTGAGTAGAATTATGACCAAGAGTGCTTTCTTGTGTGAAGTGAAATATCCCTTTAAGTAAAAGTATCATTACTGCAATGTAGAAATTGTGAAAGTCTAGTAATTTAAAAAATAACTTTTCTAGCTTGTAGTTGGTCATATAGTCTATGGAATGAAAAAGAATTTAGTTTTAGTCATATTTTAGTAATCTGAAAAGTTTTAGTCGACTAAATGTATTTTGGCAGGCCCGTAATGTAATGTGCACGTTCATAATGCATATGTATGCCAGCGGATGTTTATTCTGTTTATTTCCCTCTGTCAGATGCTAAAGCGGTGGAGAAGACATGTCCTGGCCCTGCTGTGGACAACAGCGTGTCCACTGGCAGAGCAGGGGCTTCGTACGTGATGGGAGAGGCCTTGATCTTCACCTGCAAACGGGGTTTCTGGATGGACGGACCCCCGCGGGTCACATGTGGTCCTGCGGGCCAGTGGCAGCCTCGGCTTCCAAGCTGTCTGCAGTCTGTTGAACCGTCTGCCCAACCCAAACCACCGGGTGAGTTGTTGATGTTGACCCTATAGTGTTGTCCCTACTCTGGGGGAAATGGTAGGCGATGTTGACCCTAGTGTGTCCCTACTCTGGGGGAAATGGTAGGCGATGTTGACCCTAGTGTGTCCCTTCTCTGGGGGGAAATGGTAGGCGATGTTGACCCTAGTGTGTCCCTTCTCTGGGGGGAAATGGTAGGCGAAAATCGCACAATCTACAAGCTCACAACCTGCCGCGTTTGCAACACGCTCGGAGCTTGTATATTTGAGATTGGGCTGGAAATCCAAAATATGGGAAAACAGCACATAGCTTATGTTATAATTTGTCATTCTCATGAAACAAATGTGTTTTATAAACCTATTTGTTGAGAAATGTTGTCTTGTCAAGTTCAAGTTCTTTATCAATGTCCCCGGAGGGCAATTTTATTTGCAGCAGTTCATAGAGGTTTGAAACATAAAAATCACACCCGTGTGAAGTGAGGGGTGCTAATATATTAAAGTCTAAAGGTCATTACACACTGGCGAATTGGCGATGCGATATATTCGTGCGAATAATTCGCATTAAAAAAAAAAACAATTGAAGTCCATGCAAGCTTCCACATCAGTGGCGAATGTGCGAAAATGCGACCGTTTTCGCTCTTTATTTGTTCGCTCTGGTGTCGTATTTTGCAGAGATTCGCAGGCGAACTGCAACATGCAATATTTCGCATTTTCAGATCGCTTATTCGCATCGCGTCGCTAATTCGCCAGTGTGTAATGACCTTAACTCATGTTGATTAGGTGATTCACAATATGTAACAATGAGTCTAGGAGCTTCCTCCACTGGTGATGTCATCACCGTGCAACTCCATTCTGCAATCTTTTATATCAATTGCATAATTATAGTGATGGAAGAAGAAACCAATATTGGTGTTTAGATTATTTAAATATCAGAAGTTCGTCCCTTATCTGTTACTGAACCGTTATCTTGCAAGTATGATCGAACCCTACAAACCCTCCCACGCACTCAGATCAGCCAACGCAGGGAAGCTGGAAGTACCCTCACTAAAAACGCCGGGACAACGCTTCACACGTCCCAAACTCTTCTCCCTTCTGGCTCCAAAACTGTGGAATGCACTTCCCATTGCAGTCAGAACTGCAGCATCACTCCCAATCTTCCGCCGTAGTCTGAAAACCCACCTTTTCAGACTCCATCATGGCCCATAGCACTTACCCCACCCCCTTAGATAGCATTTCTGTAGACTTAGATAGCATTTGATACAGACTTATAGCATGTTATGTAGACAGCACTATAATTGCATTGTATGTAGTCATAGTACAGATGTATAGCATAGTAGTATAGATGTATAGTTTACATGTATAGTTTCATTATAGATATTCCACTGTTACATTCTTAGTTTACGCATGTTTCATGATAAATGTTTTATTTGATGTATTCCCATGCTTTTTTGTTCTTGCTTAATGTAAGTCGCTCTGGATTAAGAGCGTCTGCTAAATGCCTAAATTGTAAATGAGCTTAGAGCTGACATGCTTAATTCCTGGCTATAGGTGAGTGTGACGCACCGCAGCTCAACGACCAACCCACTATCCTCCTTCACGATGACTACATTACCCAGAAGACCGCTGTGTTTCCTGCTGGCTCCAGAGTGAGCTACGTGTGTGAGTTGGGATACGTACCAGCAGGGGGCAGCAGTTACCGCCATTGTATCAACGGACAGTGGACCAGGCTCACATTGAGATGTGAACGTAAGTATAACTACTTAATGTACTTACTAACTAACAGGCCTACTGTACTTAAAATATCCTTTGCCGTAAAGATACTTGCTAAGTGATATTCTTTGTTAAATAGCTCTATATTCTGATAGTAATCTTTACTATGTCTGTTCATATTCTGATAGTAATCATTGCTAATGTTCAGTAATGGCAGCCTCCCCATCTCTCCAGCTCTTAAAGTAAATAGAAAATAAATTTTCAGGTTGGCATATAAATGTTATCCAATCAGATGAGAGGGCTCATAGAGGTTAAACAAGAGTGTGTGTGTGTGTGTGTGTGTGTGTGTGTGTGTGTGTGTGTGTGTGTGTGTGTGTGTGTGTGTGTGTGTGTGTGTGTGTGTGTGAATTGATGACACAAAGAAATTAGCAGAATAAATGTGAAGCTGATAATTGGCTACACTCTCCTTATTGGATGAAGTTGGTAACGCACCTGAAAATGTATTTTCAGAGCTGTTTTCTATTATCTGTAGAGACCGTTAGCCTACTGTGTGTGTGTGTGTGTGTGTGTGTGTGTGTTTGCCATGGGTGGGGTAGGGGGATTCAATCTTACTGTAACTCTCACACACACACACACACACACACACACACACACACACACACACACATTTATATTTTAAAAATAAATCCTTTTTGTAAAATGTTAAATCTCTACAGGGATCGTACCTTTGCTATAGACTCTATAGTATAGTGTTTGTTCAGTAGGCCACCACGCAGACACTGGCAACATCATCTTGTTTGTGTGTGACCCAAACAGGGAAGTCCTGCGGCTCTGCAGGGGAAGTCTCCAACGGTCATTTTTTGTACAGTGGAGCAGAGTTTGGAGACTCTGCTACAGCGGTCTGTGATGAAGGGTAAGAACGTTATACATTATGTTACTGTACATTTATACACGGCAGCCCAATCTCCACGAGGCTGGTGGGTCACGTACACTAAAGCTATGACAAAGCAAATGTTCGTTGACTAAGGTTTTTCACTGACAAACTAAATAAAAACTAAATATAAAAACCAAGCTACGATGACTAACACTAAGACTAAATGTATTGTCAATTTTGTCAACAAATAAAAACTAGACTAAAATGTTAGGGAGGAACTAGTGGGAAAGAGATCCAGTAGAACTAAAAGATGAGTCATATTATGCTTGGTTGCTCACAACGCGTGGCGCTGCCACGCATTGTGAGCTTGTAGATCTGCTTTTTTCAGGTTGTTTAAAATCAGCCATCTAATTTAACAATTGTGGAGTTGGTCACGTGGCTTTTGGTTGACAGAAACTGGTCGACATGTTCTGTTGCCCCAACAGCGGCAGAAACAAGCCCTTTTAACCAGGCTACTTGCACACACTACAACTCGCTTACAATTCGCAAACCTGGCAACACTGCTCCGTGTTCTCATAGGCCCTCCAGGCCCGCCCCCACAGCTACTTTTCAGTCTCACAATCGGCCATCTTGCTTTTTACTTCGATGCGCGAGTGGACATTTAATGCAAATACATTAATTATAGCTCCAGCAAGCAAACACAAACACCTCAACTCCATCTCATTGTGAATAAGAATTCCGAGGGGAAAAATAATTTTTGGAACGCCACTTTCACCCAGTATGAAGCTAAATGTGGAAGCCGTGTGTGTCACACCAACACTGGTGACCCAGAGAATCCTGTGCCGATTCTCAGGCATCTGGCCTGAGGCACTGCCTGCGAGTTGGCTCTGCGTGCGCTTTTTCCAACTCTCACTGATTTATCTAGCTCACACGTCAATCACAGTCAGCAGCTCTCAGCCTGCACACACACGCACGTCTGTCTTGCGCACACGTGCACACACACACACACACACACACACAGAGACACACAGGAATAGGCATGCAGGCTAAGGCGAGTGGCAATTTAATGCAAATAAATTATTTATAGGTCCAGCAAGCAAATCATGATGGTCTGTAGGTCACAATCACATTCCGATTTGAGGGGTTGTGTTTTGTATGACATTTTGGCCAGTAGTTTTATATCTATCTCAGCTTTTGCCTGATAGCACACATGCTAACAGTGCTGACCACAACGTTAGCAGCATTTGATGACAGCTTGCCATAGCAACGTACAGTGTGCGCAGACCTAACGTGAGCTTCTGGGACAGAAACTTGCGTTTTCATGACAGCAGCAGCTGCTGCACCCTGTGATAGATACTGTGCTAAAGGTTCAGGTTCAGGTTCAGGTTCAGGTTTATTTGTCATTTGTATAAATACAGAGTATACATACAATGAAATTTGTTTTGCTCAGAGCACTCTCAATCTTACATACACAGGACAACAAAAAGACGAAAAACAGGAAAAGAAAGTGCAAGTGAAATGAAGTGCAATACAGTTCGAGGTCAGCTGTTCAGCAGCCTGACTGCCTGGGGGTAGAAACTGTTACTGAGACGGGTGGTACGAGATTTGATGCTCTGGTAGCGTTTTTTGGAAGGGAGTAGTTTGAACAGGGTATTTGCGGGGTGGCTGGTGTCTTCCATGATGTTGTGGGCTTTTTTCATACAGCGAGTGGTGTAGATGTTATGGAGACTGGGTAATTCTGTAGTGCCGATGATTTTAGCTGCTGTTTTAATGGTCCTCTGCAACCTATTGCAATCCTGAGCGGTCGTGTTACCGTACCACACTGTGATGCAGCCAGTTAAGACACTTTCGATTATACATCGATAAAAATTCACTAGACCTTTAGTACTTAAGCCAAATTTTTTAAGGCGCCTCAGAAAGTACAGTCGCTGCTGCGCCTTCTTGAGGATGTACTCGTTGTTGAGTGACCATGTAAATGTGTCTGTGATGTGTATGCCCAGGAATTTAAAGTTATCAACTATGTCGACAGATGACCCTTTGATGGAAATGGGGGTGTGGATACCTTTGGACTTCCTAAAGTCTACAATGATTTCTTTGGTCTTATTGGTGTTAAGTGAGAGGTTGTTGTTATCGCACCATAGAGTTAGATCCTCTATCTCCCTCCTATAGGCCCTCTCATCACCGTCGGTTACCAGTCCGATCACTGTGGTATCATCCGCAAATTTAATTATGATGTTATTCTCATATCTGGCGACACAATCAAAAGTAAACAAGCTGTACAGCAGAGGACTGAGGCAGCAGCCTTGGGGCGCACCCGTTCTGGTGAGAATTGTGGATGAGGTTCTCTCTCCTATGCGCACACACTGGGGCCTACCCGTCAGAAAATCAAATAGCCATTTACAGATGGAGCTGCCCACACCAAGGCCACTGAGTTTCAACACTAATTTAGATGGTACAATAGTGTTAAATGCGGAACTATAGTCTATGAACAGTAGTCTGACATAAGAGCTTTTCTTTTCTAGATGTACCAGGGCAGTGTGCAAAGCAAGAGAGATTGCGTCGTCCACAGATCTATTTGAACAGTAAGCAAACTGTAGGGGATCAATAGTAGCGGGAATGATGCTCTTGATATAAGAGATAACCATTTTCTCCAGACATTTCATGAGAACAGATGTCAAAGCAACAGGTCGGTAATCGTTGAGACAGGTAACAGGTTTTTTCTTGGCAATGGGTACAATTATTGTTTTTTTAAAACACAATGGCACCACGCACAATGACAGGGATAGGTTAAATATGTCTGTATAGACCCATGACAGCTGGTTATAGCATGTCTTAAGGACACGACAGGCTATCCCATCTGGCCCTGCAGCTTTATGAGCATTAACTTTTTGAAACGCTTTACTCACAGTCCTCTGCGCCACCTGCAGGTCCACCGCCTCAGGTGCGCTCTGCGCCGTAGCAGGGTCCGTGTTGTGAGCCTCGAAGCGGGCAAAAAAGTTATTCAGCTCGTCCGGTAAAGACGCGGAGGTGTCAGTGATATTACCTGACTTGGGTTTATAGCCCGTAACCGCCTGTAGTCCGCTCCACATTCGCCGCGAGTCGCAGCCGCTGTAGTTGAGTTCTAATTTGTCCCTGTACTGTCTCTTTGCGGCTTTGATAGCCTTTCTCAGTTCGTACCTGGATCGCTTGTAGAGTTCGACATCCCCGGATTTGAAGGCGATGGTGCGCTCCCTCAGTTTGATGCGTATGTCATTGTTAATCCATGGCTTCTGGTTGGGATAGGAGCGAACGGAACGTACTGGAATGCAGATATCCACACAGAACTTGACGTAGTCGCCGACAGAATCCGCATATTCATCCAGACTCGTGGCAGAGTCCTTGAAAATGGTCCAATCTGTCGCATCAAGGCAGCCCTGGAGTTTGGTAACGTGATCTGTGGACCAGCACTGTACCGATCTCACTGTGGGCTGCTCACACTTCACCTTCTGCTTAAAGGCAGGGAGTAGAAGCACGGCCAGGTGGTCGGATTTCCCAAAGTGAGGGCGCGGTAGCGCTCTATAAGCAGCCTTGATGGTGGAATAACAGTGATCGAGAGTTTTATTCCCTCTGGTTGGGCATTTGACATGTTGGTAGTACTTTGGTAACACAGTTTTCATGTTACAGTGGTTAAAGTCCCCCGCCACAATTGATACGGCCTCCGGGTGTATATTCTCCTGTTTGCTAATGACGCCATACAGCTCATCCAACGCCTCGGCTGCCTTGACTTCTGGCGGAATGTAAACAGCCGTTAGCAGTACACAGGGGAACTCCCTGGGGAGATAGAATGGTCTGCATCTTAATGTCAGATGTTCTAGTACTGGCGAGCAGTACTGTGAGGCAATAACCACATCGGTGCACCAAGTGTCATTAATGAGGAAACAAACACCACCTCCCTTTGACTTGCCCGTGACCGTCCTGGAACGGTCAGTGCGGAACACGGAAAACCCCTCCGGTTGTATCGCCCTGTCGGGTGTGTTTGAGCTCAACCACGACTCTGTGAAGCAAAACACACAGCAGTTCTTTATATCCCGCTGTGAACGTAAGCGGCTGTGGAGGTCATCCAGCTTGTTCTCATCGAGAGACTGAACATTAGCGAGCAGCATACTGGGGATCGGGGGTCTGGTAGGTCGTCCTCGTAACCTCACTAGGACGCCACCTCTCTTACCCCGTCTGTGTTTGTTGCTGCTCCGTGGCGGGGTATCCGCGTTGCTATTGTTGTTGTTGTTGTAAAGTTCTCTCGGTAAATACCGTGGCTTCCAATCGCTGGGAACATCCAATCTTATGTCCAGTAATGTCTTACGGTCATAAACAAGATGCTAAAGCAACACAAAACAACATCCACACGCAAACCAAAACAAAACAAACCAGGGACCAGGGTTGCCACATATCGTGGATGTGAGAGTGAAACAAGCAACCAGGTCTATAAAAATGTTAATAGGCCAGTTCAAAGTAGGTAAATCAGAAATGGTCCGGAAATTAGTCTTAAAATAATCAATTATAGTGTTGACTGTCACACTTTGTTGTCTAATGTTGTTTCAGAGCAGTGGAACTCAAACATTTCCATGTCAAGGACTACCAATAGATAAACAAGTCCAAAGTAGCTTATAATGATCAGACTTGGCAACACTGTCTCTGGTTGAACGTTCTACTTTACAAGCTCACACATATGAAATATGTTTTTTTGAATCTTCAAACTGAGACATATTTGATGATAATACTGTTAGCACAGTCATCATACTCCAAGAGCATACAAATGGAACCAAATGGACCCTGATTTTCCCAGAGAGCAAATGGTATCAAATGGGGGTCTGTGGCCTAATGCATTTCAAACTGGGGCTTCTTGGTATTATATTCTCTGCATATCTTATCAACTTGGGGTGAATATTTCACCACAATACTTTACTGAATATTTCACAAGAATATAACACAAGAGTCAAATGTACGGTCAAATGTAATCACAATATAGGCTACAGATGTAAATATTTATGACACAGTAAAATGTTGAAAATTAGTGCTATCCCCCCCCCCACACACACACACACACACACACACACGACAGGCAAGGCTGTTGTTTGCATCGTTAGCAGGCAGCAGCTACCTTGGCACTGCTCTCTGTGACTGTAGTTGTTTCACCATGTTTGTGTATTTATGAGAAATAAAAAACACTTTCTGTTATTATAATAATTCTGTCAACTCCCGCTATTTCCTTCTTCCCATATTGCGCTGCAATGTAACTAGGATTCGCCGGCCGGAGGCCGGCGAAATTCTAGTTATGACACAATCGAGGCCCGCCAAAATACATTTTAGTCCACTAAATCAGCTGTAGATTTAGTCGACTAAAACTAAGTAGCCTGGACATGACGCTAGTATGACACTAGTATGTCGCAGGGACTTACCCCCAATCCAACCCTTGATGCTGAGTGTCAAGCAGGGAGGCACTGGGTCCCATTTTTAGAGTCTTTGGTATGACCCGGCCGGGGATCGAACCCCGACCTCCCAGTCTCAGGGCGGACACTCTAACCACAAGGCCACTGAGCACTAAAACTAGACTAACACTAAAACATTTCAGATTACTAAAATATGACGGTCGGTATAGTGCTGTCGCCTCACAGCTAGAAGGTCCTGGGTTCAATTGGCGAAAGGGCCTTTCTGTGTGGAGTTTGCATGTCCTCCCCGTGTCCCCTAGGGCAGGGGTTCCCAAACTTTTTTGGACCAGGTACCCCTTTTGGGGTAGATATTTTTCCAGGTACCCTCTCATCCTCGCAACACGGATAACAATATATTTACAACCACAAGCAGTGTTTCCTGCAGGAAAAAGCTTTGGCATGGTGCTGGGCACAGGCCGCAATTTTGATTAATTAATTAATTAATTTGATTCATTAATTAATAAGATTAATACATTAAGATTAATTTGTATTATTGCTCTTGTATTGCTATTGGAGACACTGGGGGGACACTGGGGGACACTGGGCAGGCACTGAGGAGGCACTGGGGAGACACTGGGGAGGCACTCAGGGGGGCACTGGGGAGGCACTGGGAAGGCACTCGGGGGGGCACACTGGGGAGACACTGGGAAGGCACTCAGGGGCACACTGGGGAGGCACTGGGGAGGCACTGGGAAGGCACTCAGGGGGACACTGTCTAAATGTAGACGTCTAAATGTAGACGTCTAAATGTAGACGTCTAAATGTAAGTTTGGGAACCACTGCTTTAAACACTTTAGCACTTTATGAACATGAACAAAATAGATGGGTCCCCCCTGGAACTCCCTCAGGTACCCCTGGGGGTCCCCGGACCCCACTTTGGGAACCACTGGTCTAAATGTATACAGACGTCTAAATGTAGACGTCTAAATGTAGACGTCTAAATGTAAGTTTGGGAACCACTGCTTTAAACACTTTAGCACTTTATGAACATGAACAAAATAGATGGGTCCCCCCTGGAACTCCCTCAGGTACCCCTGGGGGTCCCCGGACCCCACTTTGGGAACCACTGGTCTAAATGTATACAGACGTCTAAATGTAGACGTCTAAATGTAGACGTCTAAATGTAGACGTCTAAATGTAAGTTTGGGAACCACTGCTTTAAACACTTTAGCACTTTATGAACATGAACAAAATAGATGGGTCCCCCCTGGAACTCCCTCAGGTACCCCTGGGGGTCCCCGGACCCCACTTTGGGAACCTCTGCCCTAGGGTACTGTAGGTACCCTCACAAAAACATGCAGTAATCCTGGTCTCTATACTACCTCCCCCTGGCCAGCCGGGGAACCTGATGGAGGGGAAAGGAACTGGCCGGAATAACGTGTTCCTTCCACACGCTACGTCCGGCCCGGGGAAACTCTCCCCTGTCAGGTGAAAAGAAGCAGCTTGGACTCCTCATGCATAGAAGGAAGCATGAGCTCAGTCTGCTGCCCCCCCCCCCCCAGGTTGGCAGAGGAAGTGTAGCGCCCAGGATTACATTAGATAATTGACACTGGGTGAAAAAAATGGGTTGGAAAATCGTGGGATAAAAAATATATATATATTATAATAATGCTGTCAAACTCAACACTATGGGCTCCATTTTCGTCACCACTAAACCCCATATCCCTAAACTTATTTGCCTTTTTTTACTATTTTGACTAGTTAAAATGCCAGTCTACAAGCTCACAACGTGTCAATGTAGATTGGCGACGAAAATGGAGCCTTATATGCGGTACATTATGTGTCATTGCTGACCTGTGGTCCATGTGTTTAATTTATTTGTCCTACTCTGTTGTCAGGTATGACATGGTCGGCCACAAAACCAGGAACTGCATGAGTTCAGGAGTGTGGGACGGCCGAGTTCCTGTCTGTGAAGGTAATAATGATAATATACAGTGTTTAGTATAAAACTGACAAAATAATCAACTAGAATTTAGAGGGAAAATAGTTAGACATAACAATTATATTATATCTAAAAAGAAAATAACTAAAAACTGTATTAAAAACACTCATTGGGCTAAACCCCAAATGTGCTGACCTCATCAGATTTGTGGAAATTTGCCACAGGAGTTGAATTTCAAACTTTTAGTACATGTTATTAGACACCTTTAGAAACATATTGGTGAAGACATTTAACTTTTAGTACATGTTATTAGACACCTTTAGAAACATATTGGTGAAGACATTTAACTTTTAGTACATGTTATTAGACACCTTTAGAAACATATTGGTGAAGACCAATATATGGTATATGGTAATAATGGTATCGTTTTACTTCCCTGATTTCCATAGGTTTTCTTTATCTCAGGAGGATATTAAATTAATCTTCCCTATTTAGCAGTGCTTGTTTTAACTGTTCATGTTTTGTAATGGCTTTATTTTTCTCAACCTTTTTTTGAAGTCATTACAATAAACAAAAACTGACACTGAAACTAATGACAACCTGAACCAGCAGACAAAGACAAGACACAAATGAATTAATGAAGAATAATGCTGATAAAACTAATAGGCTCTACACCTCCGGTGTCTTCCAGCCGTGCACTGCCCAGAGCCACCGTCGGTGTCTGATGCAGTGATGTCGGGGGCGTTTGAGACCTACACGTACCACAGCGTGGTGAGCTACCGCTGCCGTAAGGGGACGCTCAACGGGGACAGGCAGCTCTGGTGCACCAAGGACGGAACCTGGAGTTCCAAACCCCCCACATGCAAAGGTACCACGTGATGTTGGCTTGGATTTTGTAGTGGCAATTATTAATGGTCTCAATGTTGACAAGCAGACGAAAAGCATCAGACACAGGACTCCGGCTCAGGATTCAGGCATCGTCATCTTTATTCAGAGTTCTCAGTACAGTACAGCAAAGTGGTAGCATTAACTGTCCCAGTTCTCTCCCCCAGCATCAATGAAATCACCCCCCTTTATTCCCCAGCAGATCCACATTTACAACAATGAAATAGACAGTCAGTAACAGGTGGTCATTCAACATGTCCTTTCTTGGTTGTAGGTTGAGAGAGGAAGGCATAGGTGGCACCTACTAGCACCTACCGTATTAGGTGCTAGACTTGTTTCTGTTCTAAATGGGATAGTTACACAAATACTTGTTTGCCAATAGTGGTACAGTAAGCATGGAGACTCAGCTGTTAGATTGACAGCTGCTGTTCAGTCAGAGTTAATACACTGACACGACAACACGTATTCAGGGCGGAGTCACTACCCCCAGGGTAAGTTGTGATTTGCTCTCGTTCACTGCAATGCAATTTGCGGCATTTCCAAAACAATATTGCGCAGAGTAGCGATTATCAAACGTATTTGCAATGCTATACGTTGAAAGATCTGTTGTCCGTGGACAAGGCACGTTACCTCCGCAAGTTGGATATTATCGGCATAGATGTTTGTCCGTATGTGATTAAGGATTGGAAAAAGTTGCATTGGCAGCCATAGAAATGTCTGCCCAGGGTAAAAAAAACGGATGTGACGTTTTTGGGCGTTCCTGTCTTGTTCCGTGTCAGTGTATGGTGAAAGACTGGATGGACGGATGAGAAACACCCTAATAATGTATATGATTGTTCTATGTGGCATTCTAATATTTCCATTACATTTGCTAGGCATTATCGTAGACACATGGCTTTGTTGAGAACAGGTCAAACATACTTTTTAAAGTGAATACTTTATACCTGTGTACGCCTGTCACAGGAAATAGCAGATCTACAAGCTCAAAACCGTGATGCGTTTTGAGCTTGCAGGGCTACGTACTATTTCGATCACGTTTGTCATATCTGCCCTGTGCACCTTGTTTACAGAAATATATATATTTTTTTTTTTTCATGCATAATGTCCGGACAGAAACCATTGTTAATCACACATTATTTGACCTAATTGTGACAGCCGTATACTTGCAGTTTGATTTTCCTGAGGTCAAATTCCCGGAGGTCATACCATTTGAGATGTTCCAACATGACACTGAGGCGGTTCGGTTATTTTTTCCCCCACCTGATATTGAACCAGCTCAGAGTGTTTACACTGAAAATGAATTGGTTCAGAAATCTAAACACTGGTTTTTGGAACTGGAACCAAAAAATGGCCGCCGGTTCCGTGAAAGAACCATTAAGCCTCCAAGGGTCTAGAACGGAACCAGTTCCTGAACTGAAGTTATTTTGGTGGAAAAGAGGCCTGGGCAGACACTGACAATGTGTACCTTCGACAGGCAGCCTCTGTAGACATTTTTAAAGCACAGCTCAAGACCCACTTCTACACTCTTGCTTTTAATTGATATTTTTTTATTTTTTATTTTTATTCATGTCCTCACTGCATTACTGCTTGTTTTTTTTTTTTAATGTTTATGCCTTGCTTTTCTTTTCTTTTTTTCTCCATTGCTCTGTAAAGCACTTTGAGCTGCATTTCATGTCATGAAAGGTGCTATACAAATAAAGTTTTATTATTATTATTATTATTAATGTCACTGAGGGATGCTTGTTGAATATCTCCTTCTCCAGACATATCCTGTCCCGTCCTCCCCGACGTGCTCCACGCCTCCCGGACGGGGGCCTTAAGGCCGCCCTACGAGCACCGAGACGCCGTGTCATTTCACTGTGACTGGGGCTACGTGTTGCTGGGGTCCACCACCGTATCCTGTGGCATCGATGGACAATGGAGCCCTGAGCTTCCCACGTGTAGACGTAAGTAAAACATTGTTTATTTATGTATTAACCCATTCTGACCTGAGATCAGATTCTAAAAATGTCTTCTACATCCTGACAGTTTTCCATTCTGACCTGAGATCAGATACTAAAAATGTCTTCTACGTCAGTCGTTCTTCGATTTTTCAAAAATAGCAGACCTACAAGCTCGTAGCGCGCCACTCGTTGGCGCGCTATGAGCTTGTAGATCTGCTATTTTTCAATAGCTAAAGCATAACATAATGCTAACACCAAAAGGGGTTCCCGTCCAAAATGGATTAATAATTGTGATTAAAAAAAGAAAACACGTGCAGTAATCATATCACGGAAGATGAATGTATGGTAAAGTTGTCCGTCATACAACTGGACAGAGTTGTCTCTGTACTTTGGCTAATCTTTAAGCATGTTTTAATTATCGCAATATTGTTAAACGATATTATCACAGTAATCACATGAAACCTTCACAATATTATATTATCGTCCCATCCCTAGCTTTCTTATTACAACATTTGAACTAATTTCTTGATGTTTTTTGTTTGTTTATTTTAATTAATTCATTTTGTTTTTGTTTTTCAGTGCGTAGCCATTGGCGCGGCCATTAATGAAGCAACTCAATGCCTCCCAAAAACTATAATAATTGAGATATTTGATGTGTTCGACTGGGAACATTCAAATACAAATGTTATTTTACAGTAAGACTTTCACACCAATGATGTGGGGGGAAACTAACAGTGTTACATAAATATGATTCTTTTTTAATATTTTGTGATGCACTTAAAGAAGCTCATTGTAAAATGAGAAGCACTAAAATAAGCTACATTGTGAAACAATTGTAAAACTATTCACTAAACTGAAATTAGGTAAAACTTGTATTAACAAATTAAAGAATGATTGAAAAGACTTCTGAAATAAAGTATATTTATTCTTTGCCTTTTTGATGCACAGAAAACCCCATTAAAATGCTCTGTACATGATCCCAAGGCCCCATTTGAAAAGTGACAAAATCACAGAGAGCTCAGTGGCACCCTTGTTAAGACGACATCCATGTGAGTCACAGGTTGTGGGTTCAAGTCTAGCTGAGTTCCTTCTATACTCTTCACTGTGGGTCACATTTTGGAGAATAACACCTTGAAGAACAATGAAAAGCTGCAGAGATTCTCAGAGAGCATGTGGTGGCTCTCTGTGATAAGCTGCTGTCTATGTGAGCCACAGGTTGTGGATTCAAGTTCAGCCCATAGCCCATGGCCTTGGACGGCATACTATAGCACACCGTTTTTCATCATCTTTGAGGATTTGAAAAAAAGACGTAAATCACTATGAGTGATTTACGTCTATTTCTCAAATACTCGTTTTTCATCATTTTTGACCGAACAGGCATACTACAGTATAAAAAGGTTGGGAACCAATGTGCTATACTAAAGTACCACCTAAGAAAATATGTGTCTCTCCAAGTACCACCATAAGAACTGATCAATGTTTCATTCCACTTTTGTCTTTTTTTATTTTTTTGGGGCAACAAAACATGTGAGGGTACCTACCCTATAGGATAGGGGACACGGGGAGAACATGTGAGGGTACCTACCCTAGGGGACACGGGGAGAACATGTGAGGGTACCTACCCTAGGGGACACGGGGAGAACATGTGAGGGTACCTACCCTAGGGGACACGGGGAGAACATGTGAGGGTACCTACCCTAGGGGACACGGGGAGAACATGCAAACTCCACACAGAAAGGCCCTTTCGCCAACCCTGCCCTCGGGTATGGGCACTGACGGCGCGGAGGAGAGAACACACCCCAGTGCCCACAGCTTCTCCAGCGGGAATCGAACCAAGCTGTGAGGCGACAGCACTACCGACTGCATGTGCCAACGTGCCCCCAGATGTAGGCCTACTTAAAGTATTCCAAAAGGATACTTTTCAAAAAACATGGGCTATAACCCATCGTTTTTGTCATTTCGTCATTTTTTTCAAATCCTCAAAAATGATGAAAAACGGCGCGCTATAGTATGCCGTACGATATGGGCTATAGCCCACGGTCCAAAATGATGAGAAACGAGGCTAACTTTTTTTCAAATTTTCAAAAAACATGGGCTATAACCCATCGTTTTTGTCATTTCGTCATTTTTTTCAAATCCTCAAAAATGATGAAAAACGGCGCGCTATAGTATGCCGTACGATATGGGCTATAGCCCATGGTCCAAAATGATGAGAAACGAGGCTAACTTTTTTTTTCAAAATTTCAAAAAACATGGGCTATAACCCATCGTTTTTGTCATTTCGTCATTTTTTTCAAATCCTCAAAAATGATGAAAAATGGCGCGCTATAGTATGCCGTACGATATGGGCTATAGCCCATGGTCCAAAATGATGAGAAACGAGGCTAACTTTTTTTTCCAAAATTTCAAAAAACATGGGCTATAACCCATCGTTTTTGTCATTTCGTAATTTTTTTCAAATCTTTAAAAATGATGAAAAACGGCGCGCTATAGTATGCCGTACGATATGGGCTATAGCCCATGGTCCAAAATGATGAGAAACGAGGCTAACTTTTTTTTTCAAAATTTCAAAAAACATGGGCTATAACCTTTCGTTTTTGTCATTTCGTCATTTTTTTCAAATCTTCAAAAATGATGAAAAACGGCGCGCTATAGTATGCCGTACGATATGGGCTATAGCCCATGGTCCAAAATGATGAGAAACGAGGCTAATTTTTTTTTTCAAAATTTAAAAAAACATGGGCTATAACCCATCGTTTTTGTCGTTTCGTCATTTTTTTCAAATCTTCAAAAATGATGAAAAACGGCGCGCCATAGTATGCCGTACGATATGGGCTATAGCCCATGGTCCAAAATGATGAGAAACGAGGCTAACTTTTTTTTTCACAATTTCAAAAAACATGGGCTATAACCCATCGTTTTTGTCATTTCGTCATTTTTTTCAAATCTTCAAAAATGATGAAAAACGGCGCGCTATAGTATGCCGTACGATATGGGCTATAGCCCATGGTCCAAAATGATGAGAAACAAGGCTAACTTTTTTTTTCAAAATTTCAAAAAACATGGGCTATAACCTTTCGTTTTTGTCATTTTGTCATTTTTTTCAAATCTTCAAAAATGATGAAAAACGGCGCGCTATAGTATGCCGTACGATATGGGCTATAGCCCATGGTCCAAAATGATGAGAAACGAGGCTAACTTTTTTTTTCAAAATTTCAAAAAACATGGGCTATAACCCATCGTTTTTGTCATTTCGTCATTTTTTTCAAATCTTCAAAAATGATGAAAAACGGTATAGTATGCCGTACGATATGGGCTATAGCCCATGGTCCAAAATGATGAGAAACGAGGCTAACTTTTTTTTTCACAATTTCAAAAAACATGGGCTATAACCCATCGTTTTTGTCATTTCGTCATTTTTTTCAAATCTTCAAAAATGATGAAAAACGGCGCGCTATAGTATGCCGTACGATATGGGCTATAGCCCATGGTCCAAAATGATGAGAAACAAGGCTAACTTTTTTTTTCAAAATTTCAAAAAACATGGGCTATAACCTTTCGTTTTTGTCATTTTGTCATTTTTTTCGAATCTTCAAAAATGATGAAAAACGGCGCGCTATAGTATGCCGTACGATATGGGCTATAGCCCATGGTCCAAAATGATGAGAAACGAGGCTAACTTTTTTTTTCAAAATTTCAAAAAACATGGGCTATAACCCATCGTTTTTGTCATTTCGTCATTTTTTTCAAATCTTCAAAAATGATGAAAAACGGTATAGTATGCCGTACGATATGGGCTATAGCCCATGGTCCAAAATGATGAGAAACGAGGCTAACTTTTTTTTTCAAAATTTCAAAAAACATGGGCTATAACCTTTCGTTTTTGTCATTTCGTCATTTTTTTCAAATCTTCAAAAATGATGAAAAACGGCGCGCTATAGTATGCCGTACGATATGGGCTATAGCCCATGGTCCAAAATGATGAGAAACGAGGCTAACTTTTTTTTTCAAAATTTCAAAAAACATGGGCTATAACCTTTCGTTTTTGTCATTTCGTCATTTTTTTCAAATCTTCAAAAATGATGAAAAACGGCGCGCTATAGTATGCCGTACGATATGGGCTATAGCCCATGGTCCAAAATGATGAGAAACGAGGCTAACTTTTTTTTTCAAAATTTCAAAAAACATGGGCTATAACCTTTCGTTTTTGTCATTTTGTAATTTTTTTCAAATCTTCAAAAATGATGAAAAACGGCGCGCTATAGTATGCCGTACGATATGGGCTATAGCCCATGGTCCAAAATGATGAGAAACGAGGCTAACTTTTTTTTTCAAAATTTCAAAAAACATGGGCTATAACCCATCGTTTTTGTCATTTTGTCATTTTTTTCAAATCTTCAAAAATGATGAAAAACGGCGCGCTATAGTATGCCGTACGATATGGGCTATAGCCCATGGTCCAAAATGATGAGAAACGAGGCTAACTTTTTTTTTCAAAATTTCAAAAAACATGGGCTATAACCTTTCGTTTTTGTCATTTCGTCATTTTTTTCAAATCTTCAAAAATGATGAAAAACGGCGCGCTATAGTATGCCGTACGATATGGGCTATAGCCCATGGTCCAAAATGATGAGAAACGAGGCTAACTTTTTTTTTCAAAATTTCAAAAAACATGGGCTATAACCCATCGTTTTTGTCATTTCGTCATTTTTTTCAAATCTTCAAAAATGATGAAAAACGGCGCGCTATAGTATGCCGTACGATATGGGCTATAGCCCATGGTCCAAAATGATGAGAAACAAGGCTAACTTTTTTTTTCAAAATTTCAAAAAACATGGGCTATAACCTTTCGTTTTTGTCATTTTGTCATTTTTTTCAAATCTTCAAAAATGATGAAAAACGGCGCGCTATAGTATGCCGTACGATATGGGCTATAGCCCATGGTCCAAAATGATGAGAAACGAGGCTAACTTTTTTTTTCAAAATTTCAAAAAACATGAGCTATAACCCATCGTTTTTGTCATTTCGTCATTTTTTTCAAATCTTCAAAAATGATGAAAAACGGCGCGCTATAGTATGCCGTACGATATGGGCTATAGCCCATGGTCGAAAATGATGAGAAACGAGGCTAACTTTTTTTTTCAAAATTTCAAAAAACATGGGCTATAACCTTTCGTTTTTGTCATTTCGTCATTTTTTTCAAATCTTCAAAAATGATGAAAAACGGCGCGCTATAGTATGCCGTACGATATGGGCTATAGCCCATGGTCCAAAATGATGAGAAACGAGGCTAACTTTTTTTTTCAAAATTTCAAAAAACATGGGCTATAACCTTTCGTTTTTGTCATTTTGTCATTTTTTTCAAATCTTCAAAAATGATGAAAAACGGCGCGCTATAGTATGCCGTACGATATGGGCTATAGCCCATGGTCCAAAATGATGAGAAACGAGGCTAACTTTTTTTTTCAAAATTTCAAAAAACATGGGCTATAACCCATCGTTTTTGTCATTTCGTCATTTTTTTCAAATCTTCAAAAATGATGAAAAACGGCGCGCTATAGTATGCCGTACGATATGGGCTATAGCCCATGGTCCAAAATGATGAGAAACGAGGCTAACTTTTTTTTTCAAAATTTCAAAAAACATGGGCTATAACCTTTCGTTTTTGTCATTTCGTCATTTTTTTCAAATCTTCAAAAATGATGAAAAACGGCGCGCTATAGTATGCCGTACGATATGGGCTATAGCCCATGGTCCAAAATGATGAGAAACGAGGCTAACTTTTTTTTTCAAAATTTCAAAAAACATGGGCTATAACCTTTCGTTTTTGTCATTTTGTCATTTTTTTCAAATCTTCAAAAATGATGAAAAACGGCGCGCTATAGTATGCCGTACGATATGGGCTATAGCCCATGGTCCAAAATGATGAGAAACGAGGCTAACTTTTTTTTTCAAAATTTCAGAAAACATGGGCTATAACCTTTCGTTTTTGTCATTTCGTCATTTTTTTCAAATCTTCAAAAATGATGAAAAACGGCGCGCTATAGTATGCCGTACGATATGGGCTATAGCCCATGGTCCAAAATGATGAGAAACGAGGCTAACTTTTTTTTTCAAAATTTCAAAAAACATGGGCTATAACCTTTCGTTTTTGTCATTTTGTCATTTTTTTCAAATCTTCAAAAATGATGAAAAACGGCGCGCTATAGTATGCCGTACGATATGGGCTATAGCCCATGGTCCAAAATGATGAGAAACGAGGCTAACTTTTTTTTTCAAAATTTCAAAAAACATGGGCTATAACCCATCGTTTTTGTCATTTCGTCTTTTTTTTCAAATCTTAAAAAAATGATGAAAAACGGCGCGCTATAGTATGCCGTACGATATGGGCTATAGCCCATGGTCCAAAATGATGAGAAACGAGGCTAACTTTTTTTTTCAAAATTTCAAAAAACATGGGCTATAACCCATCGTTTTTGTCATTTTGTCATTTTTTTCAAATCTTCAAAAATGATGAAAAACGGCGCGCTATAGTATGCCGTACGATATGGGCTATAGCCCATGGTCCAAAATGATGAGAAACGAGGCTAACTTTTTTTTTCAAAATTTCAAAAAACATGGGCTATAACCCATCGTTTTTGTCATTTCGTCATTTTTTTCAAATCTTCAAAAATGATGAAAAACGGTATAGTATGCCGTACGATATGGGCTATAGCCCATGGTCCAAAATGATGAGAAACGAGGCTAACTTTTTTTTTCAAAATTTCAAAAAACATGGGCTATAACCTTTCGTTTTTGTCATTTCGTCATTTTTTTCAAATCTTCAAAAATGATGAAAAACGGCGCGCTATAGTATGCCGTACGATATGGGCTATAGCCCATGGTCCAAAATGATGAGAAACGAGGCTAACTTTTTTTTTCAAAATTTCAAAAAACATGGGCTATAACCTTTCGTTTTTGTCATTTTGTAATTTTTTTCAAATCTTCAAAAATGATGAAAAACGGCGCGCTATAGTATGCCGTACGATATGGGCTATAGCCCATGGTCCAAAATGATGAGAAACGAGGCTAACTTTTTTTTTCAAAATTTCAAAAAACATGGGCTATAACCCATCGTTTTTGTCATTTTGTCATTTTTTTCAAATCTTCAAAAATGATGAAAAACGGCGCGCTATAGTATGCCGTACGATATGGGCTATAGCCCATGGTCCAAAATGATGAGAAACGAGGCTAACTTTTTTTTTCAAAATTTCAAAAAACATGGGCTATAACCTTTCGTTTTTGTCATTTCGTCATTTTTTTCAAATCTTCAAAAATGATGAAAAACGGCGCGCTATAGTATGCCGTACGATATGGGCTATAGCCCATGGTCCAAAATGATGAGAAACGAGGCTAACTTTTTTTTTCAAAATTTCAAAAAACATGGGCTATAACCCATCGTTTTTGTCATTTCGTCATTTTTTTCAAATCTTCAAAAATGATGAAAAACGGCGCGCTATAGTATGCCGTACGATATGGGCTATAGCCCATGGTCCAAAATGATGAGAAACAAGGCTAACTTTTTTTTTCAAAATTTCAAAAAACATGGGCTATAACCTTTCGTTTTTGTCATTTTGTCATTTTTTTCAAATCTTCAAAAATGATGAAAAACGGCGCGCTATAGTATGCCGTACGATATGGGCTATAGCCCATGGTCCAAAATGATGAGAAACGAGGCTAACTTTTTTTTTCAAAATTTCAAAAAACATGGGCTATAACCTTTCGTTTTTGTCATTTCGTCATTTTTTTCAAATCTTCAAAAATGATGAAAAACGGCGCGCTATAGTATGCCGTACGATATGGGCTATAGCCCATGGTCCAAAATGATGAGAAACGAGGCTAACTTTTTTTTTCAAAATTTCAAAAAACATGGGCTATAACCTTTCGTTTTTGTCATTTTGTCATTTTTTTCAAATCTTCAAAAATGATGAAAAACGGCGCGCTATAGTATGCCGTACGATATGGGCTATATCCCATGGTCCAAAATGATGAGAAACGAGGCTAACTTTTTTTTTCAAAATTTCAAAAAACATGGGCTATAACCCATCGTTTTTGTCATTTCGTCATTTTTTTCAAATCCTCAAAAATGATGAAAAACGGCGCGCTATAGTATGCCGTACGATATGGGCTATAGCCCACGGTCCAAAATGATGAGAAACGAGGCTAACTTTTTTTCAAATTTTCAAAAAACATGGGCTATAACCCATCGTTTTTGTCATTTCGTCATTTTTTTCAAATCCTCAAAAATGATGAAAAACGGCGCGCTATAGTATGCCGTACGATATGGGCTATAGCCCATGGTCCAAAATGATGAGAAACGAGGCTAACTTTTTTTTTCAAAATTTCAAAAAACATGGGCTATAACCCATCGTTTTTGTCATTTCGTCATTTTTTTCAAATCCTCAAAAATGATGAAAAATGGCGCGCTATAGTATGCCGTACGATATGGGCTATAGCCCATGGTCCAAAATGATGAGAAACGAGGCTAACTTTTTTTTTCAAAATTTCAAAAAACATGGGCTATAACCCATCGTTTTTGTCATTTCGTAATTTTTTTCAAATCTTTAAAAATGATGAAAAACGGCGCGCTATAGTATGCCGTACGATATGGGCTATAGCCCATGGTCCAAAATGATGAGAAACGAGGCTAACTTTTTTTTTCAAAATTTCAAAAAACATGGGCTATAACCCATCGTTTTTGTCGTTTCGTCATTTTTTTCAAATCTTCAAAAATGATGAAAAACGGCGCGCCATAGTATGCCGTACGATATGGGCTATAGCCCATGGTCCAAAATGATGAGAAACGAGGCTAACTTTTTTTTTCACAATTTCAAAAAACATGGGCTATAACCCATCGTTTTTGTCATTTCGTCATTTTTTTCAAATCTTCAAAAATGATGAAAAACGGCGCGCTATAGTATGCCGTACGATATGGGCTATAGCCCATGGTCCAAAATGATGAGAAACAAGGCTAACTTTTTTTTTCAAAATTTCAAAAAACATGGGCTATAACCTTTCGTTTTTGTCATTTTGTCATTTTTTTCAAATCTTCAAAAATGATGAAAAACGGCGCGCTATAGTATGCCGTACGATATGGGCTATAGCCCATGGTCCAAAATGATGAGAAACGAGGCTAACTTTTTTTTTCAAAATTTCAAAAAACATGGGCTATAACCCATCGTTTTTGTCATTTCGTCATTTTTTTCAAATCTTCAAAAATGATGAAAAACGGTATAGTATGCCGTACGATATGGGCTATAGCCCATGGTCCAAAATGATGAGAAACGAGGCTAACTTTTTTTTTCACAATTTCAAAAAACATGGGCTATAACCCATCGTTTTTGTCATTTCGTCATTTTTTTCAAATCTTCAAAAATGATGAAAAACGGCGCGCTATAGTATGCCGTACGATATGGGCTATAGCCCATGGTCCAAAATGATGAGAAACAAGGCTAACTTTTTTTTTCAAAATTTCAAAAAACATGGGCTATAACCTTTCGTTTTTGTCATTTTGTCATTTTTTTCGAATCTTCAAAAATGATGAAAAACGGCGCGCTATAGTATGCCGTACGATATGGGCTATAGCCCATGGTCCAAAATGATGAGAAACGAGGCTAACTTTTTTTTTCAAAATTTCAAAAAACATGGGCTATAACCTTTCGTTTTTGTCATTTCGTCATTTTTTTCAAATCTTCAAAAATGATGAAAAACGGCGCGCTATAGTATGCCGTACGATATGGGCTATAGCCCATGGTCCAAAATGATGAGAAACGAGGCTAACTTTTTTTTTCAAAATTTCAAAAAACATGGGCTATAACCTTTCGTTTTTGTCATTTCGTCATTTTTTTCAAATCTTCAAAAATGATGAAAAACGGCGCGCTATAGTATGCCGTACGATATGGGCTATAGCCCATGGTCCAAAATGATGAGAAACGAGGCTAACTTTTTTTTTCAAAATTTCAAAAAACATGGGCTATAACCTTTCGTTTTTGTCATTTTGTAATTTTTTTCAAATCTTCAAAAATGATGAAAAACGGCGCGCTATAGTATGCCGTACGATATGGGCTATAGCCCATGGTCCAAAATGATGAGAAACGAGGCTAACTTTTTTTTTCAAAATTTCAAAAAACATGGGCTATAACCCATCGTTTTTGTCATTTTGTCATTTTTTTCAAATCTTCAAAAATGATGAAAAACGGCGCGCTATAGTATGCCGTACGATATGGGCTATAGCCCATGGTCCAAAATGATGAGAAACGAGGCTAACTTTTTTTTTCAAAATTTCAAAAAACATGGGCTATAACCTTTCGTTTTTGTCATTTCGTCATTTTTTTCAAATCTTCAAAAATGATGAAAAACGGCGCGCTATAGTATGCCGTACGATATGGGCTATAGCCCATGGTCCAAAATGATGAGAAACGAGGCTAACTTTTTTTTTCAAAATTTCAAAAAACATGGGCTATAACCCATCGTTTTTGTCATTTCGTCATTTTTTTCAAATCTTCAAAAATGATGAAAAACGGCGCGCTATAGTATGCCGTACGATATGGGCTATAGCCCATGGTCCAAAATGATGAGAAACAAGGCTAACTTTTTTTTTCAAAATTTCAAAAAACATGGGCTATAACCTTTCGTTTTTGTCATTTTGTCATTTTTTTCAAATCTTCAAAAATGATGAAAAACGGCGCGCTATAGTATGCCGTACGATATGGGCTATAGCCCATGGTCCAAAATGATGAGAAACGAGGCTAACTTTTTTTTTCAAAATTTCAAAAAACATGAGCTATAACCCATCGTTTTTGTCATTTCGTCATTTTTTTCAAATCTTCAAAAATGATGAAAAACGGCGCGCTATAGTATGCCGTACGATATGGGCTATAGCCCATGGTCGAAAATGATGAGAAACGAGGCTAACTTTTTTTTTCAAAATTTCAAAAAACATGGGCTATAACCTTTCGTTTTTGTCATTTCGTCATTTTTTTCAAATCTTCAAAAATGATGAAAAACGGCGCGCTATAGTATGCCGTACGATATGGGCTATATCCCATGGTCCAAAATGATGAGAAACGAGGCTAACTTTTTTTTTCAAAATTTCAAAAAACATGGGCTATAACCCATCGTTTTTGTCATTTCGTCATTTTTTTCAAATCTTCAAAAATGATGAAAAACGGCGCGCTATAGTATGCCGTACGATATGGGCTATAGCCCATGGTCCAAAATGATGAGAAACGAGGCTAACTTTTTTTTTCAAAATTTCAAAAAACATGGGCTATAACCTTTCGTTTTTGTCATTTCGTCATTTTTTTCAAATCTTCAAAAATGATGAAAAACGGCGCGCTATAGTATGCCGTACGATATGGGCTATAGCCCATGGTCCAAAATGATGAGAAACGAGGCTAACTTTTTTTTTCAAAATTTCAAAAAACATGGGCTATAACCTTTCGTTTTTGTCATTTTGTCATTTTTTTCAAATCTTCAAAAATGATGAAAAACGGCGCGCTATAGTATGCCGTACGATATGGGCTATAGCCCATGGTCCAAAATGATGAGAAACGAGGCTAACTTTTTTTTTCAAAATTTCAAAAAACATGGGCTATAACCTTTCGTTTTTGTCATTTTGTCATTTTTTTCAAATCTTCAAAAATGATGAAAAACGGCGCGCTATAGTATGCCGTACGATATGGGCTATAGCCCATGGTCCAAAATGATGAGAAACGAGGCTAACTTTTTTTTTCAAAATTTCAAAAAACATGGGCTATAACCCATCGTTTTTGTCATTTCGTCTTTTTTTTCAAATCTTAAAAAAATGATGAAAAACGGCGCGCTATAGTATGCCGTACGATATGGGCTATAGCCCATGGTCCAAAATGATGAGAAACGAGGCTAACTTTTTTTTTCAAAATTTCAAAAAACATGGGCTATAACCCATCGTTTTTGTCATTTTGTCATTTTTTTCAAATCTTCAAAAATGATGAAAAACGGCGCGCTATAGTATGCCGTACGATATGGGCTATAGCCCATGGTCCAAAATGATGAGAAACGAGGCTAACTTTTTTTTTCAAAATTTCAAAAAACATGGGCTATAACCCATCGTTTTTGTCATTTCGTCATTTTTTTCAAATCTTCAAAAATGATGAAAAACGGTATAGTATGCCGTACGATATGGGCTATAGCCCATGGTCCAAAATGATGAGAAACGAGGCTAACTTTTTTTTTCAAAATTTCAAAAAACATGGGCTATAACCTTTCGTTTTTGTCATTTCGTCATTTTTTTCAAATCTTCAAAAATGATGAAAAACGGCGCGCTATAGTATGCCGTACGATATGGGCTATAGCCCATGGTCCAAAATGATGAGAAACGAGGCTAACTTTTTTTTTCAAAATTTCAAAAAACATGGGCTATAACCTTTCGTTTTTGTCATTTTGTAATTTTTTTCAAATCTTCAAAAATGATGAAAAACGGCGCGCTATAGTATGCCGTACGATATGGGCTATAGCCCATGGTCCAAAATGATGAGAAACGAGGCTAACTTTTTTTTTCAAAATTTCAAAAAACATGGGCTATAACCCATCGTTTTTGTCATTTTGTCATTTTTTTCAAATCTTCAAAAATGATGAAAAACGGCGCGCTATAGTATGCCGTACGATATGGGCTATAGCCCATGGTCCAAAATGATGAGAAACGAGGCTAACTTTTTTTTTCAAAATTTCAAAAAACATGGGCTATAACCTTTCGTTTTTGTCATTTCGTCATTTTTTTCAAATCTTCAAAAATGATGAAAAACGGCGCGCTATAGTATGCCGTACGATATGGGCTATAGCCCATGGTCCAAAATGATGAGAAACGAGGCTAACTTTTTTTTTCAAAATTTCAAAAAACATGGGCTATAACCCATCGTTTTTGTCATTTCGTCATTTTTTTCAAATCTTCAAAAATGATGAAAAACGGCGCGCTATAGTATGCCGTACGATATGGGCTATAGCCCATGGTCCAAAATGATGAGAAACAAGGCTAACTTTTTTTTTCAAAATTTCAAAAAACATGGGCTATAACCTTTCGTTTTTGTCATTTTGTCATTTTTTTCAAATCTTCAAAAATGATGAAAAACGGCGCGCTATAGTATGCCGTACGATATGGGCTATAGCCCATGGTCCAAAATGATGAGAAACGAGGCTAACTTTTTTTTTCAAAATTTCAAAAAACATGGGCTATAACCTTTCGTTTTTGTCATTTCGTCATTTTTTTCAAATCTTCAAAAATGATGAAAAACGGCGCGCTATAGTATGCCGTACGATATGGGCTATAGCCCATGGTCCAAAATGATGAGAAACGAGGCTAACTTTTTTTTTCAAAATTTCAAAAAACATGGGCTATAACCTTTCGTTTTTGTCATTTTGTCATTTTTTTCAAATCTTCAAAAATGATGAAAAACGGCGCGCTATAGTATGCCGTACGATATGGGCTATATCCCATGGTCCAAAATGATGAGAAACGAGGCTAACTTTTTTTTTCAAAATTTCAAAAAACATGGGCTATAACCCATCGTTTTTGTCATTTCGTCATTTTTTTCAAATCCTCAAAAATGATGAAAAACGGCGCGCTATAGTATGCCGTACGATATGGGCTATAGCCCACGGTCCAAAATGATGAGAAACGAGGCTAACTTTTTTTCAAATTTTCAAAAAACATGGGCTATAACCCATCGTTTTTGTCATTTCGTCATTTTTTTCAAATCCTCAAAAATGATGAAAAACGGCGCGCTATAGTATGCCGTACGATATGGGCTATAGCCCATGGTCCAAAATGATGAGAAACGAGGCTAACTTTTTTTTTCAAAATTTCAAAAAACATGGGCTATAACCCATCGTTTTTGTCATTTCGTCATTTTTTTCAAATCCTCAAAAATGATGAAAAATGGCGCGCTATAGTATGCCGTACGATATGGGCTATAGCCCATGGTCCAAAATGATGAGAAACGAGGCTAACTTTTTTTTTCAAAATTTCAAAAAACATGGGCTATAACCCATCGTTTTTGTCATTTCGTAATTTTTTTCAAATCTTTAAAAATGATGAAAAACGGCGCGCTATAGTATGCCGTACGATATGGGCTATAGCCCATGGTCCAAAATGATGAGAAACGAGGCTAACTTTTTTTTTCAAAATTTCAAAAAACATGGGCTATAACCCATCGTTTTTGTCGTTTCGTCATTTTTTTCAAATCTTCAAAAATGATGAAAAACGGCGCGCCATAGTATGCCGTACGATATGGGCTATAGCCCATGGTCCAAAATGATGAGAAACGAGGCTAACTTTTTTTTTCACAATTTCAAAAAACATGGGCTATAACCCATCGTTTTTGTCATTTCGTCATTTTTTTCAAATCTTCAAAAATGATGAAAAACGGCGCGCTATAGTATGCCGTACGATATGGGCTATAGCCCATGGTCCAAAATGATGAGAAACAAGGCTAACTTTTTTTTTCAAAATTTCAAAAAACATGGGCTATAACCTTTCGTTTTTGTCATTTTGTCATTTTTTTCAAATCTTCAAAAATGATGAAAAACGGCGCGCTATAGTATGCCGTACGATATGGGCTATAGCCCATGGTCCAAAATGATGAGAAACGAGGCTAACTTTTTTTTTCAAAATTTCAAAAAACATGGGCTATAACCCATCGTTTTTGTCATTTCGTCATTTTTTTCAAATCTTCAAAAATGATGAAAAACGGTATAGTATGCCGTACGATATGGGCTATAGCCCATGGTCCAAAATGATGAGAAACGAGGCTAACTTTTTTTTTCACAATTTCAAAAAACATGGGCTATAACCCATCGTTTTTGTCATTTCGTCATTTTTTTCAAATCTTCAAAAATGATGAAAAACGGCGCGCTATAGTATGCCGTACGATATGGGCTATAGCCCATGGTCCAAAATGATGAGAAACAAGGCTAACTTTTTTTTTCAAAATTTCAAAAAACATGGGCTATAACCTTTCGTTTTTGTCATTTTGTCATTTTTTTCGAATCTTCAAAAATGATGAAAAACGGCGCGCTATAGTATGCCGTACGATATGGGCTATAGCCCATGGTCCAAAATGATGAGAAACGAGGCTAACTTTTTTTTTCAAAATTTCAAAAAACATGGGCTATAACCCATCGTTTTTGTCATTTCGTCATTTTTTTCAAATCTTCAAAAATGATGAAAAACGGTATAGTATGCCGTACGATATGGGCTATAGCCCATGGTCCAAAATGATGAGAAACGAGGCTAACTTTTTTTTTCAAAATTTCAAAAAACATGGGCTATAACCTTTCGTTTTTGTCATTTCGTCATTTTTTTCAAATCTTCAAAAATGATGAAAAACGGCGCGCTATAGTATGCCGTACGATATGGGCTATAGCCCATGGTCCAAAATGATGAGAAACGAGGCTAACTTTTTTTTCAAAATTTCAAAAAACATGGGCTATAACCTTTCGTTTTTGTCATTTCGTCATTTTTTTCAAATCTTCAAAAATGATGAAAAACGGCGCGCTATAGTATGCCGTACGATATGGGCTATAGCCCATGGTCCAAAATGATGAGAAACGAGGCTAACTTTTTTTTTCAAAATTTCAAAAAACATGGGCTATAACCTTTCGTTTTTGTCATTTTGTAATTTTTTTCAAATCTTCAAAAATGATGAAAAACGGCGCGCTATAGTATGCCGTACGATATGGGCTATAGCCCATGGTCCAAAATGATGAGAAACGAGGCTAACTTTTTTTTTCAAAATTTCAAAAAACATGGGCTATAACCCATCGTTTTTGTCATTTTGTCATTTTTTTCAAATCTTCAAAAATGATGAAAAACGGCGCGCTATAGTATGCCGTACGATATGGGCTATAGCCCATGGTCCAAAATGATGAGAAACGAGGCTAACTTTTTTTTTCAAAATTTCAAAAAACATGGGCTATAACCTTTCGTTTTTGTCATTTCGTCATTTTTTTCAAATCTTCAAAAATGATGAAAAACGGCGCGCTATAGTATGCCGTACGATATGGGCTATAGCCCATGGTCCAAAATGATGAGAAACGAGGCTAACTTTTTTTTTCAAAATTTCAAAAAACATGGGCTATAACCCATCGTTTTTGTCATTTCGTCATTTTTTTCAAATCTTCAAAAATGATGAAAAACGGCGCGCTATAGTATGCCGTACGATATGGGCTATTGCCCATGGTCCAAAATGATGAGAAACAAGGCTAACTTTTTTTTTCAAAATTTCAAAAAACATGGGCTATAACCTTTCGTTTTTGTCATTTTGTCATTTTTTTCAAATCTTCAAAAATGATGAAAAACGGCGCGCTATAGTATGCCGTACGATATGGGCTATAGCCCATGGTCCAAAATGATGAGAAACGAGGCTAACTTTTTTTTTCAAAATTTCAAAAAACATGAGCTATAACCCATCGTTTTTGTCATTTCGTCATTTTTTTCAAATCTTCAAAAATGATGAAAAACGGCGCGCTATAGTATGCCGTACGATATGGGCTATAGCCCATGGTCGAAAATGATGAGAAACGAGGCTAACTTTTTTTTTCAAAATTTCAAAAAACATGGGCTATAACCTTTCGTTTTTGTCATTTCGTCATTTTTTTCAAATCTTCAAAAATGATGAAAAACGGCGCGCTATAGTATGCCGTACGATATGGGCTATATCCCATGGTCCAAAATGATGAGAAACGAGGCTAACTTTTTTTTTCAAAATTTCAAAAAACATGGGCTATAACCCATCGTTTTTGTCATTTCGTCATTTTTTTCAAATCTTCAAAAATGATGAAAAACGGCGCGCTATAGTATGCCGTACGATATGGGCTATAGCCCATGGTCCAAAATGATGAGAAACGAGGCTAACTTTTTTTTTCAAAATTTCAAAAAACATGGGCTATAACCTTTCGTTTTTGTCATTTCGTCATTTTTTTCAAATCTTCAAAAATGATGAAAAACGGCGCGCTATAGTATGCCGTACGATATGGGCTATAGCCCATGGTCCAAAATGATGAGAAACGAGGCTAACTTTTTTTTTCAAAATTTCAAAAAACATGGGCTATAACCTTTCGTTTTTGTCATTTTGTCATTTTTTTCAAATCTTCAAAAATGATGAAAAACGGCGCGCTATAGTATGCCGTACGATATGGGCTATAGCCCATGGTCCAAAATGATGAGAAACGAGGCTAACTTTTTTTTTCAAAATTTCAGAAAACATGGGCTATAACCTTTCGTTTTTGTCATTTCGTCATTTTTTTCAAATCTTCAAAAATGATGAAAAACGGCGCGCTATAGTATGCCGTACGATATGGGCTATAGCCCATGGTCCAAAATGATGAGAAACGAGGCTAACTTTTTTTTTCAAAATTTCAAAAAACATGGGCTATAACCTTTCGTTTTTGTCATTTTGTCATTTTTTTCAAATCTTCAAAAATGATGAAAAACGGCGCGCTATAGTATGCCGTACGATATGGGCTATAGCCCATGGTCCAAAATGATGAGAAACGAGGCTAACTTTTTTTTTCAAAATTTCAAAAAACATGGGCTATAACCCATCGTTTTTGTCATTTCGTCTTTTTTTTCAAATCTTAAAAAAATGATGAAAAACGGCGCGCTATAGTATGCCGTACGATATGGGCTATAGCCCATGGTCCAAAATGATGAGAAACGAGGCTAACTTTTTTTTTCAAAATTTCAAAAAACATGGGCTATAACCCATCGTTTTTGTCATTTTTTTCAAATCTTCAAAAATGATGAAAAACGGCGCGCTATAGTATGCCGTACGATATGGGCTATAGCCCATGGTCCAAAATGATGAGAAACGAGGCTAACTTTTTTTTTCAAAATTTCAAAAAACATGGGCTATAACCCATCGTTTTTGTCATTTCGTCATTTTTTTCAAATCTTCAAAAATGATGAAAAACGGTATAGTATGCCGTACGATATGGGCTATAGCCCATGGTCCAAAATGATGAGAAACGAGGCTAACTTTTTTTTTCAAAATTTCAAAAAACATGGGCTATAACCTTTCGTTTTTGTCATTTCGTCATTTTTTTCAAATCTTCAAAAATGATGAAAAACGGCGCGCTATAGTATGCCGTACGATATGGGCTATAGCCCATGGTCCAAAATGATGAGAAACGAGGCTAACTTTTTTTTTCAAAATTTCAAAAAACATGGGCTATAACCTTTCGTTTTTGTCATTTTGTAATTTTTTTCAAATCTTCAAAAATGATGAAAAACGGCGCGCTATAGTATGCCGTACGATATGGGCTATAGCCCATGGTCCAAAATGATGAGAAACGAGGCTAACTTTTTTTTTCAAAATTTCAAAAAACATGGGCTATAACCCATCGTTTTTGTCATTTTGTCATTTTTTTCAAATCTTCAAAAATGATGAAAAACGGCGCGCTATAGTATGCCGTACGATATGGGCTATAGCCCATGGTCCAAAATGATGAGAAACGAGGCTAACTTTTTTTTTCAAAATTTCAAAAAACATGGGCTATAACCTTTCGTTTTTGTCATTTCGTCATTTTTTTCAAATCTTCAAAAATGATGAAAAACGGCGCGCTATAGTATGCCGTACGATATGGGCTATAGCCCATGGTCCAAAATGATGAGAAACGAGGCTAACTTTTTTTTTCAAAATTTCAAAAAACATGGGCTATAACCCATCGTTTTTGTCATTTCGTCATTTTTTTCAAATCTTCAAAAATGATGAAAAACGGCGCGCTATAGTATGCCGTACGATATGGGCTATAGCCCATGGTCCAAAATGATGAGAAACAAGGCTAACTTTTTTTTTCAAAATTTCAAAAAACATGGGCTATAACCTTTCGTTTTTGTCATTTTGTCATTTTTTTCAAATCTTCAAAAATGATGAAAAACGGCGCGCTATAGTATGCCGTACGATATGGGCTATAGCCCATGGTCCAAAATGATGAGAAACGAGGCTAACTTTTTTTTTCAAAATTTCAAAAAACATGAGCTATAACCCATCGTCTTTGTCATTTCGTCATTTTTTTCAAATCTTCAAAAATGATGAAAAACGGCGCGCTATAGTATGCCGTACGATATGGGCTATAGCCCATGGTCGAAAATGATGAGAAACGAGGCTAACTTTTTTTTTCAAAATTTCAAAAAACATGGGCTATAACCTTTCGTTTTTGTCATTTCGTCATTTTTTTCAAATCTTCAAAAATGATGAAAAACGGCGCGCTATAGTATGCCGTACGATATGGGCTATAGCCCATGGTCCAAAATGATGAGAAACGAGGCTAACTTTTTTTTTCAAAATTTCAAAAAACATGGGCTATAACCTTTCGTTTTTGTCATTTTGTCATTTTTTTCAAATCTTCAAAAATGATGAAAAACGGCGCGCTATAGTATGCCGTACGATATGGGCTATATCCCATGGTCCAAAATGATGAGAAACGAGGCTAACTTTTTTTTTCAAAATTTCAAAAAACATGGGCTATAACCCATCGTTTTTGTCATTTCGTCATTTTTTTCAAATCTTCAAAAATGATGAAAAACGGCGCGCTATAGTATGCCGTACGATATGGGCTATAGCCCATGGTCCAAAATGATGAGAAACGAGGCTAACTTTTTTTTTCAAAATTTCAAAAAACATGGGCTATAACCTTTCGTTTTTGTCATTTCGTCATTTTTTTCAAATCTTCAAAAATGATGAAAAACGGCGCGCTATAGTATGCCGTACGATATGGGCTATAGCCCATGGTCCAAAATGATGAGAAACGAGGCTAACTTTTTTTTTCAGAATTTCAAAAAACATGGGCTATAACCTTTCGTTTTTGTCATTTTGTCATTTTTTTCAAATCTTCAAAAATGATGAAAAACGGCGCGCTATAGTATGCCGTACGATATGGGCTATAGCCCATGGTCCAAAATGATGAGAAACGAGGCTAACTTTTTTTTTCAAAATTTCAGAAAACATGGGCTATAACCTTTCGTTTTTGTCATTTCGTCATTTTTTTCAAATCTTCAAAAATGATGAAAAACGGCGCGCTATAGTATGCCGTACGATATGGGCTATAGCCCATGGTCCAAAATGATGAGAAACGAGGCTAACTTTTTTTTTCAAAATTTCAAAAAACATGGGCTATAACCTTTCGTTTTTGTCATTTTGTCATTTTTTTCAAATCTTCAAAATGATGAAAAACGGCGCGCTATAGTATGCCGTACGATATGGGCTATAGCCCATGGTCCAAAATGATGAGAAACGAGGCTAACTTTTTTTTTCAAAATTTCAAAAAACATGGGCTATAACCCATCGTTTTTGTCATTTCGTCTTTTTTTCAAATCTTAAAAAAATGATGAAAAACGGCGCGCTATAGTATGCCGTACGATATGGGCTATAGCCCATGGTCCAAATGATGAGAAACAAGGCCTAACTTTTTTTTTCAAAATTTCAAAAAACATGGGCTATAACCTTTCGTTTTTTGTCATTTCGTCATTTTTTTCAAATCTTCAAAAATGATGAAAAACGGCGCGCTATAGTATGCCGTACGATATGGGCTATAGCCCATGGTCCAAATGATGAGAAACGAGGCTAACTTTTTTTTTCAAAATTTCAAAAAACATGGCTATAACCTTTCGTTTTTGTCATTTTGTCATTTTTTTTCAAATCTTCAAAAATGATGAAAAACGGCGCGCTATAGTATGCCGTACGATATGGGCTATAGCCCATGGTCCAAAATGATGAGAAACGAGGCTAACTTTTTTTTTCAAAATTTCAAAAAACATGGGCTATAACCTTTCGTTTTTGTCATTTTGTCATTTTTTTCAAATCTTCAAAAATGATGAAAAACGGCGCGCTATAGTATGCCGTACGATATGGGCTATAGCCCATGGTCCAAAAT
Organism: Protomyctophum bolini; assembly: GCF_963924005.1. Lineage (NCBI taxonomy): Eukaryota > Metazoa > Chordata > Actinopteri > Myctophiformes > Myctophidae > Protomyctophum > Protomyctophum bolini. Next base: position 4,989,638 of record NC_137866.1, read on the forward strand.
GATGAGAAACGAGGCTAACTTTTTTTTTCAAAATTTCAAAAAACATGGGCTATAACCCATCGTTTTTGTCATTTCGTCATTTTTTTTCAAATCTTCAAAAATGATGAAAAACGGCGCGCTATAGTATGCCGTACGATATGGGCTATAGCCCATGGTCCAAAATGATGAGAAACGAGGCTAACTTTTTTTTTTCAAAATTTCAAAAACATGGGCTATAACCTTTCGTTTTTGTCATTTCGTCATTTTTTCAAATCTTCAAAAATGATGAAAAACGGCGCGCTATAGTATGCCGTACGATATGGGCTATAGCCCATGGTCCAAAATGATGAGAAACGAGGCTAATTTTTTTTTTCAAAATTTCAAAAAACATGGGCTATAACCTTTCGTTTTTGTCATTTTGTCATTTTTTTCAAATCTTCAAAAATGATGAAAAACGGCGCGCTATAGTATGCCGTACGATATGGGCTATAGCCCATGGTCCAAAATGATGAGAAACGAGGCTAACTTTTTTTTTCAAAATTTCAAAAAACATGGGCTATAACCCATCGTTTTTGTCATTTCGTCATTTTTTTCAAATCTTCAAAAATGATGAAAAACGGCCGCGCTATAGTATGCCGTACGATATGGGCTATAGCCCATGGTCCAAAATGATGAGAAACGAGGCTAACTTTTTTTTTTCAAAATTTCAAAAAACATGGGCTATAACCTTTCGTTTTTGTCATTTTGTCATTTTTTTCAAATCTTCAAAAATGATGAAAAACGGCGCGCTATAGTATGCCGTACGATATGGGCTATAGCCCATGGTCCAAAATGATGAGAAACGAGGCTAACTTTTTTTTTCAAAATTTCAAAAAACATGGGCTATAACCCATCGTTTTTGTCATTTCGTCATTTTTTTCAAATCTTCAAAAATGATGAAAAACGGCGCGCTATAGTATGCCGTACGATATGGGCTATAGCCCATGGTCCAAAATGATGAGAAACGAGGCTAACTTTTTTTTCAAAATTTCAAAAAAACATGGGCTATAACCTTTCGTTTTTGTCATTTCGTCATTTTTTTCAAATCTTCAAAAATGATGAAAAACGGCGCGCTATAGTATGCCGTACGATATGGGCTATAGCCCATGGTCCAAAATGATGAGAAACGAGGCTAACTTTTTTTTTCAAAATTTCAAAAAACATGGGCTATAACCTTTCGTTTTTGTCATTTTGTCATTTTTTTTCAAATCTTCAAAAATGATGAAAAACGGCGCGCTATAGTATGCCGTACGATATGGGCTATAGCCCATGGTCCAAAATGATGAGAAACGAGGCTAACTTTTTTTTTCAAAATTTCAAAAAACATGGGCTATAACCCATCGTTTTTGTCATTTCGTCATTTTTTTCAAATCTTCAAAAATGATGAAAAACGGCGCGCTATAGTATGCCGTACGATATGGGCTATAGCCCATGGTCCAAAATGATGAGAAACGAGGCTAACTTTTTTTTTCAAAATTTCAAAAAACATGGGCTATAACCTTTCGTTTTTGTCATTTCGTCATTTTTTTCAAATCTTCAAAAATGATGAAAAACGGCGCGCTATAGTATGCCGTACGATATGGGCTATAGCCCATGGTCCAAAATGATGAGAAACGAGGCTAACTTTTTTTTTCAAAATTTCAAAAAACATGGGCTATAACCCATCGTTTTTGTCATTTCTTCATTTTTTTCAAATCTTCAAAAATGATGAAAAACGGCGCGCTATAGTATGCCGTACGATATGGGCTATAGCCCATGGTCCAAAATGATGAGAAACGAGGCTAACTTTTTTTTTCAAAATTTCAAAAAACATGGGCTATAACCTTTCGTTTTTGTCATTTCGTCATTTTTTTCAAATCTTCAAAAATGATGAAAAACGGCGCGCTATAGTATGCCGTACGATATGGGCTATAGCCCATGGTCCAAAATGATGAGAAACGAGGCTAACTTTTTTTTTCAAAATTTCAAAAAACATGGGCTATAACCTTTCGTTTTTGTCATTTTGTCATTTTTTTCAAATCTTCAAAAATGATGAAAAACGGCGCACTATAGTATGCCGTACGATATGGGCTATAGCCCATGGTCCAAAATGATGAGAAACGAGGCTAACTTTTTTTTTCAAAATTTCAAAAAACATGGGCTATAACCCATCGTTTTTGTCATTTCTTCATTTTTTTCAAATCTTCAAAAATGATGAAAAACGGCGCGCTATAGTATGCCGTACGATATGGGCTATAGCCCATGGTCCAAAATGATGAGAAACGAGGCTAACTTTTTTTTTCAAAATTTCAAAAAACATGGGCTATAACCTTTCGTTTTTGTCATTTCGTCATTTTTTTCAAATCTTCAAAAATGATGAAAAACGGCGCGCTATAGTATGCCGTACGATATGGGCTATAGCCCATGGTCCAAAATGATGAGAAACGAGGCTAACTTTTTTTTTCAAAATTTCAAAAAACATGGGCTATAACCTTTCGTTTTTGTCATTTTGTCATTTTTTTCAAATCTTCAAAAATGATGAAAAACGGCGCACTATAGTATGCCGTACGATATGGGCTATAGCCCATGGTCCAAAATGATGAGAAACGAGGCTAACTTTTTTTTTCAAAATTTAAAAAAACATGGGCTATAACCCATCGTTTTTGTCATTTCGTCATTTTTTTCAAATCTTCAAAAATGATGAAAAACGGCGCGCTATAGTATGCCGTACGATATGGGCTATAGCCCATGGTCCAAAATGATGAGAAACGAGGCTAACTTTTTTTTTCAAAATTTCAAAAAACATGGGCTATAACCTTTCGTTTTTGTCATTTCGTCATTTTTTTCAAATCTTCAAAAATGATGAAAAACGGCGCGCTATAGTATGCCGTACGATATGGGCTATAGCCCATGGTCCAAAATGATGAGAAACGAGGCTAACTTTTTTTTTCAAAATTTCAAAAAACATGGGCTATAACCTTTCGTTTTTGTCATTTTGTCATTTTTTTCAAATCTTCAAAAATGATGAAAAACGGCGCACTATAGTATGCCGTACGATATGGGCTATAGCCCATGGTCCAAAATGATGAGAAACGAGGCTAACTTTTTTTTTCAAAATTTCAAAAAACATGGGCTATAACCCATCGTTTTTGTCATTTCGTCATTTTTTTAAAATCTTCAAAAATGATGAAAAACGGCGCGCTATAGTATGCCGTACGATATGGGCTATAGCCCATGGTCCAAAATGATGAGAAACGAGGCTAACTTTTTTTTTCAAAATTTCAAAAAACATGGGCTATAACCTTTCGTTTTTGTCATTTTGTCATTTTTTTCAAATCTTCAAAAATGATGAAAAACGGCGCGCTATAGTATGCCGTACGATATGGGCTATAGCCCATGGTCCAAAATGATGAGAAACGAGGCTAACTTTTTTTTCCAAAATTTCAAAAAACATGGGCTATAACCTTTCGTTTTTGTCATTTCGTCATTTTTTTCAAATCTTCAAAAATGATGAAAAACGGCGCGCTATAGTATGCCGTACGATATGGGCTATAGCCCATGGTCCAAAATGATGAGAAACGAGGCTAACTTTTTTTTTCAAAATTTCAAAAAACATGGGCTATAACCCATCGTTTTTGTCATTTCGTAATTTTTTTCAAATCTTTAAAAATGATGAAAAACGGCGCGCTATAGTATGCCGTACGATATGGGCTATAGCCCATGGTCCAAAATGATGAGAAACGAGGCTAACTTTTTTTTTCAAAATTTCAAAAAACATGGGCTATAACCTTTCGTTTTTGTCATTTCGTCATTTTTTTCAAATCTTCAAAAATGATGAAAAACGGCGCGCTATAGTATGCCGTACGATATGGGCTATAGCCCATGGTCCAAAATGATGAGAAACGAGGCTAACTTTTTTTTTCAAAATTTCAAAAAACATGGGCTATAACCTTTCGTTTTTGTCATTTTGTCATTTTTTTCAAATCTTCAAAAATGATGAAAAACGGCGCGCTATAGTATGCCGTACGATATGGGCTATAGCCCATGGTCCAAAATGATGAGAAACGAGGCTAACTTTTTTTTTCAAAATTTCAAAAAACATGGGCTATAACCCATCGTTTTTGTCATTTCGTCATTTTTTTCAAATCTTCAAAAATGATGAAAAACGGCGCGCTATAGTATGCCGTACGATATGGGCTATAGCCCATGGTCCAAAATGATGAGAAACGAGGCTAACTTTTTTTTTCAAAATTTCAAAAAACATGGGATATAACCCATCGTTTTTGTCATTTCGTCATTTTTTTCAAATCTTCAAAAATTATGAAAAACGGCGCGCTATAGTATGCCGTACGATATGGGCTATAGCCCATGGTCCAAAATGATGAGAAACGAGGCTAACTTTTTTTTTCAAAATTTCAAAAAACATGGGCTATAACCTTTCGTTTTTGTCATTTCGTCATTTTTTTCAAATCTTCAAAAATGATGAAAAACGGCGCGCTATAGTATGCCGTACGATATGGGCTATAGCCCATGGTCCAAAATGATGAGAAACGAGGCTAACTTTTTTTTTCAAAATTTAAAAAAACATGGGCTATAACCCATCGTTTTTGTCATTTCGTCATTTTTTTCAAATCTTCAAAAATGATGAAAAACGGCGCGCTATAGTATGCCGTACGATATGGGCTATAGCCCATGGTCCAAAATGATGAGAAACGAGGCTAACTTTTTTTTTCAAAATTTCAAAAAACATGGGCTATAACCCATCGTTTTTGTCATTTCGTCATTTTTTTCAAATCTTCAAAAATGTAGAAAAACGGCGCGCTATAGTATGCCGTACGATATGGGCTATAGCCCATGGTCCAAAATGATGAGAAACAAGGCTAACTTTTTTTTTCAAAATTTCAAAAAACATGGGCTATAACCTTTCGTTTTTGTCATTTTGTCATTTTTTTCAAATCTTCAAAAATGATGAAAAACGGCGCGCTATAGTATGCCGTACGATATGGGCTATAGCCCATGGTCCAAAATGATGAGAAACGAGGCCAACTTTTTTTTTCAAAATTTAAAAAAACATGGGCTATAACCCATCGTTTTTGTCATTTCGTCATTTTTTTCAAATCTTCAAAAATGATGAAAAACGGCGCGCTATAGTATGCCGTACGATATGGGCTATAGCCCATGGTCCAAAATGATGAGAAACGAGGCTAACTTTTTTTTTCAAAATTTCAAAAAACATGGGCTATAACCCATCGTTTTTGTCATTTCGTCATTTTTTTCAAATCTTCAAAAATGTAGAAAAACGGCGCGCTATAGTATGCCGTACGATATGGGCTATAGCCCATGGTCCAAAATGATGAGAAACAAGGCTAACTTTTTTTTTCAAAATTTCAAAAAACATGGGCTATAACCTTTCGTTTTTGTCATTTTGTCATTTTTTTCAAATCTTCAAAAATGATGAAAAACGGCGCGCTATAGTATGCCGTACGATATGGGCTATAGCCCATGGTCCAAAATGATGAGAAACGAGGCCAACTTTTTTTTTCAAAATTTCAAAAAACATGGGCTATAACCCATCGTTTTTGTCATTTCGTCATTTTTTTCAAATCTTCAAAAATGATGAAAAACGGCGCGCTATAGTATGCCGTACGATATGGGCTATAGCCCATGGTCCAAAATGATGAGAAACGAGGCTAACTTTTTTTTTCAAAATTTCAAAAAACATGGGCTATAACCTTTCGTTTTTGTCATTTCGTCATTTTTTTCAAATCTTCAAAAATGATGAAAAACGGCGCGCTATAGTATGCCGTACGATATGGGCTATAGCCCATGGTCCAAAATGATGAGAAACGAGGCTAACTTTTTTTTTCAAAATTTCAAAAAACATGGGCTATAACCTTTCGTTTTTGTCATTTTGTCATTTTTTTCAAATCTTCAAAAATGATGAAAAACGGCGCGCTATAGTATGCCGTACGATATGGGCTATAGCCCATGGTCCAAAATGATGAGAAACGAGGCCAACTTTTTTTTTCAAAATTAAAAAAAACATGGGCTATAACCCATCGTTTTTGTCATTTCGTCATTTTTTTCAAATCTTCAAAAATGATGAAAAACGGCGCGCTATAGTATGCCGTACGATATGGGCTATAGCCCATGGTCCAAAATGATGAGAAACGAGGCTAACTTTTTTTTTCAAAATTTCAAAAAACATGGGCTATAACCCATCGTTTTTGTCATTTCGTCATTTTTTTCAAATCTTCAAAAATGTAGAAAAACGGCGCGCTATAGTATGCCGTACGATATGGGCTATAGCCCATGGTCCAAAATGATGAGAAACAAGGCTAACTTTTTTTTTCAAAATTTCAAAAAACATGGGCTATAACCTTTCGTTTTTGTCATTTTGTCATTTTTTTCAAATCTTCAAAAATGATGAAAAACGGCGCGCTATAGTATGCCGTACGATATGGGCTATAGCCCATGGTCCAAAATGATGAGAAACGAGGCCAACTTTTTTTTTCAAAATTTCAAAAAACATGGGCTATAACCCATCGTTTTTGTCATTTCGTCATTTTTTTCAAATCTTCAAAAATGATGAAAAACGGCGCGCTATAGTATGCCGTACGATATGGGCTATAGCCCATGGTCCAAAATTATGAGAAACGAGGCTAACTTTTTTTTTCAAAATTTCAAAAAACATGGGCTATAACCTTTCGTTTTTGTCATTTCGTCATTTTTTTCAAATCTTCAAAAATGATGAAAAACGGCGCGCTATAGTATGCCGTACGATATGGGCTATAGCCCATGGTCCAAAATGATGAGAAACGAGGCTAACTTTTTTTTTCAAAATTTCAAAAAACATGGGCTATAACCTTTCGTTTTTGTCATTTCGTCATTTTTTCAAATCTTCAAAAATGATGAAAAACGGCGCGCTATAGTATGCCGTACGATATGGGCTATAGCCCATGGTCCAAAATGGTGAGAAACGAGGCTAACTTTTTTTTTCAAAATTTCAAAAAACATGGGCTATAACCTTTCGTTTTTGTCATTTTGTCATTTTTTCAAATCTTCAAAAATGATGAAAAACGGCGCGCTATAGTATGCCGTACGATATGGGCTATAGCCCATGGTCCAAAATGATGAGAAACGAGGCTAACTTTTTTTTTCAAAATTTCAAAAAACATGGGCTATAACCCATCGTTTTTGTCATTTCGTCATTTTTTTCAAATCTTCAAAAATGATGAAAAACGGCGCGCTATAGTATGCCGTACGATATGGGCTATAGCCCATGGTCCAAAATGATGAGAAACGAGGCTAACTTTTTTTTTCAAAATTTCAAAAAACATGGGCTATAACCTTTCGTTTTTGTCATTTCGTCATTTTTTTCAAATCTTCAAAAATGATGAAAAACGGCGCACTATAGTATGCCGTACGATATGGGCTATAGCCCATGGTCCAAAATGATGAGAAACGAGGCTAACTTTTTTTTTCAAAATTTCAAAAAACATGGGCTATAACCTTTCGTTTTTGTCATTTTGTCATTTTTTTCAAATCTTCAAAAATGATGAAAAACGGCGCGCTATAGTATGCCGTACGATATGGGCTATAGCCCATGGTCCAAAATGATGAGAAACGAGGCCAACTTTTTTTTTCAAAATTTAAAAAAACATGGGCTATAACCCATCGTTTTTGTCATTTCGTCATTTTTTTCAAATCTTCAAAAATGATGAAAAACGGCGCGCTATAGTATGCCGTACGATATGGGCTATAGCCCATGGTCCAAAATGATGAGAAACGAGGCTAACTTTTTTTTTCAAAATTTCAAAAAACATGGGCTATAACCTTTCGTTTTTGTCATTTCGTCATTTTTTCAAATCTTCAAAAATGATGAAAAACGGCGCGCTATAGTATGCCGTACGATATGGGCTATAGCCCATGGTCCAAAATGGTGAGAAACGAGGCTAACTTTTTTTTTCAAAATTTCAAAAAACATGGGCTATAACCTTTCGTTTTTGTCATTTTGTCATTTTTTCAAATCTTCAAAAATGATGAAAAACGGCGCGCTATAGTATGCCGTACGATATGGGCTATAGCCCATGGTCCAAAATGATGAGAAACGAGGCTAACTTTTTTTTTCAAAATTTCAAAAAACATGGGCTATAACCCATCGTTTTTGTCATTTCGTCATTTTTTTCAAATCTTCAAAAATGATGAAAAACGGCGCGCTATAGTATGCCGTACGATATGGGCTATAGCCCATGGTCCAAAATGATGAGAAACGAGGCTAACTTTTTTTTTCAAAATTTCAAAAAACATGGGCTATAACCTTTCGTTTTTGTCATTTCGTCATTTTTTTCAAATCTTCAAAAATGATGAAAAACGGCGCACTATAGTATGCCGTACGATATGGGCTATAGCCCATGGTCCAAAATGATGAGAAACGAGGCCAACTTTTTTTTTCAAAATTTAAAAAAACATGGGCTATAACCCATCGTTTTTGTCATTTCGTCATTTTTTTCAAATCTTCAAAAATGATGAAAAACGGCGCGCTATAGTATGCCGTACGATATGGGCTATAGCCCATGGTCCAAAATGATGAGAAACGAGGCTAACTTTTTTTTTCAAAATTTCAAAAAACATGGGCTATAACCTTTCGTTTTTGTCATTTCGTCATTTTTTTCAAATCTTCAAAAATGATGAAAAACGGCGCGCTATAGTATGCCGTACGATATGGGCTATAGCCCATGGTCCAAAATGATGAGAAACGAGGCTAACTTTTTTTTTCAAAATTTCAAAAAACATGGGCTATAACCTTTCGTTTTTGTCATTTCGTCATTTTTTCAAATCTTCAAAAATGATGAAAAACGGCGCGCTATAGTATGCCGTACGATATGGGCTATAGCCCATGGTCCAAAATGGTGAGAAACGAGGCTAACTTTTTTTTTCAAAATTTCAAAAAACATGGGCTATAACCTTTGTTTTTGTCATTTTGTCATTTTTTCAAATCTTCAAAAATGATGAAAAACGGCGCGCTATAGTATGCCGTACGATATGGGCTATAGCCCATGGTCCAAAATGATGAGAAACGAGGCTAACTTTTTTTTTCAAAATTTCAAAAAACATGGGCTATAACCCATCGTTTTTGTCATTTCGTCATTTTTTTCAAATCTTCAAAAATGATGAAAAACGGCGCGCTATAGTATGCCGTACGATATGGGCTATAGCCCATGGTCCAAAATGATGAGAAACGAGGCTAACTTTTTTTTTCAAAATTTCAAAAAACATGGGCTATAACCTTTCGTTTTTGTCATTTTTTTCAAATCTTCAAAAATGATGAAAAACGGCGCACTATAGTATGCCGTACGATATGGGCTATAGCCCATGGTCCAAAATGATGAGAAACGAGGCTAACTTTTTTTTTCAAAATTTCAAAAAACATGGGCTATAACCTTTCGTTTTTGTCATTTTGTCATTTTTTTCAAATCTTCAAAAATGATGAAAAACGGCGCGCTATAGTATGCCGTACGATATGGGCTATAGCCCATGGTCCAAAATGATGAGAAACGAGGCCAACTTTTTTTTTTCAAAATTTAAAAAAACATGGGCTATAACCCATCGTTTTTGTCATTTCGTCATTTTTTTCAAATCTTCAAAAATGATGAAAAACGGCGCGCTATAGTATGCCGTACGATATGGGCTATAGCCCATGGTCCAAAATGATGAGAAACGAGGCTAACTTTTTTTTTCAAAATTTCAAAAAACATGGGCTATAACCCATCGTTTTTGTCATTTCGTCATTTTTTTCAAATCTTCAAAAATGTAGAAAAACGGCGCGCTATAGTATGCCGTACGATATGGGCTATAGCCCATGGTCCAAAATGATGAGAAACAAGGCTAACTTTTTTTTTCAAAATTTCAAAAAACATGGGCTATAACCTTTCGTTTTTGTCATTTTGTCATTTTTTTCAAATCTTCAAAAATGATGAAAAACGGCGCGCTATAGTATGCCGTACGATATGGGCTATAGCCCATGGTCCAAAATGATGAGAAACGAGGCCAACTTTTTTTTTCAAAATTTCAAAAAACATGGGCTATAACCCATCGTTTTTGTCATTTCGTCATTTTTTTCAAATCTTCAAAAATGATGAAAAACGGCGCGCTATAGTATGCCGTACGATATGGGCTATAGCCCATGGTCCAAAATTATGAGAAACGAGGCTAACTTTTTTTTTCAAAATTTCAAAAAACATGGGCTATAACCTTTCGTTTTTGTCATTTCGTCATTTTTTCAAATCTTCAAAAATGATGAAAAACGGCGCGCTATAGTATGCCGTACGATATGGGCTATAGCCCATGGTCCAAAATGGTGAGAAACGAGGCTAACTTTTTTTTTCAAAATTTCAAAAAACATGGGCTATAACCTTTCGTTTTTGTCATTTTGTCATTTTTTCAAATCTTCAAAAATGATGAAAAACGGCGCGCTATAGTATGCCGTACGATATGGGCTATAGCCCATGGTCCAAAATGATGAGAAACGAGGCTAACTTTTTTTTTCAAAATTTCAAAAAACATGGGCTATAACCCATCGTTTTTGTCATTTCGTCATTTTTTTCAAATCTTCAAAAATGATGAAAAACGGCGCGCTATAGTATGCCGTACGATATGGGCTATAGCCCATGGTCCAAAATGATGAGAAACGAGGCTAACTTTTTTTTTCAAAATTTCAAAAAACATGGGCTATAACCTTTCGTTTTTGTCATTTCGTCATTTTTTTCAAATCTTCAAAAATGATGAAAAACGGCGCACTATAGTATGCCGTACGATATGGGCTATAGCCCATGGTCCAAAATGATGAGAAACGAGGCTAACTTTTTTTTTCAAAATTTCAAAAAACATGGGCTATAACCTTTCGTTTTTGTCATTTTGTCATTTTTTTCAAATCTTCAAAAATGATGAAAAACGGCGCGCTATAGTATGCCGTACGATATGGGCTATAGCCCATGGTCCAAAATGATGAGAAACGAGGCCAACTTTTTTTTTCAAAATTTAAAAAAACATGGGCTATAACCCATCGTTTTTGTCATTTCGTCATTTTTTTCAAATCTTCAAAAATGATGAAAAACGGCGCGCTATAGTATGCCGTACGATATGGGCTATAGCCCATGGTCCAAAATGATGAGAAACGAGGCTAACTTTTTTTTTCAAAATTTCAAAAAACATGGGCTATAACCTTTCGTTTTTGTCATTTCGTCATTTTTTTCAAATCTTCAAAAATGATGAAAAACGGCGCGCTATAGTATGCCGTACGATATGGGCTATAGCCCATGGTCCAAAATGATGAGAAACGAGGCTAACTTTTTTTTTCAAAATTTCAAAAAACATGGGCTATAACCTTTCGTTTTTGTCATTTCGTCATTTTTTCAAATCTTCAAAAATGATGAAAAACGGCGCGCTATAGTATGCCGTACGATATGGGCTATAGCCCATGGTCCAAAATGGTGAGAAACGAGGCTAACTTTTTTTTTCAAAATTTCAAAAAACATGGGCTATAACCTTTCGTTTTTGTCATTTTGTCATTTTTTCAAATCTTCAAAAATGATGAAAAACGGCGCGCTATAGTATGCCGTACGATATGGGCTATAGCCCATGGTCCAAAATGATGAGAAACGAGGCTAACTTTTTTTTTCAAAATTTCAAAAAACATGGGCTATAACCCATCGTTTTTGTCATTTCGTCATTTTTTTCAAATCTTCAAAAATGATGAAAAACGGCGCGCTATAGTATGCCGTACGATATGGGCTATAGCCCATGGTCCAAAATGATGAGAAACGAGGCTAACTTTTTTTTTCAAAATTTCAAAAAACATGGGCTATAACCTTTCGTTTTTGTCATTTCGTCATTTTTTTCAAATCTTCAAAAATGATGAAAAACGGCGCACTATAGTATGCCGTACGATATGGGCTATAGCCCATGGTCCAAAATGATGAGAAACGAGGCTAACTTTTTTTTTCAAAATTTCAAAAAACATGGGCTATAACCTTTCGTTTTTGTCATTTTGTCATTTTTTTCAAATCTTCAAAAATGATGAAAAACGGCGCGCTATAGTATGCCGTACGATATGGGCTATAGCCCATGGTCCAAAATGATGAGAAACGAGGCTAACTTTTTTTTTCAAAATTTCAAAAAACATGGGCTATAACCCATCGTTTTTGTCATTTCGTCATTTTTTTCAAATCTTCAAAAATGATGAAAAACGGCGCGCTATAGTATGCCGTACGATATGGGCTATAGCCCATGGTCCAAAATGATGAGAAACGAGGCTAACTTTTTTTTTCAAAATTTCAAAAAACATGGGCTATAACCTTTCGTTTTTGTCATTTCGTCATTTTTTTCAAATCTTCAAAAATGATGAAAAACGGCGCGCTATAGTATGCCGTACGATATGGGCTATAGCCCATGGTCCAAAATGATGAGAAACGAGGCTAACTTTTTTTTTCAAAATTTCAAAAAACATGGGCTATAACCCATCGTTTTTGTCATTTCGTCATTTTTTTCAAATCTTCAAAAATGATGAAAAACGGCGCGCTATAGTATGCCGTACGATATGGGCTATAGCCCATGGTCCAAAATGATGAGAAACGAGGCTAACTTTTTTTTTCAAAATTTCAAAAAACATGGGCTATAACCTTTCGTTTTTGTCATTTCGTCATTTTTTTCAAATATTCAAAAATGATGAAAAACGGCGCGCTATAGTATGCCGTACGATATGGGCTATAGCCCATGGTCCAAAATGATGAGAAACGAGGCTAACTTTTTTTTTCAAAATTTCAAAAAACATGGGCTATAACCTTTCGTTTTTGTCATTTTGTCATTTTTTTCAAATCTTCAAAAATGATGAAAAACGGCGCGCTATAGTATGCCGTACGATATGGGCTATAGCCCATGGTCCAAAATGATGAGAAACGAGGCTAACTTTTTTTTTCTACATTTCAAAAAACATGGGCTATAACCCATCGTTTTTGTCATTTCGTCTTTTTTTTCAAATCTTCAAAAATTATGAAAAACGGCGCGCTATAGTATGCCGTACGATATGGGCTATAGCCCATGGTCCAAAATGATGAGAAACAAGGCTAACTTTTTTTTTCAAAATTTCAAAAAACATGGGCTATAACCTTTCGTTTTTGTCATTTTGTCATTTTTTTCAAATCTTCAAAAATGATGAAAAACGGCGCGCTATAGTATGCCGTACGATATGGGCTATAGCCCATGGTCCAAAATGATGAGAAACGAGGCTAACTTTTTTTTTCAAAATTTCAAAAAACATGGGCTATAACCTATCGTTTTTGTCATTTCGTCATTTTTTTCAAATCTTCAAAAATGATGAAAAACGGCGCGCTATAGTATGCCGTACGATATGGGCTATAGCCCATGGTCCAAAATGATGAGAAACGAGGCTAACTTTTTTTTTCAAAATTTCAAAAAACATGGGCTATAACCTTTCGTTTTTGTCATTTCGTCATTTTTTTCAAATCTTCAAAAATGATGAAAAACGGCGCGCTATAGTATGCCGTACGATATGGGCTATAGCCCATGGTCCAAAATGATGAGAAACGAGGCTAACTTTTTTTTTCAAAATTTCAAAAAACATGGGCTATAACCTTTCGTTTTTGTCATTTTGTCATTTTTTTTCAAATCTTCAAAAATGATGAAAAACGGCGCGCTATAGTATGCCGTACGATATGGGCTATAGCCCATGGTCCAAAATGATGAGAAACGAGGCTAACTTTTTTTTTCAAAATTTCAAAAAACATGGGCTATAACCTTTCGTTTTTGTCATTTTGTCATTTTTTTCAAATCTTCAAAAATGATGAAAAACGGCGCGCTATAGTATGCCGTACGATATGGGCTATAGCCCATGGTCCAAAATGATGAGAAACGAGGCTAACTTTTTTTTTCAAAATTTCAAAAAACATGGGCTATAACCTATCGTTTTTGTCATTTCGTCATTTTTTTCAAATCTTCAAAAATGATGAAAAACGGCGCGCTATAGTATGCCGTACGATATGGGCTATAGCCCATGGTCCAAAATGATGAGAAACGAGGCTAACTTTTTTTTTCAAAATTTCAAAAAACATGGGCTATATATAACCTTTCGTTTTTGTCATTTCGTCATTTTTTTCAAATCTTCAAAAATGATGAAAAACGGCGCGCTATAGTATGCCGTACGATATGGGCTATAGCCCATGGTCCAAAATGATGAGAAACGAGGCTAACTTTTTTTTTCAAAATTTCAAAAAACATGGGCTATAACCTTTCGTTTTTGTCATTTTGTCATTTTTTTTCAAATCTTCAAAAATGATGAAAAACGGCGCGCTATAGTATGCCGTACGATATGGGCTATAGCCCATGGTCCAAAATGATGAGAAACGAGGCTAACTTTTTTTTTCAAAATTTCAAAAAACATGGGCTATAACCCATCGTTTTTGTCATTTCGTCATTTTTTTCAAATCTTCAAAAATGATGAAAAACGGCGCGCTATAGTATGCCGTACGATATGGGCTATAGCCCATGGTCCAAAATGATGAGAAACGAGGCTAACTTTTTTTTTCAAAATTTCAAAAAACATGGGCTATAACCTTTCGTTTTTGTCATTTCGTCATTTTTTTCAAATCTTCAAAAATGATGAAAAACGGCGCGCTATAGTATGCCGTACGATATGGGCTATAGCCCATGGTCCAAAATGATGAGAAACGAGGCTAACTTTTTTTTTCAAAATTTCAAAAAACATGGGCTATAACCTTTCGTTTTTGTCATTTTGTCATTTTTTTTCAAATCTTCAAAAATGATGAAAAACGGCGCGCTATAGTATGCCGTACGATATGGGCTATAGCCCATGGTCCAAAATGATGAGAAACGAGGCTAACTTTTTTTTTCAAAATTTCAAAAAACATGGGCCATAACCCATCGTTTTTGTCATTTCGTCATTTTTTTCAAATCTTCAAAAATGATGAAAAACGGCGCGCTATAGTATGCCGTACGATATGGGCTATAGCCCATGGTCCAAAATGATGAGAAACGAGGCTAACTTTTTTTTTCAAAATTTCAAAAAACATGGGCTATAACCTTTCGTTTTTGTCATTTCGTCATTTTTTTCAAATCTTCAAAAATGATGAAAAATGGCGCGCTATAGTATGCCGTACGATATGGGCTATAGCCCATGGTCCAAAATGATGAGAAACGAGGCTAACTTTTTTTTTCAAAATTTCAAAAAACATGGGCTATAACCTTTCGTTTTTGTCATTTTGTCATTTTTTTCAAATCTTCAAAAATGATGAAAAACGGCGCACTATAGTATGCCGTACGATATGGGCTATAGCCCATGGTCCAAAATGATGAGAAACGAGGCTAACTTTTTTTTTCAAAATTTCAAAAAACATGGGCTATAACCCATCGTTTTTGTCATTTCGTCATTTTTTTCAAATCTTCAAAAATGATGAAAAACGGCGCGCTATAGTATGCCGTACGATATGGGCTATAGCCCATGGTCCAAAATGATGAGAAACGAGGCTAACTTTTTTTTTCAAAATTTCAAAAAACATGGGCTATAACCTTTCGTTTTTGTCATTTTGTCATTTTTTTCAAATCTTCAAAAATGATGTAAAACGGCGCGCTATAGTATGCCGTACGATATGGGCTATAGCCCATGGTCCAAAATAATGAGAAACGAGGCTAACTTTTTTTTTCAAAATTTCAAAAAACATGGGCTATAACCTTTCGTTTTTGTCATTTCGTCATTTTTTTCAAATCTTCAAAAATGATGAAAAACGGCGCGCTATAGTATGCCGTACGATATGGGCTATAGCCCATGGTCCAAAATGATGAGAAACGAGGCTAACTTTTTTTTTCAAAATTTCAAAAAACATGGGCTATAACCCATCGTTTTTGTCATTTCGTAATTTTTTTCAAATCTTTAAAAATGATGAAAAACGGCGCGCTATAGTATGCCGTACGATATGGGCTATAGCCCATGGTCCAAAATGATGAGAAACGAGGCTAACTTTTTTTTTCAAAATTTCGAAAAACATGGGCTATAACCTTTCGTTTTTGTCATTTCGTCATTTTTTTCAAATCTTCAAAAATGATGAAAAACGGCGCGCTATAGTATGCCGTACGATATGGGCTATAGCCCATGGTCCAAAATGATGAGAAACGAGGCTAACTTTTTTTTTCAAAATTTCAAAAAACATGGGCTATAACCCATCGTTTTTGTCATTTCGTCATTTTTTTCAAATCTTCAAAAATGATGAAAAACGGCGCGCTATAGTATGCCGTACGATATGGGCTATAGCCCATGGTCCAAAATGATGAGAAACGAGGCTAACTTTTTTTTTCAAAATTTCAAAAAACATGGGCTATAACCCATCGTTTTTGTCATTTCGTCATTTTTTTCAAATCTTCAAAAATGATGAAAAACGGCGCGCTATAGTATGCCGTACGATATGGGCTATAGCCCATGGTCCAAAATGATGAGAAACGAGGCTAACTTTTTTTTTCAAAATTTCAAAAAACATGGGCTATAACCTTTCGTTTTTGTCATTTTGTCATTTTTTTCAAATCTTCAAAAATGATGAAAAACGGCGCGCTATAGTATGCCGTACGATATGGGCTATAGCCCATGGTCCAAAATGATGAGAAACGAGGCTAACTTTCTTTTTCAAAATTTCAAAAAACATGGGCTATAACCTTTCGTTTTTGTCATTTTGTCTTTTTTTTCCAAATCTTCAAAAATGATGAAAAACGGCGCGCTATAGTATGCCGTACGATATGGGCTATAGCCCATGGTCCAAAATGATGAGAAACGAGGCTAACTTTTTTTTTCAAAATTTCAAAAAACATGGGCTATAACCCATCGTTTTTGTCATTTCGTCATTTTTTTCAAATCTTCAAAAATGATGAAAAATGGCGCGCTGTAGTATGCCGTACGATATGGGCTATAGCCCATGGTCCAAAATGATGAGAAACGAGGCTAACTTTTTTTTTCAAAATTTCAAAAAACATGGGCTATAACCTTTCGTTTTTGTCATTTCGTCATTTTTTTCAAATCTTCAAAAATGATGAAAAACGGCGCGCTATAGTATGCCGTACGATATGGGCTATAGCCCATGGTCCAAAATGATGAGAAACGAGGCTAACTTTTTTTTTCAAAATTTCAAAAAACATGGGCTATAACCTTTCGTTTTTGTCATTTTGTCATTTTTTTCAAATCTTCAAAAATGATGAAAAACGGCGCACTATAGTATGCCGTACGATATGGGCTATAGCCCATGGTCCAAAATGATGAGAAACGAGGCTAACTTTTTTTTTCAAAATTTCAAAAAACATGGGCTATAACCCATCGTTTTTGTCATTTCGTCATTTTTTTCAAATCTTTAAAAATGATGAAAAACGGCGCGCTATAGTATGCCGTACGATATGGGCTATAGCCCATGGTCCAAAATGATGAGAAACGAGGCTAACTTTTTTTTTCAAAATTTCAAAAAACATGGGCTATAACCTTTCGTTTTTGTCATTTTGTCATTTTTTTCAAATCTTCAAAAATGATGAAAAACGGCGCGCTATAGTATGCCGTACGATATGGGCTATAGCCCATGGTCCAAAATGATGAGAAACGAGGCTAACTTTTTTTTTCAAAATTTCAAAAAACATGGGCTATAACCTTTCGTTTTTGTCATTTCGTAATTTTTTTCAAATCTTCAAAAATGATGAAAAACGGCGCGCTATAGTATGCCGTACGATATGGGCTATAGCCCATGGTCCAAAATGATGAGAAACGAGGCTAACTTTTTTTTTCAAAATTTCAAAAAACATGGGCTATAACCCATCGTTTTTGTCATTTCGTAATTTTTTTCAAATCTTTAAAAATGATGAAAAACGGCGCGCTATAGTATGTCGTACGATATGGGCTATAGCCCATGGTCCAAAATGATGAGAAACGAGGCTAACTTTTTTTTTCAAAATTTCAAAAAACATGGGCTATAACCTTTCGTTTTTGTCATTTCGTCATTTTTTTCAAATCTTCAAAAATGATGAAAAACGGCGTGCTATAGTATGCCGTACGATATGGGCTATAGCCCATGGTCCAAAATGATGAGAAACTAGGCTAACTTTTTTTTTCAAAATTTCAAAAAACATGGGCTATAACCTTTCGTTTTTGTCATTTTGTCATTTTTTTCAAATCTTCAAAAATGATGAAAAACGGCGCGCTATAGTATGCCGTACGATATGGGCTATAGCCCATGGTCCAAAATGATGAGAAACGAGGCTAACTTTTTTTTTCAAAATTTCAAAAAACATGGGCTATAACCCATCGTTTTTGTCATTTCGTCATTTTTTTCAAATCTTCAAAAATGATGAAAAACGGCGCGCTATAGTATGCCGTACGATATGGGCTATAGCCCATGGTCCAAAATGATGAGAAACGAGGCTAACTTTTTTTTTCAAAATTTCAAAAAACATGGGCTATAACCTTTCGTTTTTGTCATTTCGTCATTTTTTTCAAATCTTCAAAAATGATGAAAAACGGCGCGCTATAGTATGCCGTACGATATGGGCTATAGCCCATGGTCCAAAATGATGAGAAACGAGGCTAACTTTTTTTTTCAAAATTTCAAAAAACATGGGCTATAACCTTTCGTTTTTGTCATTTTGTCATTTTTTTTCAAATCTTCAAAAATGATGAAAAACGGCGCGCTATAGTATGCCGTACGATATGGGCTATAGCCCATGGTCCAAAATGATGAGAAACGAGGCTAACTTTTTTTTTCAAAATTTCAAAAAACATGGGCCATAACCCATCGTTTTTGTCATTTCGTCATTTTTTTCAAATCTTCAAAAATGATGAAAAACGGCGCGCTATAGTATGCCGTACGATATGGGCTATAGCCCATGGTCCAAAATGATGAGAAACGAGGCTAACTTTTTTTTTCAAAATTTCAAAAAACATGGGCTATAACCCATCGTTTTTGTCATTTCGTCATTTTTTTCAAATCTTCAAAAATGATGAAAAACGGCGCGCTATAGTATGCCGTACGATATGGGCTATAGCCCATGGTCCAAAATGATGAGAAACGAGGCTAACTTTTTTTTTCAAATTTTCAAAAAACATGGGCTATAACCTTTCGTTTTTGTCATTTCGTCATTTTTTTCAAATCTTCAAAAATGATGAAAAATGGCGCGCTATAGTATGCCGTACGATATGGGCTATAGCCCATGGTCCAAAATGATGAGAAACGAGGCTAACTTTTTTTTTCAAAATTTCAAAAAACATGGGCTATAACCTTTCGTTTTTGTCATTTTGTCATTTTTTTCAAATCTTCAAAAATGATGAAAAACGGCGCACTATAGTATGCCGTACGATATGGGCTATAGCCCATGGTCCAAAATGATGAGAAACGAGGCTAACTTTTTTTTTCAAAATTTCAAAAAACATGGGCTATAACCCATCGTTTTTGTCATTTCGTCATTTTTTTCAAATCTTCAAAAATGATGAAAAACGGCGCGCTATAGTATGCCGTACGATATGGGCTATAGCCCATGGTCCAAAATGATGAGAAACGAGGCTAACTTTTTTTTTCAAAATTTCAAAAAACATGGGCTATAACCTTTCGTTTTTGTCATTTTGTCATTTTTTTCAAATCTTCAAAAATGATGTAAAACGGCGCGCTATAGTATGCCGTACGATATGGGCTATAGCCCATGGTCCAAAATAATGAGAAACGAGGCTAACTTTTTTTTTCAAAATTTCAAAAAACATGGGCTATAACCTTTCGTTTTTGTCATTTCGTCATTTTTTTCAAATCTTCAAAAATGATGAAAAACGGCGCGCTATAGTATGCCGTACGATATGGGCTATAGCCCATGGTCCAAAATGATGAGAAACGAGGCTAACTTTTTTTTTCAAAATTTCAAAAAACATGGGCTATAACCCATCGTTTTTGTCATTTCGTAATTTTTTTCAAATCTTTAAAAATGATGAAAAACGGCGCGCTATAGTATGCCGTACGATATGGGCTATAGCCCATGGTCCAAAATGATGAGAAACGAGGCTAACTTTTTTTTTCAAAATTTCGAAAAACATGGGCTATAACCTTTCGTTTTTGTCATTTCGTCATTTTTTTCAAATCTTCAAAAATGATGAAAAACGGCGCGCTATAGTATGCCGTACGATATGGGCTATAGCCCATGGTCCAAAATGATGAGAAACGAGGCTAACTTTTTTTTTCAAAATTTCAAAAAACATGGGCTATAACCCATCGTTTTTGTCATTTCGTCATTTTTTTCAAATCTTCAAAAATGATGAAAAACGGCGCGCTATAGTATGCCGTACGATATGGGCTATAGCCCATGGTCCAAAATGATGAGAAACGAGGCTAACTTTTTTTTTCAAAATTTCAAAAAACATGGGCTATAACCCATCGTTTTTGTCATTTCGTCATTTTTTTCAAATCTTCAAAAATGATGAAAAACGGCGCGCTATAGTATGCCGTACGATATGGGCTATAGCCCATGGTCCAAAATGATGAGAAACGAGGCTAACTTTTTTTTTCAAAATTTCAAAAAACATGGGCTATAACCTTTCGTTTTTGTCATTTTGTCATTTTTTTCAAATCTTCAAAAATGATGAAAAACGGCGCGCTATAGTATGCCGTACGATATGGGCTATAGCCCATGGTCCAAAATGATGAGAAACGAGGCTAACTTTCTTTTTCAAAATTTCAAAAAACATGGGCTATAACCTTTCGTTTTTGTCATTTTGTCTTTTTTTTCCAAATCTTCAAAAATGATGAAAAACGGCGCGCTATAGTATGCCGTACGATATGGGCTATAGCCCATGGTCCAAAATGATGAGAAACGAGGCTAACTTTTTTTTTCAAAATTTCAAAAAACATGGGCTATAACCTTTCGTTTTTGTCATTTCGTCATTTTTTTCAAATCTTCAAAAATGATGAAAAACGGCGCGCTATAGTATGCCGTACGATATGGGCTATAGCCCATGGTCCAAAATGATGAGAAACGAGGCTAACTTTTTTTTTCAAAATTTCAAAAAACATGGGCTATAACCTTTCGTTTTTGTCATTTTGTCATTTTTTTCAAATCTTCAAAAATGATGAAAAACGGCGCACTATAGTATGCCGTACGATATGGGCTATAGCCCATGGTCCAAAATGATGAGAAACGAGGCTAACTTTTTTTTTCAAAATTTCAAAAAACATGGGCTATAACCCATCGTTTTTGTCATTTCGTCATTTTTTTCAAATCTTTAAAAATGATGAAAAACGGCGCGCTATAGTATGCCGTACGATATGGGCTATAGCCCATGGTCCAAAATGATGAGAAACGAGGCTAACTTTTTTTTTCAAAATTTCAAAAAACATGGGCTATAACCTTTCGTTTTTGTCATTTTGTCATTTTTTCAAATCTTCAAAAATGATGAAAAACGGCGCGCTATAGTATGCCGTACGATATGGGCTATAGCCCATGGTCCAAAATGATGAGAAACGAGGCTAACTTTTTTTTTCAAAATTTCAAAAAACATGGGCTATAACCCATCGTTTTTGTCATTTCGTCATTTTTTTCAAATCTTCAAAAATGATGAAAAACGGCGCGCTATAGTATGCCGTACGATATGGGCTATAGCCCATGGTCCAAAATGATGAGAAACGAGGCTAACTTTTTTTTTCAAAATTTCAAAAAACATGGGCTATAACCTTTCGTTTTTGTCATTTCGTCATTTTTTTCAAATCTTCAAAAATGATGAAAAACGGCGCACTATAGTATGCCGTACGATATGGGCTATAGCCCATGGTCCAAAATGATGAGAAACGAGGCTAACTTTTTTTTTCAAAATTTCAAAAAACATGGGCTATAACCTTTCGTTTTTGTCATTTTGTCATTTTTTTCAAATCTTCAAAAATGATGAAAAACGGCGCGCTATAGTATGCCGTACGATATGGGCTATAGCCCATGGTCCAAAATGATGAGAAACGAGGCTAACTTTTTTTTTCAAAATTTCAAAAAACATGGGCTATAACCCATCGTTTTTGTCATTTCGTCATTTTTTTCAAATCTTCAAAAATGATGAAAAACGGCGCGCTATAGTATGCCGTACGATATGGGCTATAGCCCATGGTCCAAAATGATGAGAAACGAGGCTAACTTTTTTTTTCAAAATTTCAAAAAACATGGGCTATAACCTTTCGTTTTTGTCATTTCGTCATTTTTTTCAAATCTTCAAAAATGATGAAAAACGGCGCGCTATAGTATGCCGTACGATATGGGCTATAGCCCATGGTCCAAAATGATGAGAAACGAGGCTAACTTTTTTTTTCAAAATTTCAAAAAACATGGGCTATAACCCATCGTTTTTGTCATTTCGTCATTTTTTTCAAATCTTCAAAAATGATGAAAAACGGCGCGCTATAGTATGCCGTACGATATGGGCTATAGCCCATGGTCCAAAATGATGAGAAACGAGGCTAACTTTTTTTTTCAAAATTTCAAAAAACATGGGCTATAACCTTTCGTTTTTGTCATTTCGTCATTTTTTTCAAATCTTCAAAAATGATGAAAAACGGCGCGCTATAGTATGCCGTACGATATGGGCTATAGCCCATGGTCCAAAATGATGAGAAACGAGGCTAACTTTTTTTTTCAAAATTTCAAAAAACATGGGCTATAACCTTTCGTTTTTGTCATTTTGTCATTTTTTTCAAATCTTCAAAAATGATGAAAAACGGCGCGCTATAGTATGCCGTACGATATGGGCTATAGCCCATGGTCCAAAATGATGAGAAACGAGGCTAACTTTTTTTTTCTACATTTCAAAAAACATGGGCTATAACCCATCGTTTTTGTCATTTCGTCTTTTTTTTCAAATCTTCAAAAATTATGAAAAACGGCGCGCTATAGTATGCCGTACGATATGGGCTATAGCCCATGGTCCAAAATGATGAGAAACAAGGCTAACTTTTTTTTTCAAAATTTCAAAAAACATGGGCTATAACCTTTCGTTTTTGTCATTTTGTCATTTTTTTCAAATCTTCAAAAATGATGAAAAACGGCGCGCTATAGTATGCCGTACGATATGGGCTATAGCCCATGGTCCAAAATGATGAGAAACGAGGCTAACTTTTTTTTTCAAAATTTCAAAAAACATGGGCTATAACCTATCGTTTTTGTCATTTCGTCATTTTTTTCAAATCTTCAAAAATGATGAAAAACGGCGCGCTATAGTATGCCGTACGATATGGGCTATAGCCCATGGTCCAAAATGATGAGAAACGAGGCTAACTTTTTTTTTCAAAATTTCAAAAAACATGGGCTATAACCTTTCGTTTTTGTCATTTCGTCATTTTTTTCAAATCTTCAAAAATGATGAAAAACGGCGCGCTATAGTATGCCGTACGATATGGGCTATAGCCCATGGTCCAAAATGATGAGAAACGAGGCTAACTTTTTTTTTCAAAATTTCAAAAAACATGGGCTATAACCTTTCGTTTTTGTCATTTTGTCATTTTTTTTCAAATCTTCAAAAATGATGAAAAACGGCGCGCTATAGTATGCCGTACGATATGGGCTATAGCCCATGGTCCAAAATGATGAGAAACGAGGCTAACTTTTTTTTTCAAAATTTCAAAAAACATGGGCTATAACCTTTCGTTTTTGTCATTTTGTCATTTTTTTCAAATCTTCAAAAATGATGAAAAACGGCGCGCTATAGTATGCCGTACGATATGGGCTATAGCCCATGGTCCAAAATGATGAGAAACGAGGCTAACTTTTTTTTTCAAAATTTCAAAAAACATGGGCTATAACCTATCGTTTTTGTCATTTCGTCATTTTTTTCAAATCTTCAAAAATGATGAAAAACGGCGCGCTATAGTATGCCGTACGATATGGGCTATAGCCCATGGTCCAAAATGATGAGAAACGAGGCTAACTTTTTTTTTCAAAATTTCAAAAAACATGGGCTATATATAACCTTTCGTTTTTGTCATTTCGTCATTTTTTTCAAATCTTCAAAAATGATGAAAAACGGCGCGCTATAGTATGCCGTACGATATGGGCTATAGCCCATGGTCCAAAATGATGAGAAACGAGGCTAACTTTTTTTTTCAAAATTTCAAAAAACATGGGCTATAACCTTTCGTTTTTGTCATTTTGTCATTTTTTTTCAAATCTTCAAAAATGATGAAAAACGGCGCGCTATAGTATGCCGTACGATATGGGCTATAGCCCATGGTCCAAAATGATGAGAAACGAGGCTAACTTTTTTTTTCAAAATTTCAAAAAACATGGGCTATAACCCATCGTTTTTGTCATTTCGTCATTTTTTTCAAATCTTCAAAAATGATGAAAAACGGCGCGCTATAGTATGCCGTACGATATGGGCTATAGCCCATGGTCCAAAATGATGAGAAACGAGGCTAACTTTTTTTTTCAAAATTTCAAAAAACATGGGCTATAACCTTTCGTTTTTGTCATTTCGTCATTTTTTTCAAATCTTCAAAAATGATGAAAAACGGCGCGCTATAGTATGCCGTACGATATGGGCTATAGCCCATGGTCCAAAATGATGAGAAACGAGGCTAACTTTTTTTTTCAAAATTTCAAAAAACATGGGCTATAACCTTTCGTTTTTGTCATTTTGTCATTTTTTTTCAAATCTTCAAAAATGATGAAAAACGGCGCGCTATAGTATGCCGTACGATATGGGCTATAGCCCATGGTCCAAAATGATGAGAAACGAGGCTAACTTTTTTTTTCAAAATTTCAAAAAACATGGGCCATAACCCATCGTTTTTGTCATTTCGTCATTTTTTTCAAATCTTCAAAAATGATGAAAAACGGCGCGCTATAGTATGCCGTACGATATGGGCTATAGCCCATGGTCCAAAATGATGAGAAACGAGGCTAACTTTTTTTTTCAAAATTTCAAAAAACATGGGCTATAACCCATCGTTTTTGTCATTTCGTCATTTTTTTCAAATCTTCAAAAATGATGAAAAACGGCGCGCTATAGTATGCCGTACGATATGGGCTATAGCCCATGGTCCAAAATGATGAGAAACGAGGCTAACTTTTTTTTTCAAATTTTCAAAAAACATGGGCTATAACCTTTCGTTTTTGTCATTTCGTCATTTTTTTCAAATCTTCAAAAATGATGAAAAATGGCGCGCTATAGTATGCCGTACGATATGGGCTATAGCCCATGGTCCAAAATGATGAGAAACGAGGCTAACTTTTTTTTTCAAAATTTCAAAAAACATGGGCTATAACCTTTCGTTTTTGTCATTTTGTCATTTTTTTCAAATCTTCAAAAATGATGAAAAACGGCGCACTATAGTATGCCGTACGATATGGGCTATAGCCCATGGTCCAAAATGATGAGAAACGAGGCTAACTTTTTTTTTCAAAATTTCAAAAAACATGGGCTATAACTCATCGTTTTTGTCATTTCGTCATTTTTTTCAAATCTTCAAAAATGATGAAAAACGGCGCGCTATAGTATGCCGTACGATATGGGCTATAGCCCATGGTCCAAAATGATGAGAAACGAGGCTAACTTTTTTTTTCAAAATTTCAAAAAACATGGGCTATAACCTTTCGTTTTTGTCATTTTGTCATTTTTTTCAAATCTTCAAAAATGATGTAAAACGGCGCGCTATAGTATGCCGTACGATATGGGCTATAGCCCATGGTCCAAAATAATGAGAAACGAGGCTAACTTTTTTTTTCAAAATTTCAAAAAACATGGGCTATAACCTTTCGTTTTTGTCATTTCGTCATTTTTTTCAAATCTTCAAAAATGATGAAAAACGGCGCGCTATAGTATGCCGTACGATATGGGCTATAGCCCATGGTCCAAAATGATGAGAAACGAGGCTAACTTTTTTTTTCAAAATTTCAAAAAACATGGGCTATAACCCATCGTTTTTGTCATTTCGTAATTTTTTTCAAATCTTTAAAAATGATGAAAAACGGCGCGCTATAGTATGCCGTACGATATGGGCTATAGCCCATGGTCCAAAATGATGAGAAACGAGGCTAACTTTTTTTTTCAAAATTTCGAAAAACATGGGCTATAACCTTTCGTTTTTGTCATTTCGTCATTTTTTTCAAATCTTCAAAAATGATGAAAAACGGCGCGCTATAGTATGCCGTACGATATGGGCTATAGCCCATGGTCCAAAATGATGAGAAACGAGGCTAACTTTTTTTTTCAAAATTTCAAAAAACATGGGCTATAACCCATCGTTTTTGTCATTTCGTCATTTTTTTCAAATCTTCAAAAATGATGAAAAACGGCGCGCTATAGTATGCCGTACGATATGGGCTATAGCCCATGGTCCAAAATGATGAGAAACGAGGCTAACTTTTTTTTTCAAAATTTCAAAAAACATGGGCTATAACCCATCGTTTTTGTCATTTCGTCATTTTTTTCAAATCTTCAAAAATGATGAAAAACGGCGCGCTATAGTATGCCGTACGATATGGGCTATAGCCCATGGTCCAAAATGATGAGAAACGAGGCTAACTTTTTTTTTCAAAATTTCAAAAAACATGGGCTATAACCTTTCGTTTTTGTCATTTTGTCATTTTTTTCAAATCTTCAAAAATGATGAAAAACGGCGCGCTATAGTATGCCGTACGATATGGGCTATAGCCCATGGTCCAAAATGATGAGAAACGAGGCTAACTTTCTTTTTCAAAATTTCAAAAAACATGGGCTATAACCTTTCGTTTTTGTCATTTTGTCTTTTTTTTCCAAATCTTCAAAAATGATGAAAAACGGCGCGCTATAGTATGCCGTACGATATGGGCTATAGCCCATGGTCCAAAATGATGAGAAACGAGGCTAACTTTTTTTTTCAAAATTTCAAAAAACATGGGCTATAACCCATCGTTTTTGTCATTTCGTCATTTTTTTCAAATCTTCAAAAATGATGAAAAATGGCGCGCTGTAGTATGCCGTACGATATGGGCTATAGCCCATGGTCCAAAATGATGAGAAACGAGGCTAACTTTTTTTTTCAAAATTTCAAAAAACATGGGCTATAACCTTTCGTTTTTGTCATTTCGTCATTTTTTTCAAATCTTCAAAAATGATGAAAAACGGCGCGCTATAGTATGCCGTACGATATGGGCTATAGCCCATGGTCCAAAATGATGAGAAACGAGGCTAACTTTTTTTTTCAAAATTTCAAAAAACATGGGCTATAACCTTTCGTTTTTGTCATTTTGTCATTTTTTTCAAATCTTCAAAAATGATGAAAAACGGCGCACTATAGTATGCCGTACGATATGGGCTATAGCCCATGGTCCAAAATGATGAGAAACGAGGCTAACTTTTTTTTTCAAAATTTCAAAAAACATGGGCTATAACCCATCGTTTTTGTCATTTCGTCATTTTTTTCAAATCTTTAAAAATGATGAAAAACGGCGCGCTATAGTATGCCGTACGATATGGGCTATAGCCCATGGTCCAAAATGATGAGAAACGAGGCTAACTTTTTTTTTCAAAATTTCAAAAAACATGGGCTATAACCTTTCGTTTTTGTCATTTTGTCATTTTTTTCAAATCTTCAAAAATGATGAAAAACGGCGCGCTATAGTATGCCGTACGATATGGGCTATAGCCCATGGTCCAAAATGATGAGAAACGAGGCTAACTTTTTTTTTCAAAATTTCAAAAAACATGGGCTATAACCTTTCGTTTTTGTCATTTCGTAATTTTTTTCAAATCTTCAAAAATGATGAAAAACGGCGCGCTATAGTATGCCGTACGATATGGGCTATAGCCCATGGTCCAAAATGATGAGAAACGAGGCTAACTTTTTTTTTCAAAATTTCAAAAAACATGGGCTATAACCCATCGTTTTTGTCATTTCGTAATTTTTTTCAAATCTTTAAAAATGATGAAAAACGGCGCGCTATAGTATGTCGTACGATATGGGCTATAGCCCATGGTCCAAAATGATGAGAAACGAGGCTAACTTTTTTTTTCAAAATTTCAAAAAACATGGGCTATAACCTTTCGTTTTTGTCATTTCGTCATTTTTTTCAAATCTTCAAAAATGATGAAAAACGGCGCGCTATAGTATGCCGTACGATATGGGCTATAGCCCATGGTCCAAAATGATGAGAAACTAGGCTAACTTTTTTTTTCAAAATTTCAAAAAACATGGGCTATAACCTTTCGTTTTTGTCATTTTGTCATTTTTTTCAAATCTTCAAAAATGATGAAAAACGGCGCGCTATAGTATGCCGTACGATATGGGCTATAGCCCATGGTCCAAAATGATGAGAAACGAGGCTAACTTTTTTTTTCAAAATTTCAAAAAACATGGGCTATAACCTTTCGTTTTTGTCATTTCGTCATTTTTTTCAAATCTTCAAAAATGATGAAAAACGGCGCGCTATAGTATGCCGTACGATATGGGCTATAGCCCATGGTCCAAAATGATGAGAAACTAGGCTAACTTTTTTTTTCAAAATTTCAAAAAACATGGGCTATAACCTTTCGTTTTTGTCATTTTGTCATTTTTTTCAAATCTTCAAAAATGATGAAAAACGGCGCGCTATAGTATGCCGTACGATATGGGCTATAGCCCATGGTCCAAAATGATGAGAAACGAGGCTAACTTTTTTTTTCAAAATTTCAAAAAACATGGGCTATAACCTTTCGTTTTTGTCATTTCGTCATTTTTTTCAAATCTTCAAAAATGATGAAAAACGGCGCGCTATAGTATGCCGTACGATATGGGCTATAGCCCATGGTCCAAAATGATGAGAAACGAGGCTAACTTTTTTTTTCAAAATTTCAAAAAACATGGGCTATAACCTTTCGTTTTTGTCATTTTGTCATTTTTTTTCAAATCTTCAAAAATGATGAAAAACGGCGCGCTATAGTATGCCGTACGATATGGGCTATAGCCCATGGTCCAAAATGATGAGAAACGAGGCTAACTTTTTTTTTCAAAATTTCAAAAAACATGGGCCATAACCCATCGTTTTTGTCATTTCGTCATTTTTTTCAAATCTTCAAAAATGATGAAAAACGGCGCGCTATAGTATGCCGTACGATATGGGCTATAGCCCATGGTCCAAAATGATGAGAAACGAGGCTAACTTTTTTTTTCAAAATTTCAAAAAACATGGGCTATAACCCATCGTTTTTGTCATTTCGTCATTTTTTTCAAATCTTCAAAAATGATGAAAAACGGCGCGCTATAGTATGCCGTACGATATGGGCTATAGCCCATGGTCCAAAATGATGAGAAA
Source organism: Protomyctophum bolini (assembly GCF_963924005.1). Classification (NCBI taxonomy): domain Eukaryota; kingdom Metazoa; phylum Chordata; class Actinopteri; order Myctophiformes; family Myctophidae; genus Protomyctophum; species Protomyctophum bolini. The sequence continues at coordinate 5,018,972 of NC_137866.1, forward strand.
CGAGGCTAACTTTTTTTTTCAAATTTTCAAAAAACATGGGCTATAACCTTTCGTTTTTGTCATTTCGTCATTTTTTTCAAATCTTCAAAAATGATGAAAAATGGCGCGCTATAGTATGCCGTACGATATGGGCTATAGCCCATGGTCCAAAATGATGAGAAACGAGGCTAACTTTTTTTTTCAAAATTTCAAAAAACATGGGCTATAACCTTTCGTTTTTGTCATTTTGTCATTTTTTTCAAATCTTCAAAAATGATGAAAAACGGCGCACTATAGTATGCCGTACGATATGGGCTATAGCCCATGGTCCAAAATGATGAGAAACGAGGCTAACTTTTTTTTTCAAAATTTCAAAAAACATGGGCTATAACCCATCGTTTTTGTCATTTCGTCATTTTTTTCAAATCTTCAAAAATGATGAAAAACGGCGCGCTATAGTATGCCGTACGATATGGGCTATAGCCCATGGTCCAAAATGATGAGAAACGAGGCTAACTTTTTTTTTCAAAATTTCAAAAAACATGGGCTATAACCTTTCGTTTTTGTCATTTTGTCATTTTTTTCAAATCTTCAAAAATGATGTAAAACGGCGCGCTATAGTATGCCGTACGATATGGGCTATAGCCCATGGTCCAAAATAATGAGAAACGAGGCTAACTTTTTTTTTCAAAATTTCAAAAAACATGGGCTATAACCTTTCGTTTTTGTCATTTCGTCATTTTTTTCAAATCTTCAAAAATGATGAAAAACGGCGCGCTATAGTATGCCGTACGATATGGGCTATAGCCCATGGTCCAAAATGATGAGAAACGAGGCTAACTTTTTTTTTCAAAATTTCAAAAAACATGGGCTATAACCCATCGTTTTTGTCATTTCGTAATTTTTTTCAAATCTTTAAAAATGATGAAAAACGGCGCGCTATAGTATGCCGTACGATATGGGCTATAGCCCATGGTCCAAAATGATGAGAAACGAGGCTAACTTTTTTTTTCAAAATTTCGAAAAACATGGGCTATAACCTTTCGTTTTTGTCATTTCGTCATTTTTTTCAAATCTTCAAAAATGATGAAAAACGGCGCGCTATAGTATGCCGTACGATATGGGCTATAGCCCATGGTCCAAAATGATGAGAAACGAGGCTAACTTTTTTTTTCAAAATTTCAAAAAACATGGGCTATAACCCATCGTTTTTGTCATTTCGTCATTTTTTTCAAATCTTCAAAAATGATGAAAAACGGCGCGCTATAGTATGCCGTACGATATGGGCTATAGCCCATGGTCCAAAATGATGAGAAACGAGGCTAACTTTTTTTTTCAAAATTTCAAAAAACATGGGCTATAACCCATCGTTTTTGTCATTTCGTCATTTTTTTCAAATCTTCAAAAATGATGAAAAACGGCGCGCTATAGTATGCCGTACGATATGGGCTATAGCCCATGGTCCAAAATGATGAGAAACGAGGCTAACTTTTTTTTTCAAAATTTCAAAAAACATGGGCTATAACCTTTCGTTTTTGTCATTTTGTCATTTTTTTCAAATCTTCAAAAATGATGAAAAACGGCGCGCTATAGTATGCCGTACGATATGGGCTATAGCCCATGGTCCAAAATGATGAGAAACGAGGCTAACTTTCTTTTTCAAAATTTCAAAAAACATGGGCTATAACCTTTCGTTTTTGTCATTTTGTCTTTTTTTTCCAAATCTTCAAAAATGATGAAAAACGGCGCGCTATAGTATGCCGTACGATATGGGCTATAGCCCATGGTCCAAAATGATGAGAAACGAGGCTAACTTTTTTTTTCAAAATTTCAAAAAACATGGGCTATAACCTTTCGTTTTTGTCATTTCGTCATTTTTTTCAAATCTTCAAAAATGATGAAAAACGGCGCGCTATAGTATGCCGTACGATATGGGCTATAGCCCATGGTCCAAAATGATGAGAAACGAGGCTAACTTTTTTTTTCAAAATTTCAAAAAACATGGGCTATAACCTTTCGTTTTTGTCATTTTGTCATTTTTTTCAAATCTTCAAAAATGATGAAAAACGGCGCACTATAGTATGCCGTACGATATGGGCTATAGCCCATGGTCCAAAATGATGAGAAACGAGGCTAACTTTTTTTTTCAAAATTTCAAAAAACATGGGCTATAACCCATCGTTTTTGTCATTTCGTCATTTTTTTCAAATCTTTAAAAATGATGAAAAACGGCGAGCTATAGTATGCCGTACGATATGGGCTATAGCCCATGGTCCAAAATGATGAGAAACGAGGCTAACTTTTTTTTTCAAAATTTCAAAAAACATGGGCTATAACCTTTCGTTTTTGTCATTTTGTCATTTTTTTCAAATCTTCAAAAATGATGAAAAACGGCGCGCTATAGTATGCCGTACGATATGGGCTATAGCCCATGGTCCAAAATGATGAGAAACGAGGCTAACTTTTTTTTTCAAAATTTCAAAAAACATGGGCTATAACCTTTCGTTTTTGTCATTTCGTAATTTTTTTCAAATCTTCAAAAATGATGAAAAACGGCGCGCTATAGTATGCCGTACGATATGGGCTATAGCCCATGGTCCAAAATGATGAGAAACGAGGCTAACTTTTTTTTTCAAAATTTCAAAAAACATGGGCTATAACCCATCGTTTTTGTCATTTCGTAATTTTTTCAAATCTTTAAAAATGATGAAAAACGGCGCGCTATAGTATGTCGTACGATATGGGCTATAGCCCATGGTCCAAAATGATGAGAAACGAGGCTAACTTTTTTTTTCAAAATTTCAAAAAACATGGGCTATAACCTTTCGTTTTTGTCATTTCGTCATTTTTTTCAAATCTTCAAAAATGATGAAAAACGGCGCGCTATAGTATGCCGTACGATATGGGCTATAGCCCATGGTCCAAAATGATGAGAAACTAGGCTAACTTTTTTTTTCAAAATTTCAAAAAACATGGGCTATAACCTTTCGTTTTTGTCATTTTGTCATTTTTTTCAAATCTTCAAAAATGATGAAAAACGGCGCGCTATAGTATGCCGTACGATATGGGCTATAGCCCATGGTCCAAAATGATGAGAAACGAGGCTAACTTTTTTTTTCAAAATTTCAAAAAACATGGGCTATAACCCATCGTTTTTGTCATTTCGTCATTTTTTTCAAATCTTCAAAAATGATGAAAAACGGCGCGCTATAGTATGCCGTACGATATGGGCTATAGCCCATGGTCCAAAATGATGAGAAACGAGGCTAACTTTTTTTTTCAAAATTTCAAAAAACATGGGCTATAACCTTTCGTGTTTGTCATTTCGTCATTTTTTTCAAATCTTCAAAAATGATGAAAAACGGCACGCTATAGTATGCCGTACGATATGGGCTATAGCCCATGGTCCAAAATGATGAGAAACGAGGCTAACTTTTTTTTCAAAATTTCAAAAAACATGGGCTATAACCCATCGTTTTTGTCATTTCGTCATTTTTTTCAAATCTTCAAAAATGATGAAAAACGGCGCGCTATAGTATGCCGTACGATATGGGCTATAGCCCATGGTCCAAAATGATGAGAAACGAGGCTAACTTTTTTTTTCAAAATTTCAAAAAACATGGGCTATAACCTTTCGTTTTTGTCATTTTGTCATTTTTTTCAAATCTTCAAAAATGATGAAAAACGGCGCGCTATAGTATGCCGTACGATATGGGCTATAGCCCATGGTCCAAAATGATGAGAAACGAGGCTAACTTTCTTTTTCAAAATTTCAAAAAACATGGGCTATAACCTTTCGTTTTTGTCATTTTGTCTTTTTTTTTCAAATCTTCAAAAATGATGAAAAACGGCGCGCTATAGTATGCCGTACGATATGGGCTATAGCCCATGGTCCAAAATGATGAGAAACGAGGCTAACTTTTTTTTTCAAAATTTCAAAAAACATGGGCTATAACCCATCGTTTTTGTCATTTCGTCATTTTTTTCAAATCTTCAAAAATGATGAAAAATGGCGCGCTATAGTATGCCGTACGATATGGGCTATAGCCCATGGTCCAAAATGATGAGAAACGAGGCTAACTTTTTTTTTCAAAATTTCAAAAAACATGGGCTATAACCTTTCGTTTTTGTCATTTCGTCATTTTTTTCAAATCTTCAAAAATGATGAAAAACGGCGCGCTATAGTATGCCGTACGATATGGGCTATAGCCCATGGTCCAAAATGATGAGAAACGAGGCTAACTTTTTTTTTCAAAATTTCAAAAAACATGGGCTATAACCCATCGTTTTTGTCATTTCGTCATTTTTTTCAAATCTTCAAAAATTATGAAAAACGGCGCGCTATAGTATGCCGTACGATATGGGCTATAGCCCATGGTCCAAAATGATGAGAAACGAGGCTAACTTTTTTTTTCAAAATTTCAAAAAACATGGGCTATAACCTTTCGTGTTTGTCATTTCGTCATTTTTTTCAAATCTTCAAAAATGATGAAAAACGGCACGCTATAGTATGCCGTACGATATGGGCTATAGCCCATGGTCCAAAATGATGAGAAACGAGGCTAACTTTTTTTTTCAAAATTTCAAAAAACATGGGCTATAACCCATCGTTTTTGTCATTTCGTCATTTTTTTCAAATCTTCAAAAATGATGAAAAATGGCGCGCTATAGTATGCCGTACGATATGGGCTATAGCCCATGGTCCAAAATGATGAGAAACGAGGCTAACTTTTTTTTTCAAAATTTCAAAAAACATGGGCTATAACCTTTCGTTTTTGTCATTTCGTCATTTTTTTCAAATCTTCAAAAATGATGAAAAACGGCGCGCTATAGTATGCCGTACGATATGGGCTATAGCCCATGGTCCAAAATGATGAGAAACGAGGCTAACTTTTTTTTTCAAAATTTCAAAAAACATGGGCTATAACCCATCGTTTTTGTCATTTCGTCATTTTTTTCAAATCTTCAAAAATGATGAAAAACGGCGCGCTATAGTATGCCGTACGATATGGGCTATAGCCCATGGTCCAAAATGATGAGAAACGAGGCTAACTTTTTTTTTCAAAATTTCAAAAAACATGGGCTATAACCTTTCGTTTTTGTCATTTTGTCATTTTTTTCAAATCTTCAAAAATGATGAAAAACGGCGCGCTATAGTATGCCGTACGATATGGGCTATAGCCCATGGTCCAAAATGATGAGAAACGAGGCTAACTTTCTTTTTCAAAATTTCAAAAAACATGGGCTATAACCTTTCGTTTTTGTCATTTTGTCTTTTTTTTTCAAATCTTCAAAAATGATGAAAAACGGCGCGCTATAGTATGCCGTACGATATGGGCTATAGCCCATGGTCCAAAATGATGAGAAACGAGGCTAACTTTTTTTTTCAAAATTTCAAAAAACATGGGCTATAACCCATCGTTTTTGTCATTTCGTCATTTTTTTCAAATCTTCAAAAATGATGAAAAATGGCGCGCTATAGTATGCCGTACGATATGGGCTATAGCCCATGGTCCAAAATGATGAGAAACGAGGCTAACTTTTTTTTTCAAAATTTCAAAAAACATGGGCTATAACCTTTCGTTTTTGTCATTTCGTCATTTTTTTCAAATCTTCAAAAATGATGAAAAACGGCGCGCTATAGTATGCCGTACGATATGGGCTATAGCCCATGGTCCAAAATGATGAGAAACGAGGCTAACTTTTTTTTTCAAAATTTCAAAAAACATGGGCTATAACCCATCGTTTTTGTCATTTCGTCATTTTTTTCAAATCTTCAAAAATTATGAAAAACGGCGCGCTATAGTATGCCGTACGATATGGGCTATAGCCCATGGTCCAAAATGATGAGAAACGAGGCTAACTTTTTTTTTCAAAATTTCAAAAAACATGGGCTATAACCTTTCGTGTTTGTCATTTCGTCATTTTTTTCAAATCTTCAAAAATGATGAAAAACGGCACGCTATAGTATGCCGTACGATATGGGCTATAGCCCATGGTCCAAAATGATGAGAAACGAGGCTAACTTTTTTTTTCAAAATTTCAAAAAACATGGGCTATAACCCATCGTTTTTGTCATTTCGTCATTTTTTTCAAATCTTCAAAAATGATGAAAAACGGCGCGCTATAGTATGCCGTACGATATGGGCTATAGCCCATGGTCCAAAATGATGAGAAACGAGGCTAACTTTTTTTTTCAAAATTTCAAAAAACATGGGCTATAACCTTTCGTTTTTGTCATTTTGTCATTTTTTTCAAATCTTCAAAAATGATGAAAAACGGCGCGCTATAGTATGCCGTACGATATGGGCTATAGCCCATGGTCCAAAATGATGAGAAACGAGGCTAACTTTCTTTTTCAAAATTTCAAAAAACATGGGCTATAACCTTTCGTTTTTGTCATTTTGTCTTTTTTTTTCAAATCTTCAAAAATGATGAAAAACGGCGCGCTATAGTATGCCGTACGATATGGGCTATAGCCCATGGTCCAAAATGATGAGAAACGAGGCTAACTTTTTTTTTCAAAATTTCAAAAAACATGGGCTATAACCCATCGTTTTTGTCATTTCGTCATTTTTTTCAAATCTTCAAAAATGATGAAAAATGGCGCGCTATAGTATGCCGTACGATATGGGCTATAGCCCATGGTCCAAAATGATGAGAAACGAGGCTAACTTTTTTTTTCAAAATTTCAAAAAACATGGGCTATAACCTTTCGTTTTTGTCATTTCGTCATTTTTTTCAAATCTTCAAAAATGATGAAAAACGGCGCGCTATAGTATGCCGTACGATATGGGCTATAGCCCATGGTCCAAAATGATGAGAAACGAGGCTAACTTTTTTTTTCAAAATTTCAAAAAACATGGGCTATAACCTTTCGTTTTTGTCATTTTGTCATTTTTTTCAAATCTTCAAAAATGATGAAAAACGGCGCACTATAGTATGCCGTACGATATGGGCTATAGCCCATGGTCCAAAATGATGAGAAACGAGGCTAACTTTTTTTTTCAAAATTTCAAAAAACATGGGCTATAACCCATCGTTTTTGTCATTTCGTCATTTTTTTCAAATCTTTAAAAATGATGAAAAACGGCGCGCTATAGTATGCCGTACGATATGGGCTATAGCCCATGGTCCAAAATGATGAGAAACGAGGCTAACTTTTTTTTTCAAAATTTCAAAAAACATGGGCTATAACCTTTCGTTTTTGTCATTTTGTCATTTTTTTCAAATCTTCAAAAATGATGAAAAACGGCGCGCTATAGTATGCCGTACGATATGGGCTATAGCCCATGGTCCAAAATGATGAGAAACGAGGCTAACTTTTTTTTTCAAATTTTCAAAAAACATGGGCTATAACCTTTCGTTTTTGTCATTTCGTAATTTTTTTCAAATCTTCAAAAATGATGAAAAACGGCGCGCTATAGTATGCCGTACGATATGGGCTATAGCCCATGGTCCAAAATGATGAGAAACGAGGCTAACTTTTTTTTTCAAAATTTCAAAAAACATGGGCTATAACCCATCGTTTTTGTCATTTCGTAATTTTTTTCAAATCTTTAAAAATGATGAAAAACGGCGCGCTATAGTATGTCGTACGATATGGGCTATAGCCCATGGTCCAAAATGATGAGAAACGAGGCTAACTTTTTTTTTCAAAATTTCAAAAAACATGGGCTATAACCTTTCGTTTTTGTCATTTCGTCATTTTTTTCAAATCTTCAAAAATGATGAAAAACGGCGCGCTATAGTATGCCGTACGATATGGGCTATAGCCCATGGTCCAAAATGATGAGAAACGAGGCTAACTTTTTTTTTCAAAATTTCAAAAAACATGGGCTATAACCTTTCCTTTTTGTCATTTTGTCATTTTTTTCAAATCTTCAAAAATGATGAAAAACGGCGCGCTATAGTATGCCGTACGATATGGGCTATAGCCCATGGTCCAAAATGATGAGAAACGAGGCTAACTTTTTTTTTCAAAATTTCAAAAAACATGGGCTATAACCCATCGTTTTTGTCATTTCGTCATTTTTTTCAAATCTTCAAAAATGATGAAAAACGGCGCGCTATAGTATGCCGTACGATATGGGCTATAGCCCATGGTCCAAAATGATGAGAAACGAGGCTAACTTTTTTTTTCAAAATTTCGAAAAACATGGGCTATAACCTTTCGTGTTTGTCATTTCGTCATTTTTTTCAAATCTTCAAAAATGATGAAAAACGGCACGCTATAGTATGCCGTACGATATGGGCTATAGCCCATGGTCCAAAATGATGAGAAACGAGGCTAACTTTTTTTTTCAAAATTTCAAAAAACATGGGCTATAACCCATCGTTTTTGTCATTTCGTCATTTTTTTCAAATCTTCAAAAATGATGAAAAACGGCGCGCTATAGTATGCCGTACGATATGGGCTATAGCCCATGGTCCAAAATGATGAGAAACGAGGCTAACTTTTTTTTTCAAAATTTCAAAAAACATGGGCTATAACCTTTCGTTTTTGTCATTTCGTCATTTTTTTCAAATCTTCAAAAATGATGAAAAACGGCGCGCTATAGTATGCCGTACGATATGGGCTATAGCCCATGGTCCAAAATGATGAGAAACGAGGCTAACTTTCTTTTTCAAAATTTCAAAAAACATGGGCTATAACCTTTCGTTTTTGTCATTTTGTCTTTTTTTTTCAAATCTTCAAAAATGATGAAAAACGGCGCGCTATAGTATGCCGTACGATATGGGCTATAGCCCATGGTCCAAAATGATGAGAAACGAGGCTAACTTTTTTTTTCAAAATTTCAAAAAACATGGGCTATAACCCATCGTTTTTGTCATTTCGTCATTTTTTTCAAATCTTCAAAAATGATGAAAAATGGCGCGCTATAGTATGCCGTACGATATGGGCTATAGCCCATGGTCCAAAATGATGAGAAACGAGGCTAACTTTTTTTTTCAAAATTTCAAAAAACATGGGCTATAACCTTTCGTTTTTGTCATTTCGTCATTTTTTTCAAATCTTCAAAAATGATGAAAAACGGCGCGCTATAGTATGCCGTACGATATGGGCTATAGCCCATGGTCCAAAATGATGAGAAACGAGGCTAACTTTTTTTTTCAAAATTTCAAAAAACATGGGCTATAACCCATCGTTTTTGTCATTTCGTCATTTTTTTCAAATCTTCAAAAATTATGAAAAACGGCGCGCTATAGTATGCCGTACGATATGGGCTATAGCCCATGGTCCAAAATGATGAGAAACGAGGCTAACTTTTTTTTTCAAAATTTCAAAAAACATGGGCTATAACCTTTCGTGTTTGTCATTTCGTCATTTTTTTCAAATCTTCAAAAATGATGAAAAACGGCACGCTATAGTATGCCGTACGATATGGGCTATAGCCCATGGTCCAAAATGATGAGAAACGAGGCTAACTTTTTTTTTCAAAATTTCAAAAAACATGGGCTATAACCCATCGTTTTTGTCATTTCGTCATTTTTTTCAAATCTTCAAAAATGATGAAAAACGGCGCGCTATAGTATGCCGTACGATATGGGCTATAGCCCATGGTCCAAAATGATGAGAAACGAGGCTAACTTTTTTTTTCAAAATTTCAAAAAACATGGGCTATAACCTTTCGTTTTTGTCATTTTGTCATTTTTTTCAAATCTTCAAAAATGATGAAAAACGGCGCGCTATAGTATGCCGTACGATATGGGCTATAGCCCATGGTCCAAAATGATGAGAAACGAGGCTAACTTTCTTTTTCAAAATTTCAAAAAACATGGGCTATAACCTTTCGTTTTTGTCATTTTGTCTTTTTTTTTCAAATCTTCAAAAATGATGAAAAACGGCGCGCTATAGTATGCCGTACGATATGGGCTATAGCCCATGGTCCAAAATGATGAGAAACGAGGCTAACTTTTTTTTTCAAAATTTCAAAAAACATGGGCTATAACCCATCGTTTTTGTCATTTCGTCATTTTTTTCAAATCTTCAAAAATGATGAAAAATGGCGCGCTATAGTATGCCGTACGATATGGGCTATAGCCCATGGTCCAAAATGATGAGAAACGAGGCTAACTTCTTTTTTCAAAATTTCAAAAAACATGGGCTATAACCTTTCGTTTTTGTCATTTCGTCATTTTTTTCAAATCTTCAAAAATGATGAAAAACGGCGCGCTATAGTATGCCGTACGATATGGGCTATAGCCCATGGTCCAAAATGATGAGAAACGAGGCTAACTTTTTTTTTCAAAATTTCAAAAAACATGGGCTATAACCTTTCGTTTTTGTCATTTTGTCATTTTTTTCAAATCTTCAAAAATGATGAAAAACGGCGCACTATAGTATGCCGTACGATATGGGCTATAGCCCATGGTCCAAAATGATGAGAAACGAGGCTAACTTTTTTTTTCAAAATTTCAAAAAACATGGGCTATAACCCATCGTTTTTGTCATTTCGTCATTTTTTTCAAATCTTTAAAAATGATGAAAAACGGCGCGCTATAGTATGCCGTACGATATGGGCTATAGCCCATGGTCCAAAATGATGAGAAACGAGGCTAACTTTTTTTTTCAAAATTTCAAAAAACATGGGCTATAACCTTTCGTTTTTGTCATTTTGTCATTTTTTTCAAATCTTCAAAAATGATGAAAAACGGCGCGCTATAGTATGCCGTACGATATGGGCTATAGCCCATGGTCCAAAATGATGAGAAACGAGGCTAACTTTTTTTTTCAAATTTTCAAAAAACATGGGCTATAACCTTTCGTTTTTGTCATTTCGTAATTTTTTTCAAATCTTCAAAAATGATGAAAAACGGCGCGCTATAGTATGCCGTACGATATGGGCTATAGCCCATGGTCCAAAATGATGAGAAACGAGGCTAACTTTTTTTTTCAAAATTTCAAAAAACATGGGCTATAACCCATCGTTTTTGTCATTTCGTAATTTTTTTCAAATCTTTAAAAATGATGAAAAACGGCGCGCTATAGTATGTCGTACGATATGGGCTATAGCCCATGGTCCAAAATGATGAGAAACGAGGCTAACTTTTTTTTTCAAAATTTCAAAAAACATGGGCTATAACCTTTCGTTTTTGTCATTTCGTCATTTTTTTCAAATCTTCAAAAATGATGAAAAACGGCGCGCTATAGTATGCCGTACGATATGGGCTATAGCCCATGGTCCAAAATGATGAGAAACGAGGCTAACTTTTTTTTTCAAAATTTCAAAAAACATGGGCTATAACCTTTCCTTTTTGTCATTTTGTCATTTTTTTCAAATCTTCAAAAATGATGAAAAACGGCGCGCTATAGTATGCCGTACGATATGGGCTATAGCCCATGGTCCAAAATGATGAGAAACGAGGCTAACTTTTTTTTTCAAAATTTCAAAAAACATGGGCTATAACCCATCGTTTTTGTCATTTCGTCATTTTTTTCAAATCTTCAAAAATGATGAAAAACGGCGCGCTATAGTATGCCGTACGATATGGGCTATAGCCCATGGTCCAAAATGATGAGAAACGAGGCTAACTTTTTTTTTCAAAATTTCAAAAAACATGGGCTATAACCTTTCGTGTTTGTCATTTCGTCATTTTTTTCAAATCTTCAAAAATGATGAAAAACGGCACGCTATAGTATGCCGTACGATATGGGCTATAGCCCATGGTCCAAAATGATGAGAAACGAGGCTAACTTTTTTTTTCAAAATTTCAAAAAACATGGGCTATAACCCATCGTTTTTGTCATTTCGTCATTTTTTTCAAATCTTCAAAAATGATGAAAAACGGCGCGCTATAGTATGCCGTACGATATGGGCTATAGCCCATGGTCCAAAATGATGAGAAACGAGGCTAACTTTTTTTTTCAAAATTTCAAAAAACATGGGCTATAACCTTTCGTTTTTGTCATTTCGTCATTTTTTTCAAATCTTCAAAAATGATGAAAAACGGCGCGCTATAGTATGCCGTACGATATGGGCTATAGCCCATGGTCCAAAATGATGAGAAACGAGGCTAACTTTTTTTTTCAAAATTTCAAAAAACATGGGCTATAACCCATCGTTTTTGTCATTTCGTCATTTTTTTCAAATCTTCAAAAATGATGAAAAACGGCGCGCTATAGTATGCCGTACGATATGGGCTATAGCCCATGGTCCAAAATGATGAGAAACGAGGCTAACTTTTTTTTTCAAAATTTCAAAAAACATGGGCTATAACCCATCGTTTTTGTCATTTCGTCATTTTTTTCAAATCTTCAAAAATGATGAAAAACGGCGCGCTATAGTATGCCGTACGATATGGGCTATAGCCCATGGTCCAAAATGATGAGAAACGAGGCTAACTTTTTTTTTCAAAATTTCAAAAAACATGGGCTATAACCTTTCGTTTTTGTCATTTTGTCATTTTTTTCAAATCTTCAAAAATGATGAAAAACGGCGCGCTATAGTATGCCGTACGATATGGGCTATAGCCCATGGTCCAAAATGATGAGAAACGAGGCTAACTTTCTTTTTCAAAATTTCAAAAAACATGGGCTATAACCTTTCGTTTTTGTCATTTTGTCTTTTTTTTTCAAATCTTCAAAAATGATGAAAAACGGCGCGCTATAGTATGCCGTACGATATGGGCTATAGCCCATGGTCCAAAATGATGAGAAACGAGGCTAACTTTTTTTTTCAAAATTTCAAAAAACATGGGCTATAACCCATCGTTTTTGTCATTTCGTCATTTTTTTCAAATCTTCAAAAATGATGAAAAATGGCGCGCTATAGTATGCCGTACGATATGGGCTATAGCCCATGGTCCAAAATGATGAGAAACGAGGCTAACTTTTTTTTTCAAAATTTCAAAAAACATGGGCTATAACCTTTCGTTTTTGTCATTTCGTCATTTTTTTCAAATCTTCAAAAATGATGAAAAACGGCGCGCTATAGTATGCCGTACGATATGGGCTATAGCCCATGGTCCAAAATGATGAGAAACGAGGCTAACTTTTTTTTTCAAATTTTCAAAAAACATGGGCTATAACCTTTCGTTTTTGTCATTTTGTCATTTTTTTCAAATCTTCAAAAATGATGAAAAACGGCGCACTATAGTATGCCGTACGATATGGGCTATAGCCCATGGTCCAAAATGATGAGAAACGAGGCTAACTTTTTTTTTCAAAATTTCAAAAAACATGGGCTATAACCTTTCGTTTTTGTCATTTTGTCATTTTTTTCAAATCTTCAAAAATGATGAAAAACGGCGCGCTATAGTATGCCGTACGATATGGGCTATAGCCCATGGTCCAAAATGATGAGAAACGAGGCTAACTTTTTTTTTCAAAATTTCAAAAAACATGGGCTATAACCTTTCGTTTTTGTCATTTCGTAATTTTTTTCAAATCTTCAAAAATGATGAAAAACGGCGCGCTATAGTATGCCGTACGATATGGGCTATAGCCCATGGTCCAAAATGATGAGAAACGAGGCTAACTTTTTTTTTCAAAATTTCAAAAGACATGGGCTATAACCCATCGTTTTTGTCATTTCGTAATTTTTTTCAAATCTTTAAAAATGATGAAAAACGGCGCGCTATAGTATGTCGTACGATATGGGCTATAGCCCATGGTCCAAAATGATGAGAAACGAGGCTAACTTTTTTTTTCAAAATTTCAAAAAACATGGGCTATAACCTTTCGTTTTTGTCATTTCGTCATTTTTTTCAAATCTTCAAAAATGATGAAAAACGGCGCGCTATAGTATGCCGTACGATATGGGCTATAGCCCATGGTCCAAAATGATGAGAAACGAGGCTAACTTTTTTTTTCAAAATTTAAAAAAACATGGGCTATAACCTTTCGTTTTTGTCATTTTGTCATTTTTTTCAAATCTTCAAAAATGATGAAAAACGGCGCGCTATAGTATGCCGTACGATATGGGCTATAGCCCATGGTCCAAAATGATGAGAAACGAGGCTAACTTTTTTTTTCAAAATTTCAAAAAACATGGGCTATAACCCATCGTTTTTGTCATTTCGTCATTTTTTTCAAATCTTCAAAAATGATGAAAAACGGCGCGCTATAGTATGCCGTACGATATGGGCTATAGCCCATGGTCCAAAATGATGAGAAACGAGGCTAACTTTTTTTTTCAAAATTTCAAAAAACATGGGCTATAACCTTTCGTGTTTGTCATTTCGTCATTTTTTTCAAATCTTCAAAAATGATGAAAAACGGCACGCTATAGTATGCCGTACGATATGGGCTATAGCCCATGGTCCAAAATGATGAGAAACGAGGCTAACTTTTTTTTTCAAAATTTCAAAAAACATGGGCTATAACCCATCGTTTTTGTCATTTCGTCATTTTTTTCAAATCTTCAAAAATGATGAAAAACGGCGCGCTATAGTATGCCGTACGATATGGGCTATAGCCCATGGTCCAAAATGATGAGAAACGAGGCTAACTTTTTTTTTCAAAATTTCAAAAAACATGGGCTATAACCTTTCGTTTTTGTCATTTCGTCATTTTTTTCAAATCTTCAAAAATGATGAAAAACGGCGCGCTATAGTATGCCGTACGATATGGGCTATAGCCCATGGTCCAAAATGATGAGAAACGAGGCTAACTTTTTTTTTCAAAATTTCAAAAAACATGGGCTATAACCTTTCGTGTTTGTCATTTCGTCATTTTTTTCAAATCTTCAAAAATGATGAAAAACGGCACGCTATAGTATGCCGTACGATATGGGCTATAGCCCATGGTCCAAAATGATGAGAAACGAGGCTAACTTTTTTTTTCAAAATTTCAAAAAACATGGGCTATAACCCATCGTTTTTGTCATTTCGTCATTTTTTTCAAATCTTCAAAAATGATGAAAAACGGCGCGCTATAGTATGCCGTACGATATGGGCTATAGCCCATGGTCCAAAATGATGAGAAACGAGGCTAACTTTTTTTTTCAAAATTTCAAAAAACATGGGCTATAACCTTTCGTTTTTGTCATTTCGTCATTTTTTTCAAATCTTCAAAAATGATGAAAAACGGCGCGCTATAGTATGCCGTACGATATGGGCTATAGCCCATGGTCCAAAATGATGAGAAACGAGGCTAACTTTTTTTTTCAAATTTTCAAAAAACATGGGCTATAACCCATCGTTTTTGTCATTTCGTCTTTTTTTTCAAATCTTCAAAAATGATGAAAAACGGCGCGCTATAGTATGCCGTACGATATGGGCTATAGCCCATGGTCCAAAATGATGAGAAACGAGGCTAACTTTTTTTTTCTAAATTTCAAAAAACATGGGCTATAACCCATCGTTTTTGTCATTTCGTCTTTTTTTTCAAATCTTCAAAAATGATGAAAAACGGCGCGCTATAGTATGCCGTACGATATGGGCTATAGCCCATGGTCCAAAATGATGAGAAACGAGGCTAACTTTTTTTTTCAAAATTTCAAAAAACATGGGCTATAACCCATCGTTTTTGTCATTTCGTCATTTTTTTCAAATCTTCAAAAATGATGAAAAACGGCGCGCTATAGTATGCCGTACGATATGGGCTATAGCCCATGGTCCAAAATGATGAGAAACGAGGCTAACTTTTTTTTTCAAAATTTCAAAAAACATGGGCTATAACCCATCGTTTTTGTCATTTCGTCATTTTTTTCAAATCTTCAAAAATGATGAAAAACGGCGCGCTATAGTATGCCGTACGATATGGGCTATAGCCCATGGTCCAAAATGATGAGAAAGGAGGCTAACTTTTTTTTTCAAAATTTCAAAAAACATGGGCTATAACCTTTCGTTTTTGTCATTTCGTCATTTTTTTCAAATCTTCAAAAATGATGAAAAATGGCGCGCTATAGTATGCCGTACGATATGGGCTATAGCCCATGGTCCAAAATGAAGAGAAACGAGGCTAACTTTTTTTTTCAAAATTTCAAAAAACATGGGCTATAACCTTTCGTTTTTGTCATTTTGTCATTTTTTTCAAATCTTCAAAAATGATGAAAAACGGCGCACTATAGTATGCCGTACGATATGGGCTATAGCCCATGGTCCAAAATGATGAGAAACGAGGCTAACTTTTTTTTTCAAAATTTCAAAAAACATGGGCTATAACCCATCGTTTTTGTCATTTCGTCATTTTTTTCAAATCTTCAAAAATGATGAAAAACGGCGCGCTATAGTATGCCGTACGATATGGGCTATAGCCCATGGTCCAAAATGATGAGAAACGAGGCTAACCTTTTTTTTCAAAATTTCAAAAAACATGGGCTATAACCTTTCGTTTTTGTCATTTTGTCATTTTTTTCAAATCTTCAAAAATGATGTAAAACGGCGCGCTATAGTATGCCGTACGATATGGGCTATAGCCCATGGTCCAAAATGATGAGAAACGAGGCTAACTTTTTTTTTCAAAATTTCAAAAAACATGGGCTATAACCCATCGTTTTTGTCATTTCGTCATTTTTTTCAAATCTTTAAAAATGATGAAAAACGGCGCGCTATAGTATGCCGTACGATATGGGCTATAGCCCATGGTCCAAAATGATGAGAAACGAGGCTAACTTTTTTTTTCAAAATTTCAAAAAACATGGGCTATAACCTTTCGTTTTTGTCATTTCGTCATTTTTTTCAAATCTTCAAAAATGATGAAAAACGGCGCGCTATAGTATGCCGTACGATATGGGCTATAGCCCATGGTCCAAAATGATGAGAAACGAGGCTAACTTTTTTTTTCAAAATTTCAAAAAACATGGGCTATAACCCATCGTTTTTGTCATTTCGTCATTTTTTTCAAATCTTCAAAAATGATGAAAAACGGCGCGCTATAGTATGCCGTACGATATGGGCTATAGCCCATGGTCCAAAATGATGAGAAACGAGGCTAACTTTTTTTTTCAAAATTTCAAAAAACATGGGCTATAACCCATCGTTTTTGTCATTTCGTCATTTTTTTCAAATCTTCAAAAATGATGAAAAACGGCGCGCTATAGTATGCCGTACGATATGGGCTATAGCCCATGGTCCAAAATGATGAGAAACGAGGCTAACTTTTTTTTTCAAAATTTCAAAAAACATGGGCTATAACCTTTCGTTTTTGTCATTTTGTCATTTTTTTCAAATCTTCAAAAATGATGAAAAACGGCGCGCTATAGTATGCCGTACGATATGGGCTATAGCCCATGGTCCAAAATGATGAGAAACGAGGCTAACTTTCTTTTTCAAAATTTCAAAAAACATGGGCTATAACCTTTCGTTTTTGTCATTTTGTCATTTTTTTTCAAATCTTCAAAAATGATGAAAAACGGCGCGCTATAGTATGCCGTACGATATGGGCTATAGCCCATGGTCCAAAATGATGAGAAACGAGGCTAACTTTTTTTTTCAAAATTTCAAAAAACATGGGCTATAACCTTTCGTTTTTGTCATTTCGTCATTTTTTTCAAATCTTCAAAAATGATGAAAAACGGCGCGCTATAGTATGCCGTACGATATGGGCTATAGCCCATGGTCCAAAATGATGAGAAACGAGGCTAACTTTTTTTTTCAAAATTTCAAAAAACATGGGCTATAACCTTTCGTTTTTGTCATTTTGTCATTTTTTTCAAATCTTCAAAAATGATGAAAAACGGCGCACTATAGTATGCCGTACGATATGGGCTATAGCCCATGGTCCAAAATGATGAGAAACGAGGCTAACTTTTTTTTTCAAAATTTCAAAAAACATGGGCTATAACCCATCGTTTTTGTCATTTCGTAATTTTTTTCAAATCTTTAAAAATGATGAAAAACGGCGCGCTATAGTATGTCGTACGATATGGGCTATAGCCCATGGTCCAAAATGATGAGAAACGAGGCTAACTTTTTTTTTCAAAATTTCAAAAAACATGGGCTATAACCTTTCGTTTTTGTCATTTCGTCATTTTTTTCAAATCTTCAAAAATGATGAAAAACGGCGCGCTATAGTATGCCGTACGATATGGGCTATAGCCCATGGTCCAAAATGATGAGAAACGAGGCTAACTTTTTTTTTCAAAATTTCAAAAAACATGGGCTATAACCTTTCGTTTTTGTCATTTTGTCATTTTTTTTCAAATCTTCAAAAATGATGAAAAACGGCGCGCTATAGTATGCCGTACGATATGGGCTATAGCCCATGGTCCAAAATGATGAGAAACGAGGCTAACTTTTTTTTTCAAAATTTCAAAAAACATGGGCTATAACCTTTCGTTTTTGTCATTTTGTCATTTTTTTTCAAATCTTCAAAAATGATGAAAAACGGCGCGCTATAGTATGCCGTACGATATGGGCTATAGCCCATGGTCCAAAATGATGAGAAACGAGGCTAACTTTTTTTTTCAAAATTTCAAAAAACATGGGCTATAACCCATCGTTTTTGTCATTTCGTCATTTTTTTCAAATCTTCAAAAATGATGAAAAACGGCGCGCTATAGTATGCCGTACGATATGGGCTATAGCCCATGGTCCAAAATGATGAGAAACGAGGCTAACTTTTTTTTTCAAAATTTCAAAAAACATGGGCTATAACCCATCGTTTTTGTCATTTCGTCATTTTTTTCAAATCTTCAAAAATGATGAAAAACGGCGCGCTATAGTATGCCGTACGATATGGGCTATAGCCCATGGTCCAAAATGATGAGAAACGAGGCTAACTTTTTTTTTCAAAATTTCAAAAAACATGGGCTATAACCTTTCGTTTTTGTCATTTCGTCATTTTTTTCAAATCTTCAAAAATGATGAAAAACGGCGCGCTATAGTATGCCGTACGATATGGGCTATAGCCCATGGTCCAAAATGATGAGAAACGAGGCTAACTTTTTTTTTCAAAATTTAAAAAAACATGGGCTATAACCTTTCGTTTTTGTCATTTTGTCATTTTTTTCAAATCTTCAAAAATGATGAAAAACGGCGCACTATAGTATGCCGTACGATATGGGCTATAGCCCATGGTCCAAAATGATGAGAAACGAGGCTAACTTTTTTTTTCAAAATTTCAAAAAACATGGGCTATAACCCATCGTTTTTGTCATTTCGTCATTTTTTTCAAATCTTCAAAAATGATGAAAAACGGCGCGCTATAGTATGCCGTACGATATGGGCTATAGCCCATGGTCCAAAATGATGAGAAACGAGGCTAACTTTTTTTTTCAAAATTTCAAAAAACATGGGCTATAACCTTTCGTTTTTGTCATTTTGTCATTTTTTTCAAATCTTCAAAAATGATGTAAAACGGCGCGCTATAGTATGCCGTACGATATGGGCTATAGCCCATGGTCCAAAATGATGAGAAACGAGGCTAACTTTTTTTTTCAAAATTTCAAAAAACATGGGCTATAACCTTTCGTTTTTGTCATTTCGTCATTTTTTTCAAATCTTCAAAAATGATGAAAAACGGCGCGCTATAGTATGCCGTACGATATGGGCTATAGCCCATGGTCCAAAATGATGAGAAACGAGGCTAACTTTTTTTTTCAAAATTTCAAAAAACATGGGCTATAACCCATCGTTTTTGTCATTTCGTCATTTTTTTCAAATCTTTAAAAATGATGAAAAACGGCGCGCTATAGTATGCCGTACGATATGGGCTATAGCCCATGGTCCAAAATGATGAGAAACGAGGCTAACTTTTTTTTTCAAAATTTCAAAAAACATGGGCTATAACCTTTCGTTTTTGTCATTTCGTCATTTTTTTCAAATCTTCAAAAATGATGAAAAACGGCGCGCTATAGTATGCCGTACGATATGGGCTATAGCCCATGGTCCAAAATGATGAGAAACGAGGCTAACTTTTTTTTTCAAAATTTCAAAAAACATGGGCTATAACCCATCGTTTTTGTCATTTCGTCATTTTTTTCAAATCTTCAAAAATGATGAAAAACGGCGCGCTATAGTATGCCGTACGATATGGGCTATAGCCCATGGTCCAAAATGATGAGAAACGAGGCTAACTTTTTTTTTCAAAATTTCAAAAAACATGGGCTATAACCTTTCGTTTTTGTCATTTTGTCATTTTTTTCAAATCTTCAAAAATGATGAAAAACGGCGCGCTATAGTATGCCGTACGATATGGGCTATAGCCCATGGTCCAAAATGATGAGAAACGAGGCTAACTTTCTTTTTCAAAATTTCAAAAAACATGGGCTATAACCTTTCGTTTTTGTCATTTTGTCATTTTTTTCAAATCTTCAAAAATGATGAAAAACGGCGCGCTATAGTATGCCGTACGATATGGGCTATAGCCC
The DNA here is from genome assembly GCF_963924005.1 of Protomyctophum bolini. Lineage (NCBI taxonomy): Eukaryota > Metazoa > Chordata > Actinopteri > Myctophiformes > Myctophidae > Protomyctophum > Protomyctophum bolini. Next base: position 5,039,209 of record NC_137866.1, read on the forward strand.
ATGGTCCAAAATGATGAGAAACGAGGCTAACTTTTTTTTTCAAAATTTCAAAAAACATGGGCTATAACCTTTCGTTTTTGTCATTTCGTCATTTTTTTCAAATCTTCAAAAATGATGAAAAACGGCGCGCTATAGTATGCCGTACGATATGGGCTATAGCCCATGGTCCAAAATGATGAGAAACGAGGCTAACTTTTTTTTTCAAAATTTCAAAAAACATGGGCTATAACCTTTCGTTTTTGACATTTTGTCATTTTTTTCAAATCTTCAAAAATGATGAAAAACGGCGCACTATAGTATGCCGTACGATATGGGCTATAGCCCATGGTCCAAAATGATGAGAAACGAGGCTAACTTTTTTTTTCAAAATTTCAAAAAACATGGGCTATAACCCATCGTTTTTGTCATTTCGTCATTTTTTCCAAATCTTCAAAAATGATGAAAAACGGCGCGCTATAGTATGCCGTACGATATGGGCTATAGCCCATGGTCCAAAATGATGAGAAACGAGGCTAACTTTTTTTTTCAAAATTTCAAAAAACATGGGCTATAACCTTTCGTTTTTGTCATTTTGTCATTTTTTTCAAATCTTCAAAAATGATGAAAAACGGCGCGCTATAGTATGCCGTACGATATGGGCTATAGCCCATGGTCCAAAATGATGAGAAACGAGGCTAACTTTTTTTTTCAAAATTTCAAAAAACATGGGCTATAACCTTTCGTTTTTGTCATTTCGTAATTTTTTTCAAATCTTCAAAAATGATGAAAAACGGCGCGCTATAGTATGCCGTACGATATGGGCTATAGCCCATGGTCCAAAATGATGAGAAACGAGGCTAACTTTTTTTTTCAAAATTTCAAAAAACATGGGCTATAACCCATCGTTTTTGTCATTTCGTAATTTTTTTCAAATCTTTAAAAATGATGAAAAACGGCGCGCTATAGTATGTCGTACGATATGGGCTATAGCCCATGGTCCAAAATGATGAGAAACGAGGCTAACTTTTTTTTTCAAAATTTCAAAAAACATGGGCTATAACCCATCGTTTTTGTCATTTCGTCATTTTTTTCAAATCTTCAAAAATGATGAAAAACGGCGCGCTATAGTATGCCGTACGATATGGGCTATAGCCCATGGTCCAAAATGATGAGAAACGAGGCTAACTTTTTTTTTCAAAATTTCAAAAAACATGGGCTATAACCTTTCGTTTTTGTCATTTCGTCATTTTTTTCAAATCTTCAAAAATGATGAAAAACGGCGCGCTATAGTATGCCGTACGATATGGGCTATAGCCCATGGTCCAAAATGATGAGAAACGAGGCTAACTTTTTTTTTCAAAATTTCAAAAAACATGGGCTATAACCTTTCGTTTTTGTCATTTCGTCATTTTTTTCAAATCTTCAAAAATGATGAAAAACGGCGCGCTATAGTATGCCGTACGATATGGGCTATAGCCCATGGTCCAAAATGATGAGAAACGAGGCTAACTTTTTTTTTCAAAATTTCAAAAAACATGGGCTATAACCTTTCGTTTTTGTCATTTTGTCATTTTTTTCAAATCTTCAAAAATGATGAAAAACGGCGCGCTATAGTATGCCGTACGATATGGGCTATAGCCCATGGTCCAAAATGATGAGAAACGAGGCTAACTTTTTTTTTCAAAATTTCAAAAAACATGGGCTATAACCCATCGTTTTTGTCATTTCGTCATTTTTTTCAAATCTTCAAAAATGATGAAAAACGGCGCGCTATAGTATGCCGTACGATATGGGCTATAGCCCATGGTCCAAAATGATGAGAAACGAGGCTAACTTTTTTTTTCAAAATTTCAAAAAACATGGGCTATAACCTTTCGTTTTTGTCATTTCGTCATTTTTTTCAAATCTTCAAAAATGATGAAAAACGGCGCGCTATAGTATGCCGTACGATATGGGCTATAGCCCATGGTCCAAAATGATGAAAAACGAGGCTAACTTTTTTTTTCAAAATTTCAAAAAACATGGGCTATAACCCATCGTTTTTGTCATTTCGTCATTTTTTTCAAATCTTCAAAAATGATGAAAAACGGCGCGCTATAGTATGCCGTACGATATGGGCTATAGCCCATGGTCCAAAATGATGAGAAACGAGGCTAACTTTTTTTTTCAAAATTTCAAAAAACATGGGCTATAACCTTTCGTTTTTGTCATTTCGTCATTTTTTTCAAATCTTCAAAAATGATGAAAAACGGCGCACTATAGTATGCCGTACGATATGGGCTATAGCCCATGGTCCAAAATGATGAGAAACGAGGCTAACTTTTTTTTTCAAAATTTCAAAAAACATGGGCTATAACCTTTCGTTTTTGTCATTTTGTCATTTTTTTCAAATCTTCAAAAATGATGAAAAACGGCGCACTATAGTATGCCGTACGATATGGGCTATAGCCCATGGTCCAAAATGATGAGAAACGAGGCTAACTTTTTTTTTCAAAATTTCAAAAAACATGGGCTATAACCTTTCGTTTTTGTCATTTCGTCATTTTTTTCAAATCTTCAAAAATGATGAAAAACGGCGCGCTATAGTATGCCGTACGATATGGGCTATAGCCCATGGTCCAAAATGATGAGAAACGAGGCTAACTTTTTTTTTCAAAATTTCAAAAAACATGGGCTATAACCTTTCGTTTTTGTCATTTCGTCATTTTTTTCAAATCTTCAAAAATGATGAAAAACGGCGCACTATAGTATGCCGTACGATATGGGCTATAGCCCATGGTCCAAAATGATGAGAAACGAGGCTAACTTTTTTTTTCAAAATTTCAAAAAACATGGGCTATAACCTTTCGTTTTTGTCATTTTGTCATTTTTTTCAAATCTTCAAAAATGATGAAAAACGGCGCACTATAGTATGCCGTACGATATGGGCTATAGCCCATGGTCCAAAATGATGAGAAACGAGGCTAACTTTTTTTTCAAAATTTCAAAAAACATGGGCTATAACCCATCGTTTTTGTCATTTCGTCATTTTTTTCAAATCTTCAAAAATGATGAAAAACGGCGCGCTATAGTATGCCGTACGATATGGGCTATAGCCCATGGTCCAAAATGATGAGAAACGAGGCTAACTTTTTTTTTCAAAATTTCAAAAAACATGGGCTATAACCTTTCGTTTTTGTCATTTCGTCATTTTTTTCAAATCTTCAAAAATGATGAAAAACGGCGCGCTATAGTATGCCGTACGATATGGGCTATAGCCCATGGTCCAAAATGATGAGAAACGAGGCTAACTTTTTTTTTCAAAATTTCAAAAAACATGGGCTATAACCTTTCGTTTTTGTCATTTCGTCATTTTTTTCAAATCTTCAAAAATGATGAAAAACGGCGCGCTATAGTATGCCGTACGATATGGGCTATAGCCCATGGTCCAAAATGATGAGAAACGAGGCTAACTTTTTTTTTCAAAATTTCAAAAAACATGGGCTATAACCCATCGTTTTTGTCATTTCGTAATTTTTTCAAATCTTTAAAAATGATGAAAAACGGCGCGCTATAGTATGCCGTACGATATGGGCTATAGCCCATGGTCCAAAATGATGAGAAACGAGGCTAACTTTTTTTTTCAAAATTTCAAAAAACATGGGCTATAACCTTTCGTTTTTGTCATTTCGTCATTTTTTTCAAATCTTCAAAAATGATGAAAAACGGCGCGCTATAGTATGCCGTACGATATGGGCTATAGCCCATGGTCCAAAATGATGAGAAACGAGGCTAACTTTTTTTTTCAAAATTTCAAAAAACATGGGCTATAACCCATCGTTTTTGTCATTTTGTCATTTTTTTCAAATCTTCAAAAATGATGAAAAACGGCGCGCTATAGTATGCCGTACGATATGGGCTATAGCCCATGGTCCAAAATGATGAGAAACGAGGCTAACTTTTTTTTTCAAAATTTCAAAAAACATGGGCTATAACCCATCGTTTTTGTCATTTCGTAATTTTTTTCAAATCTTTAAAAATGATGAAAAACGGCGCGCTATAGTATGCCGTACGATATGGGCTATAGCCCATGGTCCAAAATGATGAGAAACGAGGCTAACTTTTTTTTTCAAAATTTCAAAAAACATGGGCTATAACCTTTCGTTTTTGTCATTTCGTCATTTTTTTCAAATCTTCAAAAATGATGAAAAACGGCGCGCTATAGTATGCCGTACGATATGGGCTATAGCCCATGGTCCAAAATGATGAGAAACGAGGCTAACTTTTTTTTTCAAAATTTCAAAAAACATGGGCTATAACCTTTCGTTTTTGTCATTTTGTCATTTTTTTCAAATCTTCAAAAATGATGAAAAACGGCGCGCTATAGTATGCCGTACGATATGGGCTATAGCCCATGGTCCAAAATGATGAGAAACGAGGCTAACTTTTTTTTTCAAAATTTCAAAAAACATGGGCTATAACCCATCGTTTTTGTCATTTCGTAATTTTTTTCAAATCTTCAAAAATGATGAAAAACGGCGCGCTATAGTATGCCGTACGATATGGGCTATAGCCCATGGTCCAAAATGATGAGAAACGAGGCTAACTTTTTTTTTCAAAATTTCAAAAAACATGGGCTATAACCCATCGTTTTTGTCATTTCGTCATTTTTTTCAAATCTTCAAAAATGATGAAAAACGGCGCGCTATAGTATGCCGTACGATATGGGCTATAGCCCATGGTCCAAAATGATGAGAAACGAGGCTAACTTTTTTTTTCAAAATTTCAAAAAACATGGGCTATAACCTTTCGTTTTTGTCATTTTGTCATTTTTTTCAAATCTTCAAAAATGATGAAAAACGGCGCGCTATAGTATGCCGTACGATATGGGCTATAGCCCATGGTCCAAAATGATGAGAAACGAGGCTAACTTTCTTTTTCAAAATTTCAAAAAACATGGGCTATAACCTTTCGTTTTTGTCATTTTGTCATTTTTTTTCAAATCTTCAAAAATGATGAAAAACGGCGCGCTATAGTATGCCGTACGATATGGGCTATAGCCCATGGTCCAAAATGATGAGAAACGAGGCTAACTTTTTTTTTCAAAATTTCAAAAAACATGGGCTATAACCTTTCGTTTTTGTCATTTCGTCATTTTTTTCAAATCTTCAAAAATGATGAAAAACGGCGCGCTATAGTATGCCCTACGATATGGGCTATAGCCCATGGTCCAAAATGATGAGAAACGAGGCTAACTTTTTTTTTCAAAATTTCAAAAAACATGGGCTATAACCTTTCGTTTTTGTCATTTCGTCATTTTTTTCAAATCTTCAAAAATGATGAAAAACGGCGCGCTATAGTATGCCGTACGATATGGGCTATAGCCCATGGTCCAAAATGATGAGAAACGAGGCTAACTTTTTTTTTCAAAATTTCAAAAAACATGGGCTATAACCTTTCGTTTTTGTCATTTTGTCATTTTTTTCAAATCTTCAAAAATGATGAAAAACGGCGCACTATAGTATGCCGTACGATATGGGCTATAGCCCATGGTCCAAAATGATGAGAAACGAGGCTAACTTTTTTTTTCAAAATTTCAAAAAACATGGGCTATAACCTTTCGTTTTTGTCATTTTGTCATTTTTTTCAAATCTTCAAAAATGATGAAAAACGGCGCGCTATAGTATGCCGTACGATATGGGCTATAGCCCATGGTCCAAAATGATGAGAAACGAGGCTAACTTTTTTTTTCAAAATTTCAAAAAACATGGGCTATAACCTTTCGTTTTTGTCATTTCGTCATTTTTTTCAAATCTTCAAAAATGATGAAAAACGGCGCGCTATAGTATGCCGTACGATATGGGCTATAGCCCATGGTCCAAAATGATGAGAAACGAGGCTAACTTTTTTTTTCAAAATTTCAAAAAACATGGGCTATAACCTTTCGTTTTTGTCATTTTGTCATTTTTTTCAAATCTTCAAAAATGATGAAAAACGGCGCACTATAGTATGCCGTACGATATGGGCTATAGCCCATGGTCCAAAATGATGAGAAACGAGGCTAACTTTTTTTTTCAAAATTTCAAAAAACATGGGCTATAACCTTTCGTTTTTGTCATTTTGTAATTTTTTTCAAATCTTCAAAAATGATGAAAAACGGCGCGCTATAGTATGCCGTACGATATGGGCTATAGCCCATGGTCCAAAATGATGAGAAACGAGGCTAACTTTTTTTTTCAAAATTTCAAAAAACATGGGCTATAACCTTTCGTTTTTGTCATTTCGTAATTTTTTTCAAATCTTCAAAAATGATGAAAAACGGCGCGCTATAGTATGCCGTACGATATGGGCTATAGCCCATGGTCCAAAATGATGAGAAACGAGGCTAACTTTTTTTTTCAAAATTTCAAAAAACATGGGCTATAACCCATCGTTTTTGTCATTTCGTCATTTTTTTCAAATCTTCAAAAATGATGAAAAACGGCGCGCTATAGTATGCCGTACGATATGGGCTATAGCCCATGGTCCAAAATGATGAGAAACGAGGCTAACTTTTTTTTTCAAAATTTCAAAAAACATGGGCTATAACCCATCGTTTTTGTCATTTCGTCATTTTTTTCAAATCTTCAAAAATGATGAAAAACGGCGCGCTATAGTATGCCGTACGATATGGGCTATAGCCCATGGTCCAAAATGATGAGAAACGAGGCTAACTTTTTTTTTCAAAATTTCAAAAAACATGGGCTATAACCCATCGTTTTTGTCATTTCGTCATTTTTTTCAAATCTTCAAAAATGATGAAAAACGGCGCGCTATAGTATGCCGTACGATATGGGCTATAGCCCATGGTCCAAAATGATGAGAAACGAGGCTAACTTTTTTTTTCAAAATTTCAAAAAACATGGGCTATAACCTTTCGTTTTTGTCATTTCGTCATTTTTTTCAAATCTTCAAAAATGATGAAAAACGGCGCGCTATAGTATGCCGTACGATATGGGCTATAGCCCATGGTCCAAAATGATGAGAAACGAGGCTAACTTTTTTTTTCAAAATTTCAAAAAACATGGGCTATAACCTTTCGTTTTTGTCATTTTGTCATTTTTTTCAAATCTTCAAAAATGATGAAAAACGGCGCACTATAGTATGCCGTACGATATGGGCTATAGCCCATGGTCCAAAATGATGAGAAACGAGGCTAACTTTTTTTTTCAAAATTTCAAAAAACATGGGCTATAACCCATCGTTTTTGTCATTTCGTCATTTTTTTCAAATCTTCAAAAATGATGAAAAACGGCGCGCTATAGTATGCCGTACGATATGGGCTATAGCCCATGGTCCAAAATGATGAGAAACGAGGCTAACTTTTTTTTTCAAAATTTCAAAAAACATGGGCTATAACCTTTCGTTTTTGTCATTTTGTCATTTTTTTCAAATCTTCAAAAATGATGTAAAACGGCGCGCTATAGTATGCCGTACGATATGGGCTATAGCCCATGGTCCAAAATGATGAGAAACGAGGCTAACTTTTTTTTTCAAAATTTCAAAAAACATGGGCTATAACCTTTCGTTTTTGTCATTTCGTCATTTTTTTCAAATCTTCAAAAATGATGAAAAACGGCGCGCTATAGTATGCCGTACGATATGGGCTATAGCCCATGGTCCAAAATGATGAGAAACGAGGCTAACTTTTTTTTTCAAAATTTCAAAAAACATGGGCTATAACCCATCGTTTTTGTCATTTCGTCATTTTTTTCAAATCTTTAAAAATGATGAAAAACGGCGCGCTATAGTATGCCGTACGATATGGGCTATAGCCCATGGTCCAAAATGATGAGAAACGAGGCTAACTTTTTTTTTCAAAATTTCAAAAAACATGGGCTATAACCTTTCGTTTTTGTCATTTCGTCATTTTTTTCAAATCTTCAAAAATGATGAAAAACGGCGCGCTATAGTATGCCGTACGATATGGGCTATAGCCCATGGTCCAAAATGATGAGAAACGAGGCTAACTTTTTTTTTCAAAATTTCAAAAAACATGGGCTATAACCCATCGTTTTTGTCATTTCGTCATTTTTTTCAAATCTTCAAAAATGATGAAAAACGGCGCGCTATAGTATGCCGTACGATATGGGCTATAGCCCATGGTCCAAAATGATGAGAAACGAGGCTAACTTTTTTTTTCAAAATTTCAAAAAACATGGGCTATAACCCATCGTTTTTGTCATTTCGTCATTTTTTTCAAATCTTCAAAAATGATGAAAAACGGCGCGCTATAGTATGCCGTACGATATGGGCTATAGCCCATGGTCCAAAATGATGAGAAACGAGGCTAACTTTTTTTTTCAAAATTTCAAAAAACATGGGCTATAACCTTTCGTTTTTGTCATTTTGTCATTTTTTTCAAATCTTCAAAAATGATGAAAAACGGCGCGCTATAGTATGCCGTACGATATGGGCTATAGCCCATGGTCCAAAATGATGAGAAACGAGGCTAACTTTCTTTTTCAAAATTTCAAAAAACATGGGCTATAACCTTTCGTTTTTGTCATTTTGTCATTTTTTTTCAAATCTTCAAAAATGATGAAAAACGGCGCGCTATAGTATGCCGTACGATATGGGCTATAGCCCATGGTCCAAAATGATGAGAAACGAGGCTAACTTTTTTTTTCAAAATTTCAAAAAACATGGGCTATAACCTTTCGTTTTTGTCATTTCGTCATTTTTTTCAAATCTTCAAAAATGATGAAAAACGGCGCGCTATAGTATGCCGTACGATATGGGCTATAGCCCATGGTCCAAAATGATGAGAAACGAGGCTAACTTTTTTTTTCAAAATTTCAAAAAACATGGGCTATAACCTTTCGTTTTTGTCATTTTGTCATTTTTTTCAAATCTTCAAAAATGATGAAAAACGGCGCACTATAGTATGCCGTACGATATGGGCTATAGCCCATGGTCCAAAATGATGAGAAACGAGGCTAACTTTTTTTTTCAAAATTTCAAAAAACATGGGCTATAACCCATCGTTTTTGTCATTTCGTCATTTTTTCCAAATCTTCAAAAATGATGAAAAACGGCGCGCTATAGTATGCCGTACGATATGGGCTATAGCCCATGGTCCAAAATGATGAGAAACGAGGCTAACTTTTTTTTTCAAAATTTCAAAAAACATGGGCTATAACCTTTCGTTTTTGTCATTTTGTCATTTTTTTCAAATCTTCAAAAATGATGAAAAACGGCGCGCTATAGTATGCCGTACGATATGGGCTATAGCCCATGGTCCAAAATGATGAGAAACGAGGCTAACTTTTTTTTTCAAAATTTCAAAAAACATGGGCTATAACCTTTCGTTTTTGTCATTTCGTAATTTTTTTCAAATCTTCAAAAATGATGAAAAACGGCGCGCTATAGTATGCCGTACGATATGGGCTATAGCCCATGGTCCAAAATGATGAGAAACGAGGCTAACTTTTTTTTTCAAAATTTCAAAAAACATGGGCTATAACCCATCGTTTTTGTCATTTCGTAATTTTTTTCAAATCTTTAAAAATGATGAAAAACGGCGCGCTATAGTATGTCGTACGATATGGGCTATAGCCCATGGTCCAAAATGATGAGAAACGAGGCTAACTTTTTTTTTCAAAATTTCAAAAAACATGGGCTATAACCTTTCGTTTTTGTCATTTCGTCATTTTTTTCAAATCTTCAAAAATGATGAAAAACGACGCGCTATAGTATGCCGTACGATATGGGCTATAGCCCATGGTCCAAAATGATGAGAAACGAGGCTAACTTTTTTTTTCAAAATTTCAAAAAACATGGGCTATAACCTTTCGTTTTTGTCATTTTGTCATTTTTTTCAAATCTTCAAAAATGATGAAAAACGGCGCGCTATAGTATGCCGTACGATATGGGCTATAGCCCATGGTCCAAAATGATGAGAAACGAGGCTAACTTTTTTTTTCAAAATTTCAAAAAACATGGGATATAACCTTTCGTTTTTGTCATTTTGTCATTTTTTTCAAATCTTCAAAAATGATGAAAAACGGCGCGCTATAGTATGCCGTACGATATGGGCTATAGCCCATGGTCCAAAATGATGAGAAACGAGGCTAACTTTTTTTTTCAAAATTTCAAAAAACATGGGCTATAACCCATCGTTTTTGTCATTTCGTCATTTTTTTCAAATCTTCAAAAATGATGAAAAACGGCGCGCTATAGTATGCCGTACGATATGGGCTATAGCCCATGGTCCAAAATGATGAGAAACGAGGCTAACTTTTTTTTTCAAAATTTCAAAAAACATGGGCTATAACCTTTCGTTTTTGTCATTTCGTCATTTTTTTCAAATCTTCAAAAATGATGAAAAACGGCGCGCTATAGTATGCCGTACGATATGGGCTATAGCCCATGGTCCAAAATGATGAGAAACGAGGCTAACTTTTTTTTTCAAAATTTCAAAAAACATGGGCTATAACCTTTCGTTTTTGTCATTTCGTCATTTTTTTCAAATCTTCAAAAATGATGAAAAACGGCGCGCTATAGTATGCCGTACGATATGGGCTATAGCCCATGGTCCAAAATGATGAGAAACGAGGCTAACTTTTTTTTTCAAAATTTCAAAAAACATGGGCTATAACCTTTCGTTTTTGTCATTTTGTCATTTTTTTCAAATCTTCAAAAATGATGAAAAACGGCGCGCTATAGTATGCCGTACGATATGGGCTATAGCCCATGGTCCAAAATGATGAGAAACGAGGCTAACTTTTTTTTTCAAAATTTCAAAAAACATGGGCTATAACCCATCGTTTTTGTCATTTCGTCATTTTTTTCAAATCTTCAAAAATGATGAAAAACGGCGCGCTATAGTATGCCGTACGATATGGGCTATAGCCCATGGTCCAAAATGATGAGAAACGAGGCTAACTTTTTTTTTCAAAATTTCAAAAAACATGGGCTATAACCTTTCGTTTTTGTCATTTCGTCATTTTTTTCAAATCTTCAAAAATGATGAAAAACGGCGCGCTATAGTATGCCGTACGATATGGGCTATAGCCCATGGTCCAAAATGATGAAAAACGAGGCTAACTTTTTTTTTCAAAATTTCAAAAAACATGGGCTATAACCCATCGTTTTTGTCATTTCGTCATTTTTTTCAAATCTTCAAAAATGATGAAAAACGGCGCGCTATAGTATGCCGTACGATATGGGCTATAGCCCATGGTCCAAAATGATGAGAAACGAGGCTAACTTTTTTTTTCAAAATTTCAAAAAACATGGGCTATAACCTTTCGTTTTTGTCATTTCGTCATTTTTTTCAAATCTTCAAAAATGATGAAAAACGGCGCACTATAGTATGCCGTACGATATGGGCTATAGCCCATGGTCCAAAATGATGAGAAACGAGGCTAACTTTTTTTTTCAAAATTTCAAAAAACATGGGCTATAACCTTTCGTTTTTGTCATTTTGTCATTTTTTTCAAATCTTCAAAAATGATGAAAAACGGCGCACTATAGTATGCCGTACGATATGGGCTATAGCCCATGGTCCAAAATGATGAGAAACGAGGCTAACTTTTTTTTTCAAAATTTCAAAAAACATGGGCTATAACCTTTCGTTTTTGTCATTTCGTCATTTTTTTCAAATCTTCAAAAATGATGAAAAACGGCGCGCTATAGTATGCCGTACGATATGGGCTATAGCCCATGGTCCAAAATGATGAGAAACGAGGCTAACTTTTTTTTTCAAAATTTCAAAAAACATGGGCTATAACCCATCGTTTTTGTCATTTCGTCATTTTTTTCAAATCTTCAAAAATGATGAAAAACGGCGCGCTATAGTATGCCGTACGATATGGGCTATAGCCCATGGTCCAAAATGATGAGAAACGAGGCTAACTTTTTTTTTCAAAATTTCAAAAAACATGGGCTATAACCTTTCGTTTTTGTCATTTCGTCATTTTTTTCAAATCTTCAAAAATGATGAAAAACGGCGCACTATAGTATGCCGTACGATATGGGCTATAGCCCATGGTCCAAAATGATGAGAAACGAGGCTAACTTTTTTTTTCAAAATTTCAAAAAACATGGGCTATAACCTTTCGTTTTTGTCATTTTGTCATTTTTTTCAAATCTTCAAAAATGATGAAAAACGGCGCACTATAGTATGCCGTACGATATGGGCTATAGCCCATGGTCCAAAATGATGAGAAACGAGGCTAACTTTTTTTTTCAAAATTTCAAAAAACATGGGCTATAACCCATCGTTTTTGTCATTTCGTCATTTTTTTCAAATCTTCAAAAATGATGAAAAACGGCGCGCTATAGTATGCCGTACGATATGGGCTATAGCCCATGGTCCAAAATGATGAGAAACGAGGCTAACTTTTTTTTTCAAAATTTCAAAAAACATGGGCTATAACCTTTCGTTTTTGTCATTTCGTCATTTTTTTCAAATCTTCAAAAATGATGAAAAACGGCGCGCTATAGTATGCCGTACGATATGGGCTATAGCCCATGGTCCAAAATGATGAGAAACGAGGCTAACTTTTTTTTTCAAAATTTCAAAAAACATGGGCTATAACCTTTCGTTTTTGTCATTTCGTCATTTTTTTCAAATCTTCAAAAATGATGAAAAACGGCGCGCTATAGTATGCCGTACGATATGGGCTATAGCCCATGGTCCAAAATGATGAGAAACGAGGCTAACTTTTTTTTTCAAAATTTCAAAAAACATGGGCTATAACCCATCGTTTTTGTCATTTCGTAATTTTTTCAAATCTTTAAAAATGATGAAAAACGGCGCGCTATAGTATGCCGTACGATATGGGCTATAGCCCATGGTCCAAAATGATGAGAAACGAGGCTAACTTTTTTTTTCAAAATTTCAAAAAACATGGGCTATAACCTTTCGTTTTTGTCATTTCGTCATTTTTTTCAAATCTTCAAAAATGATGAAAAACGGCGCGCTATAGTATGCCGTACGATATGGGCTATAGCCCATGGTCCAAAATGATGAGAAACGAGGCTAACTTTTTTTTTCAAAATTTCAAAAAACATGGGCTATAACCCATCGTTTTTGTCATTTTGTCATTTTTTTCAAATCTTCAAAAATGATGAAAAACGGCGCGCTATAGTATGCCGTACGATATGGGCTATAGCCCATGGTCCAAAATGATGAGAAACGAGGCTAACTTTTTTTTTCAAAATTTCAAAAAACATGGGCTATAAGCCTATAACCCATCGTTTTTGTCATTTCGTAATTTTTTTCAAATCTTTAAAAATGATGAAAAACGGCGCGCTATAGTATGCCGTACGATATGGGCTATAGCCCATGGTCCAAAATGATGAGAAACGAGGCTAACTTTTTTTTTCAAAATTTCAAAAAACATGGGCTATAACCTTTCGTTTTTGTCATTTCGTCATTTTTTTCAAATCTTCAAAAATGATGAAAAACGGCGCGCTATAGTATGCCGTACGATATGGGCTATAGCCCATGGTCCAAAATGATGAGAAACGAGGCTAACTTTTTTTTTCAAAATTTCAAAAAACATGGGCTATAACCTTTCGTTTTTGTCATTTTGTCATTTTTTTCAAATCTTCAAAAATGATGAAAAACGGCGCGCTATAGTATGCCGTACGATATGGGCTATAGCCCATGGTCCAAAATGATGAGAAACGAGGCTAACTTTTTTTTTCAAAATTTCAAAAAACATGGGCTATAACCCATCGTTTTTGTCATTTCGTCATTTTTTTCAAATCTTCAAAAATGATGAAAAACGGCGCGCTATAGTATGCCGTACGATATGGGCTATAGCCCATGGTCCAAAATGATGAGAAACGAGGCTAACTTTTTTTTTCAAAATTTCAAAAAACATGGGCTATAACCCATCGTTTTTGTCATTTCGTCATTTTTTTCAAATCTTCAAAAATGATGAAAAACGGCGCGCTATAGTATGCCGTACGATATGGGCTATAGCCCATGGTCCAAAATGATGAGAAACGAGGCTAACTTTTTTTTTCAAAATTTCAAAAAACATGGGCTATAACCTTTCGTTTTTGTCATTTTGTCATTTTTTTCAAATCTTCAAAAATGATGAAAAACGGCGCGCTATAGTATGCCGTACGATATGGGCTATAGCCCATGGTCCAAAATGATGAGAAACGAGGCTAACTTTTTTTTTCAAAATTTCAAAAAACATGGGCTATAACCTTTCGTTTTTGTCATTTCGTCATTTTTTTCAAATCTTCAAAAATGATGAAAAACGGCGCGCTATAGTATGCCGTACGATATGGGCTATAGCCCATGGTCCAAAATGATGAGAAACGAGGCTAACTTTTTTTTTCAAAATTTCAAAAAACATGGGCTATAACCTTTCGTTTTTGTCATTTCGTCATTTTTTTCAAATCTTCAAAAATGATGAAAAACGGCGCGCTATAGTATGCCGTACGATATGGGCTATAGCCCATGGTCCAAAATGATGAGAAACGAGGCTAACTTTTTTTTTCAAAATTTCAAAAAACATGGGCTATAACCTTTCGTTTTTGTCATTTTGTCATTTTTTTCAAATCTTCAAAAATGATGAAAAACGGCGCACTATAGTATGCCGTACGATATGGGCTATAGCCCATGGTCCAAAATGATGAGAAACGAGGCTAACTTTTTTTTTCAAAATTTCAAAAAACATGGGCTATAACCTTTCGTTTTTGTCATTTTGTCATTTTTTTCAAATCTTCAAAAATGATGAAAAACGGCGCGCTATAGTATGCCGTACGATATGGGCTATAGCCCATGGTCCAAAATGATGAGAAACGAGGCTAACTTTTTTTTTCAAAATTTCAAAAAACATGGGCTATAACCTTTCGTTTTTGTCATTTCGTCATTTTTTTCAAATCTTCAAAAATGATGAAAAACGGCGCGCTATAGTATGCCGTACGATATGGGCTATAGCCCATGGTCCAAAATGATGAGAAACGAGGCTAACTTTTTTTTTCAAAATTTCAAAAAACATGGGCTATAACCTTTCGTTTTTGTTATTTTGTCATTTTTTTCAAATCTTCAAAAATGATGAAAAACGGCGCACTATAGTATGCCGTACGATATGGGCTATAGCCCATGGTCCAAAATGATGAGAAACGAGGCTAACTTTTTTTTTCAAAATTTCAAAAAACATGGGCTATAACCTTTCGTTTTTGTCATTTCGTCATTTTTTTCAAATCTTCAAAAATGATGAAAAACGGCGCGCTATAGTATGCCGTACGATATGGGCTATAGCCCATGGTCCAAAATGATGAGAAACGAGGCTAACTTTCTTTTTCAAAATTTCAAAAAACATGGGCTATAACCTTTAGTTTTTGTCATTTTGTCATTTTTTTTCAAATCTTCAAAAATGATGAAAAACGGCGCGCTATAGTATGCCGTACGATATGGGCTATAGCCCATGGTCCAAAATGATGAGAAACGAGGCTAACTTTTTTTTTCAAAATTTCAAAAAACATGGGCTATAACCTTTCGTTTTTGTCATTTTGTCATTTTTTTCAAATCTTCAAAAATGATGAAAAACGGCGCACTATAGTATGCCGTACGATATGGGCTATAGCCCATGGTCCAAAATGATGAGAAACGAGGCTAACTTTTTTTTTCAAAATTTCAAAAAACATGGGCTATAACCTTTCGTTTTTGTCATTTCGTCATTTTTTTCAAATCTTCAAAAATGATGAAAAACGGCGCGCTATAGTATGCCGTACGATATGGGCTATAGCCCATGGTCCAAAATGATGAGAAACGAGGCTAACTTTTTTTTTCAAAATTTCAAAAAACATGGGCTATAACCCATCGTTTTTGTCATTTCGTAATTTTTTTCAAATCTTTAAAAATGATGAAAAACGGCGCGCTATAGTATGTCGTACGATATGGGCTATAGCCCATGGTCCAAAATGATGAGAAACGAGGCTAACTTTTTTTTTCAAAATTTCAAAAAACATGGGCTATAACCTTTCGTTTTTGTCATTTCGTCATTTTTTTCAAATCTTCAAAAATGATGAAAAACGGCGCGCTATAGTATGCCGTACGATATGGGCTATAGCCCATGGTCCAAAATGATGAGAAACGAGGCTAACTTTTTTTTTCAAAATTTCAAAAAACATGGGCTATAACCTTTCGTTTTTGTCATTTTGTCATTTTTTTCAAATCTTCAAAAATGATGAAAAACGGCGCGCTATAGTATGCCGTACGATATGGGCTATAGCCCATGGTCCAAAATGATGAGAAACGAGGCTAACTTTTTTTTTCAAAATTTCAAAAAACATGGGCTATAACCCATCGTTTTTGTCATTTCGTCATTTTTTTCAAATCTTCAAAAATGATGAAAAACGGCGCGCTATAGTATGCCGTACGATATGGGCTATAGCCCATGGTCCAAAATGATGAGAAACGAGGCTAACTTTTTTTTTCAAAATTTCAAAAAACATGGGCTATAACCTTTCGTTTTTGTCATTTCGTCATTTTTTTCAAATCTTCAAAAATGATGAAAAACGGCGCGCTATAGTATGCCGTACGATATGGGCTATAGCCCATGGTCCAAAATGATGAGAAACGAGGCTAACTTTTTTTTTCAAAATTTCAAAAAACATGGGCTATAACCTTTCGTTTTTGTCATTTTGTCATTTTTTTTCAAATCTTCAAAAATGATGAAAAACGGCGCGCTATAGTATGCCGTACGATATGGGCTATAGCCCATGGTCCAAAATGATGAGAAACGAGGCTAACTTTTTTTTTCAAAATTTCAAAAAACATGGGCTATAACCCATCGTTTTTGTCATTTCGTCATTTTTTTCAAATCTTCAAAAATGATGAAAAACGGCGCGCTATAGTATGCCGTACGATATGGGCTATAGCCCATGGTCCAAAATGATGAGAAACGAGGCTAACTTTTTTTTTCAAAATTTAAAAAAACATGGGCTATAACCTTTCGTTTTTGTCATTTCGTCATTTTTTTCAAATCTTCAAAAATGATGAAAAACGGTCGCACTATAGTATGCCGTACGATATGGGCTATAGCCCATGGTCCAAAATGATGAGAAACGAGGCTAACTTTTTTTTTCAAAATTTCAAAAAACATGGGCTATAACCCATCGTTTTTGTCATTTCGTCATTTTTTTCAAATCTTCAAAAATGATGAAAAACGGCGCGCTATAGTATGCCGTACGATATGGGCTATAGCCCATGGTCCAAAATGATGAGAAACGAGGCTAACTTTTTTTTTCAAAATTTCAAAAAACATGGGCTATAACCTTTCGTTTTTGTCATTTCGTCATTTTTTTCAAATCTTCAAAAATGATGAAAAACGGCGCGCTATAGTATGCCGTACGATATGGGCTATAGCCCATGGTCCAAAATGATGAGAAACGAGGCTAACTTTTTTTTTCAAATTTTCAAAAAACATGGGCTATAACCCATCGTTTTTGTCATTTCGTCATTTTTTTCAAATCTTCAAAAATGATGAAAAGCGGCGCGCCATAGTATGCCGTACGATATGGGATAACTTTTTTTTTCAAAATTTCAAAAAACATGGGCTTTTCGTTTTTGTCATTTCGTCATTTTTTTCAAATCTTCAAAAATGATGAAAAACGGCGCGCTATAGTATGCCGTACGATATGGGCTATAGCCCATGGTCCAAAATGATGAGAAACAAGGCTAACTTTTTTTTTCAAAATTTCAAAAAACATGGGCTATAACCTTTCGTTTTTGTCATTTTGTCATTTTTTTCAAATCTTCAAAAATGATGAAAAACGGCGCGCTATAGTATGCCGTACGATATGGGCTATAGCCCATGGTCCAAAATGATGAGAAACGAGGCTAACTTTTTTTTTCAAAATTTCAAAAAACATGGGCTATAACCCATCGTTTTTGTCATTTCGTCATTTTTTTCAAATCTTCAAAAATGATGAAAAACGGTATAGTATGCCGTACGATATGGGCTATAGCCCATGGTCCAAAATGATGAGAAACGAGGCTAACTTTTTTTTTCAAAATTTCAAAAAACATGGGCTATAACCTTTCGTTTTTGTCATTTCGTCATTTTTTTCAAATCTTCAAAAATGATGAAAAACGGCGCGCTATAGTATGCCGTACGATATGGGCTATAGCCCATGGTCCAAAATGATGAGAAACGAGGCTAACTTTTTTTTTCAAAATTTCAAAAAACATGGGCTATAACCCATCGTTTTTGTCATTTCGTCATTTTTTTCAAATCTTCAAAAATGATGAAAAACGGCGCGCTATAGTATGCCGTACGATATGGGCTATAGCCCATGGTCCAAAATGATGAGAAACGAGGCTAACTTTTTTTTTCAAAATTTCAAAAAACATGGGCTATAACCTTTCGTTTTTGTCATTTTGTCATTTTTTTCAAATCTTCAAAAATGATGAAAAACGGCGCACTATAGTATGCCGTACGATATGGGCTATAGCCCATGGTCCAAAATGATGAGAAACGAGGCTAACTTTTTTTTTCAAAATTTCAAAAAACATGGGCTATAACCTTTCGTTTTTGTCATTTTGTCATTTTTTTCAAATCTTCAAAAATGATGAAAAACGGCGCGCTATAGTATGCCGTACGATATGGGCTATAGCCCATGGTCCAAAATGATGAGAAACGAGGCTAACTTTTTTTTTCAAAATTTCAAAAAACATGGGCTATAACCCATCGTTTTTGTCATTTCGTAATTTTTTTCAAATCTTTAAAAATGATGAAAAACGGCGCGCTATAGTATGTCGTACGATATGGGCTATAGCCCATGGTCCAAAATGATGAGAAACGAGGCTAACTTTTTTTTTCAAAATTTCAAAAAACATGGGCTATAACCTTTCGTTTTTGTCATTTCGTCATTTTTTTCAAATCTTCAAAAATGATGAAAAACGGCGCGCTATAGTATGCCGTACGATATGGGCTATAGCCCATGGTCCAAAATGATGAGAAACGAGGCTAACTTTTTTTTTCAAAATTTCAAAAAACATGGGCTATAACCTTTCGTTTTTGTCATTTTGTCATTTTTTTCAAATCTTCAAAAATTATGAAAAACGGCGCGCTATAGTATGCCGTACGATATGGGCTATAGCCCATGGTCCAAAATGATGAGAAACGAGGCTAACTTTTTTTTTCAAAATTTCAAAAAACATGGGCTATAACCCATCGTTTTTGTCATTTCGTCATTTTTTTCAAATCTTCAAAAATGATGAAAAACGGCGCGCTATAGTATGCCGTACGATATGGGCTATAGCCCATGGTCCAAAATGATGAGAAACGAGGCTAACTTTTTTTTTCAAAATTTCAAAAAACATGGGCTATAACCTTTCGTTTTTGTCATTTCGTCATTTTTTTCAAATCTTCAAAAATGATGAAAAACGGCGCGCTATAGTATGCCGTACGATATGGGCTATAGCCCATGGTCCAAAATGATGAGAAACGAGGCTAACTTTTTTTTTCAAAATTTTAAAAAACATGGGCTATAACCCATCGTTTTTGTCATTTCGTCATTTTTTTCAAATCTTCAAAAATGATGAAAAACGGCGCGCTATAGTATGCCGTACGATATGGGCTATAGCCCATGGTCCAAAATGATGAGAAACGAGGCTAACTTTTTTTTTCAAAATTTCAAAAAACATGGGCTATAACCTTTCGTTTTTGTCATTTCGTCATTTTTTCAAATCTTCAAAAATGATGAAAAACGGCGCGCTATAGTATGCCGTACGATATGGGCTATAGCCCATGGTCCAAAATGATGAGAAACGAGGCTAACTTTTTTTTTCAAAATTTCAAAAAACATGGGCTATAACCTTTCGTTTTTGTCATTTTGTCATTTTTTTCAAATCTTCAAAAATGATGAAAAACGGCGCGCTATAGTATGCCGTACGATATGGGCTATAGCCCATGGTCCAAAATGATGAGAAACGAGGCTAACTTTTTTTTTCAAAATTTCAAAAAACATGGGCTATAACCCATCGTTTTTGTCATTTCGTCATTTTTTTCAAATCTTCAAAAATGATGAAAAACGGCGCGCTATAGTATGCCGTACGATATGGGCTATAGCCCATGGTCCAAAATGATGAGAAACGAGGCTAACTTTTTTTTTCAAAATTTCAAAAAACATGGGCTATAACCCATCGTTTTTGTCATTTCGTCATTTTTTTCAAATCTTCAAAAATGATGAAAAACGGCGCGCTATAGTATGCCGTACGATATGGGCTATAGCCCATGGTCCAAAATGATGAGAAACGAGGCTAACTTTTTTTTTCAAAATTTCAAAAAACATGGGCTATAACCCATCGTTTTTGTCATTTCGTCATTTTTTTCAAATCTTCAAAAATGATGAAAAACGGCGCGCTATAGTATGCCGTACGATATGGGCTATAGCCCATGGTCCAAAATGATGAGAAACGAGGCTAACTTTTTTTTTCAAAATTTCAAAAAACATGGGCTATAACCTTTCGTTTTTGTCATTTCGTCATTTTTTTCAAATCTTCAAAAATGATGAAAAACGGCGCGCTATAGTATGCCGTACGATATGGGCTATAGCCCATGGTCCAAAATGATGAGAAACGAGGCTAACTTTTTTTTTCAAAATTTCAAAAAACATGGGCTATAACCTTTCGTTTTTGTCATTTTGTCATTTTTTTCAAATCTTCAAAAATGATGAAAAACGGCGCGCTATAGTATGCCGTACGATATGGGCTATAGCCCATGGTCCAAAATGATGAGAAACGAGGCTAACTTTTTTTTTCAAAATTTCAAAAAACATGGGCTATAACCCATCGTTTTTGTCATTTCGTCATTTTTTTCAAATCTTCAAAAATGATGAAAAACGGCGCGCTATAGTATGCCGTACGATATGGGCTATAGCCCATGGTCC
Source organism: Protomyctophum bolini (assembly GCF_963924005.1). Classification (NCBI taxonomy): domain Eukaryota; kingdom Metazoa; phylum Chordata; class Actinopteri; order Myctophiformes; family Myctophidae; genus Protomyctophum; species Protomyctophum bolini. The sequence continues at coordinate 5,060,077 of NC_137866.1, forward strand.
AAAATGATGAGAAACGAGGCTAACTTTTTTTTTCAAAATTTCAAAAAACATGGGCTATAACCTTTCGTTTTTGTCATTTCGTCATTTTTTTCAAATCTTCAAAAATGATGAAAAACGGCGCGCTATAGTATGCCGTACGATATGGGCTATAGCCCATGGTCCAAAATGATGAGAAACGAGGCTAACTTTTTTTTTCAAAATTTCAAAAAACATGGGCTATAACCCATCGTTTTTGTCATTTCGTCATTTTTTTCAAATCTTCAAAAATGATGAAAAACGGCGCGCTATAGTATGCCGTACGATATGGGCTATAGCCCATGGTCCAAAATGATGAGAAACGAGGCTAACTTTTTTTTTCAAAATTTCAAAAAACATGGGCTATAACCTTTCGTTTTTGTCATTTCGTCATTTTTTCAAATCTTCAAAAATGATGAAAAACGGCGCGCTATAGTATGCCGTACGATATGGGCTATAGCCCATGGTCCAAAATGATGAGAAACGAGGCTAACTTTTTTTTTCAAAATTTCAAAAAACATGGGCTATAACCTTTCGTTTTTGTCATTTTGTCATTTTTTTCAAATCTTCAAAAATGATGAAAAACGGCGGGCTATAGTATGCCGTACGATATGGGCTATAGCCCATGGTCCAAAATGATGAGAAACGAGGCTAACTTTTTTTTTCAAAATTTCAAAAAACATGGGCTATAACCCATCGTTTTTGTCATTTCGTCATTTTTTTCAAATCTTCAAAAATGATGAAAAACGGCGCGCTATAGTATGCCGTACGATATGGGCTATAGCCCATGGTCCAAAATGATGAGAAACGAGGCTAACTTTTTTTTTCAAAATTTCAAAAAACATGGGCTATAACCCATCGTTTTTGTCATTTCGTCATTTTTTTAAAATCCTCAAAAATGATGAAAAACTGCGCGCTATAGTATGCCGTACGATATGGGCTATAGCCCATGGTCCAAAATGATGAGAAACGAGGCTAACTTTTTTTTTCAAAATTTCAAAAAACATGGGCTATAACCCATCGTTTTTGTCATTTCGTCATTTTTTTCAAATCTTCAAAAATGATGAAAAACGGCGCGCTATAGTATGCCGTACGATATGGGCTATAGCCCATGGTCCAAAATGATGAGAAACGAGGCTAACTTTTGTTTTCAAAATTTCAAAAAACATGGGCTATAACCTTTCGTTTTTGTCATTTCGTCATTTTTTTCAAATCTTCAAAAATGATGAAAAACGGCGCGCTATAGTATGCCGTACGATATGGGCTATAGCCCATGGTCCAAAATGATGAGAAACGAGGCTAACTTTTTTTTTCAAAATTTCAAAAAACATGGGCTATAACCTTTCGTTTTTGTCATTTTGTCATTTTTTTCAAATCTTCAAAAATGATGAAAAACGGCGCGCTATAGTATGCCGTACGATATGGGCTATAGCCCATGGTCCAAAATGATGAGAAACGAGGCTAACTTTTTTTTTCAAAATTTCAAAAAACATGGGCTATAACCCATCGTTTTTGTCATTTCGTCATTTTTTTCAAATCTTCAAAAATGATGAAAAACGGCGCGCTATAGTATGCCGTACGATATGGGCTATAGCCCATGGTCCAAAATGATGAGAAACGAGGCTAACTTTTTTTTTCAAAATTTCAAAAAACATGGGCTATAACCCATCGTTTTTGTCATTTGTCATTTTTTTCAAATCTTCAAAAATGATGAAAAACGGCGCGCTATAGTATGCCGTACGATATGGGCTATAGCCCATGGTCCAAAATGATGAGAAACGAGGCTAACTTTTTTTTTCAAAATTTCAAAAAACATGGGCTATAACCTTTCGTTTTTGTCATTTCGTCATTTTTTTCAAATCTTCAAAAATGATGAAAAACGGCGCGCTATAGTATGCCGTACGATATGGGCTATAGCCCATGGTCCAAAATTATGAGAAACAAGGCTAACTTTTTTTTTCAAAATTTCAAAAAACATGGGCTATAACCTTTCGTTTTTGTCATTTTGTCATTTTTTTCAAATCTTCAAAAATGATGAAAAACGGCGCGCTATAGTATGCCGTACGATATGGGCTATAGCCCATGGTCCAAAATGATGAGAAACGAGGCTAACTTTTTTTTTCAAAATTTCAAAAAACATGGGCTATAACCTATCGTTTTTGTCATTTCGTCATTTTTTTCAAATCTTCAAAAATGATGAAAAACGGCGAGCTATAGTATGCCGTACGATATGGGCTATAGCCCATGGTCCAAAATGATGAGAAACGAGGCTAACTTTTTTTTTCAAAATTTCAAAAAACATGGGCTATAACCTTTCGTTTTTGTCATTTCGTCATTTTTTTCAAATCTTCAAAAATGATGAAAAACGGCGCGCTATAGTATGCCGTACGATATGGGCTATAGCCCATGGTCCAAAATGATGAGAAACGAGGCTAACTTTTTTTTTCAAAATTTCAAAAAACATGGGCTATAACCCATCGTTTTTGTCATTTCGTCATTTTTTTCAAATCTTCAAAAATGATGAAAAACGGCGCGCTATAGTATGCCGTACGATATGGGCTATAGCCCATGGTCCAAAATGATGAGAAACGAGGCTAACTTTTTTTTTCAAAATTTCAAAAAACATGGGCTATAACCTTTCGTTTTTGTCATTTTGTCATTTTTTTCAAATCTTCAAAAATGATGTAAAACGGCGCGCTATAGTATGCCGTACGATATGGGCTATAGCCCATGGTCCAAAATGATGAGAAACGAGGCTAACTTTTTTTTTCAAAATTTCAAAAAACATGGGCTATAACCTTTCGTTTTTGTCATTTCGTAATTTTTTTCAAATCTTCAAAAATGATGAAAAACGGCGCGCTATAGTATGCCGTACGATATGGGCTATAGCCCATGGTCCAAAATGATGAGAAACGAGGCTAACTTTTTTTTTCAAAATTTCAAAAAACATGGGCTATAACCCATCGTTTTTGTCATTTCGTAATTTTTTTCAAATCTTTAAAAATGATGAAAAACGGCGCGCTATAGTATGCCGTACGATATGGGCTATAGCCCATGGTCCAAAATGATGAGAAACGAGGCTAACTTTTTTTTTCAAAATTTCAAAAAACATGGGCTATAACCTTTCGTTTTTGTCATTTTGTCATTTTTTTCAAATCTTCAAAAATGATGAAAAACGGCGCGCTATAGTATGCCGTACGATATGGGCTATAGCCCATGGTCCAAAATGATGAGAAACGAGGCTAACTTCTTTTTTCAAAATTTCAAAAAACATGGGCTATAACCCATCGTTTTTGTCATTTCGTCATTTTTTTCAAATCTTCAAAAATGATGAAAAACGGTGCGCTATAGTATGCCGTACGATATGGGCTATAGCCCATGGTCCAAAATGATGAGAAACGAGGCTAACTTTTTTTTTCAAAATTTCAAAAAACATGGGCTATAACCCATCGTTTTTGTCATTTCGTCATTTTTTTCAAATCTTCAAAAATGATGAAAAACGGCGCGCTATAGTATGCCGTACGATATGGGCTATAGCCCATGGTCCAAAATGATGAGAAACGAGGCTAACTTTTTTTTTCAAAATTTCAAAAAACATGGGCTATAACCTTTCGTTTTTGTCATTTTGTCATTTTTTTCAAATCTTCAAAAATGATGAAAAACGGCGCGCTATAGTATGCCGTACGATATGGGCTATAGCCCATGGTCCAAAATGATGAGAAACCAGGCTAACTTTCTTTTTCAAAATTTCAAAAAACATGGGCTATAACCTTTCGTTTTTGTCATTTTGTCATTTTTTTTCAAATCTTCAAAAATGATGAAAAACGGCGCGCTATAGTATGCCGTACGATATGGGCTATAGCCCATGGTCCAAAATGATGAGAAACGAGGCTAACTTTTTTTTTCAAAATTTCAAAAAACATGGGCTATAACCTTTCGTTTTTGTCATTTCGTCATTTTTTTCAAATCTTCAAAAATGATGAAAAATGGCGCGCTATAGTATGCCGTACGATATGGGCTATAGCCCATGGTCCAAAATGATGAGAAACGAGGCTAACTTTTTTTTTCAAAATTTCAAAAAACATGGGCTATAACCTTTCGTTTTTGTCATTTCGTCATTTTTTTCAAATCTTCAAAAATGATGAAAAACGGCGCGCTATAGTATGCCGTACGATATGGGCTATAGCCCATGGTCCAAAATGATGAGAAACGAGGCTAACTTTTTTTTTCAAAATTTCAAAAAACATGGGCTATAACCTTTCGTTTTTGTCATTTTGTCATTTTTTTTCAAATCTTCAAAAATGATGAAAAACGGCGCACTATAGTATGCCGTACGATATGGGCTATAGCCCATGGTCCAAAATGATGAGAAACGAGGCTAACTTTTTTTTTCAAAATTTCAAAAAACATGGGCTATAACCCATCGTTTTTGTCATTTCGTCATTTTTTTCAAATCTTCAAAAATGATGAAAAACGGCGCGCTATAGTATGCCGTACGATATGGGCTATAGCCCATGGTCCAAAATGATGAGAAACGAGGCTAACTTTTTTTTTCAAAATTTCAAAAAACATGGGCTATAACCTTTCGTTTTTGTCATTTCGTCATTTTTTTCAAATCTTCAAAAATTATGAAAAACGGCGCGCTATAGTATGCCGTACGATATGGGCTATAGCCCACGGTCCAAAATGATGAGAAACGAGGCTAACTTTTTTTTTCAAAATTAAAAAAAACATGGGCTATAACCCATCGTTTTTGTCATTTTGTCATTTTTTTCAACTTCACTTAAAAAATCACAATAAGATACGTTAACATCATGAATGACTAAAGAAAACGAGAAACAAAAAACACAAACAAACAATCCCACCCACCCCTCCCCCCGAGACCAAAGATGCCAAAAAATGTCAGTACTCTTACTACTGTGCAAATGGGAACAAAAAATTAATAAATGAATGAAAATAATAACAATAATAATAATGACTAAATCATGCCCGTAACCAAATCTGCAATACCAGACCAAATCTCGATGTTTTCCTCTTTTGCACCATGCAATCTTGCTGTAGACATTTCTAGATAAATGATATCTAGAAAGGTCAAAGCCCATTGGCGAAATGACAATGTATGAGGCGGTTTCCAGCGCGAAGCAACCATCTTCTTTGCGGCTGTTACGCCAGCAAAGAAGACACGAATACGGGTATTATTTAATAGCAACTGGGATACATCATTTAATAAGAATAGAGATGGGGAGGGTGTTATGTTAATTTGTAGTATAATCGAAAGTTTAGCAGCAACCAGATTCCAAAATGTGAGGACACCCGGACACTCCCACACCATATGAAAGAATGTACCTATGGTGTTCGGAGTGCAGAAAGTGCAGTTATGGTTATTTAAAATCCGCATAGCACACAATCTGCGGGGAGTTAAGTATGTCCGATGAACAAAATTTAGATGAATTTGCTGATGATCAGGATTCCTAGAAGATAGGGCAACATTAGACCACACTGTATCCCAGCTCCAATCTGGATCTAGATTTGGTATGTCATTCCTCCATACAGTATCGACAGCCAAGGTCCCATAACTAGATTCTAATAAATAATCATACAATATGGAAACAAAACCTCTTGACCTAACATCACAGATAAGTCTATGCAAAGGGTGCATTGCAAGGGGGGTCTGCCATGGAACCCCGTATGTCCTCATGGCAGTTCTCAATTGTAGATAGAAAAAGAAAGAGTTACCAGGCAAGTTAAAAATATCACATAAATTCTGGAAAGAACGTAAACCATTGACATCAAATAAATCACCCAAAGTATGAATCCCCTTGGAACTCCATCTGGGAAAATGAATAGGACGATTGTCCAAAAGCAAACCATCATTGTTGAACACTGGGGAAAACGAATTCCATTTCAAATCAATCTTGCGCAATTTTTCAGCCGCTCTCCATACTGTTACTAACTGAGAAATGATTGGCCCAAAGCGAACTTTGCATTGATTATTCGTTATGTTTGAATAGATCAGATCTCTCAATTCAACAGGATGAACCAAACTCTCCTCAAGCTCTCGCCAACAGACTTTTATAGTTGAGTCGAAATATCGTAAAAGGGGGCGAAGAGTGAAAGCCCAATAGTATAATTTGAAGTTAGGCAACGAGAGACCGCCATCAGCTCTGGCCCGCTGTAACAAGGAAAGTTTGAGACGTGGGCGTTTCCTATTCCACACAAATTTAGATATAGCAGAATGAATCTTAGTCCAATACTGTGCTGGTGGTGGCAGTGAACTTCACTTCTTACTGCATGAAGCAGACACACCTGTGATTAAACCTTCAGCATTACACTGCAACCACACTGTGGCTACTATTCTATTCACAATGCAAAGTTATTGTACTCCTAATATTATATCATGGTGTAGTCTAGCTCTGGTCCATAGCTCTAATGGGCATTAGAACTATATATATGGCCCTGCTGTAGTCAGCACAGTAGATTCATATTTCAATCGATCTGGGATGTTAAAAATGTGCCAAACTGTGTTCAATTAATTGCCTCTTCTGCTAGATTAAACAGCAGTTATACTTATTATTGAGACTCAGAGAGCATGTTGACATGAATAGCAATAGTTATAATAGCATATCTGTGTTATAATTAATGGGTTTGATTGATTGATTAAATTCATATTTTATTAAAAATGTAGAACAGTACAAGTACCGTCAAAACAAAATAATTCACATGCAAGTAAAGGCATGGCGTTGCAGAGGCAAAAGAAGCACTGGTAGGTATACTTACTGCATGTTGTACCATATTATACTTTAGTAACGTTTGCACTTACATTGCACATCTTGACCTTTTAATACATTTGAGTAATGTATGCACTTATAGTACCATTTTGTACTTTTGAGTGATGTTTGCACGTTTGTAGTTTTTGCATGTTTTGCATAATGTTTGAATAATGTTTGCTGTATTAACACGTACAGATGCGCACACATATAGTAAAGTAAATTGATCAAATCTGTGACTACTAAACTATATTAAAGTAGCTTCTCAGTCCACCTTAAGACAAATTATGATGTTTAAAAACAAATAGCCTATTGTAGGGATTTGGAAACTTTTAAATGAGCGTTTTATTTCTGATTGTGATGATCATTTGCAGAGTGATTTTTTTCTTCTTCTGTGTAACAGTGAATGAGAAACACCGTAAGCAAACTGTATGCCTTGTTTCTTTCCATTGAAAGTGTACACTGTTATATTAGCAATGATTCATATTTTTTTTTACTTCAAAGCCTATAGTCTGTATTATTTTAATATTTTATAACTTTGATGCTATATGGAGAGGGCCACTATATTTCCACAATCACTCCAGAGGGGCCACATTGCATATAGCCTATACTGTCGTGGCAAAAATAGCCGATCTACAAGCTCAACCTGTTTTGACCCCTGAGTCGCATTGCGATGCATTGCAGGCTTGTAGATCAGCCATTTAAAAAAAGATCTGTATATTATACATGTCAAAACTTTAAATGAGACATACAGCATTTATGTACTTTTATGCACATTTTGAATTCCGGATTTCTACTTTTACTTTTACTTACAAAGTACATGATCTATATTGCAGTATTGATATTTGTCCACCACTGGCCATGATACTGACTTCAGCAGTACCTACTAAGCCTAGGCATGTGGTCTGCTGCCCTCTAGTGTTGGTCTACAGAACTCACACTAAACTTGTGTTGGTGTCAACGTGTCTTGTGTTCCCCATAGCATCAGTGCCGGTTCTAGGCCTTTTGAGGCCCTAGGCAACATATTATACAGAGCCCCCCCCCCTCCTGCTTTGCCACGCCGGATAAAAATTGTAAATTTGCCATGAAAATGCTTCAATCTGGTGCACTTTGAGATCAAAATTAAGAAGCTAGGTGGGGCCCTCATGTGGCCAGTAGTAGTGGTCCTACCCCCCCCATGAGACTTACAAATCCCAAATGTTTATAAACAAATCCCAAATGTTTGTAAACAAATCCCAAATGTTTATAAACAAATCCCAAAATGTTTATAAACAAATCCCAAATGTTTATAAACAAATCACAAATGTTTATAAACAAATCACAAATGTTTATAAACAAATACCAAAATGTTTATAAACAAATCCCAAATCCCTTGGTCCTACCCCCCCGACCATGAGACTTACTACAGGCCAACTGGTAGTGGTCCTACCCCCCCCCATGAGACTTACTACAGGCCAACTGGTAGTGGTCCTACCCCCCCCATGAGACTTACAAATCCCAAATGTTTATAAACAAATCCCAAATGTTTGTAAACAAATCCCAAATGTTTATAAACAAATCCCAAAATGTTTATAAACAAATCACAAATGTTTATAAACAAATCACAAATGTTTATAAACAAATCACAAATGTTTATAAACAAATACCAAAATGTTTATAAACAAATCCCAAAACCCATGAGACTTGGTCATACCCCCCCGACCATGAGACTTACTACAGGCCAACTGGTAGTGGTCCTACCCCCCCATGAGACTTACAAATCCCAAATGTTTATAAACAAATCCCAAATGTTTGTAAACAAATCACAAATGTTTATAAACAAATCACAAATGTTTATAAACAAATCACAAATGTTTATAAACAAATACCAAAATGTTTATAAACAAATCCCAAATCCCTTGGTCCTACCCCCCCGACCATGAGACTTACTACAGGTCAACTGGTAGTGGTCCGACAGCAGCTCTTATGAATGCAAAGCTCCCTTTCACTAACTTGCAAAGTTGTCTTATTTGCTGCTGCCAGACTGATAACTGGAACGACAAAACGAGATAATATCACCCCAGCATTGGAAAAACTACACTGGTTGCCTGTTAAATTCCGCATTCAATTCAAATCACTCTTTGTATTTAAATCCCTAAACGGCATTGCCCCTTTCTACATTTCTGAACTAATAACAGCTCCCCTAATACCACCAGGACACTCAGATCCTCCACTCTCAAACTCATTGCAGCCCCCCCTTCAAATCTGAAAACAAAAGGTGATCAGGCTTTCTTTGTAGCTGGACCTACACTTTGGGATAATCTTCCACTCCACATAAAGGCTATAGCCCCCCCCCTGGAGATTTAAAAATCCAACCTGAAAACACACCTTTTTAGTCTGGCTTTTAATACAGTGTGCAGTTTAGTGTTTATTGTTGTTCATTGTTTTTGTTGTTATTTTGGCCCGTTTTTTCGATTGTATTACATGTTTTGTTATTGCACTGTGATGGAATACGGTCTACCTATTCTGGATAGCACTTATGTGCTATATAAATAAAATTGACTTGACTTATTTAAAATGAGCAAAAGCCCAGCTATATTAAAATGAATAAATAAAGAATACATGATTAATTTTGTCAGTACACTAGTCAATCAAGTGCCAGATATTTGTCAATGGCTGTCAAACAATGAAGACTTTGCTCACAAAATGATTAATCTATTCTACAAGATTGTGGAAAGCTGTCTAAGAATGTACACATTAAAACCCTCGTTTAGTGTTCATTTATTTAAATTAACACTGCAGAATTGTATGGTCATGTGGAAATAGATTATAGCCAACATAAGGTTTTGCCATGTTATACAAAAACATTTATTTAAAGGGAATATAAGGAGGTAAGTTAAATTTACTTTCTTTAAAATAGAATTTCCCAATACCTCAATATCATTATAATTGAGTGTGTACTCAAATGTTAATAAATTTTGTCTGAGAAGGTGAAACAATCCAAACGGCAACATGATTTGTCCTCAACCTGTACACTTGGCCGGATCTACCATAGGGCACGGGAGGGGGAGAGGGAGAGGGAGCGAGAGGAGGGAGGGAGAGGAGAGTTGCACCACTCTGTTCACACGGGTGTGATTTTTAACAGTAGTATAGTGCATTTGGTTTTATTTGCCATAGTATAGCATGTGAGTGTGTAAATTGGCCATTTTCACATGCCCAGGAAGTAGGGTTAATTTGGTTCAGTTTCACATTACACACCACCTGTGTGTTTCAGTCACTCATCACTTTCTCCTGTCACTTATACCCTGATATCTGGTCTGGAAAAGACAACCTGTGACCACGAGTCATTCTCCTGCCCAGCATCAGCAGCGACATCATAATGGCATTCGGAGATTAGAAAAGGGCTCCTCATGACCTTGTGGCTCGTTTGTAATCTTTGTGGAAATTACATTCTCACTTTATGAATATATTGTAATTAGGCATATGTATTTGAGCAGTTCAGTAAAGATAAAGTTTTTGCCTAATCTCTCATTTATATGCAAAGGAGTACCAGTTTAAGAGCTTAGATTTTCTTCAGTCTTAATGCTTACTAACCACACACACTATTGGCATGAGAAAACATACGTTTACATTGCTAAAGCAGAAAGAATACAGCAATACAATCAAAACAAAAATGATGTACATTTGAAAGTCAGAATCTTCAATAGATCAATTTCTATGTACCAAGAGCACTCTGCAGGTATAGTGCAGGAATATACACAATGATTAATCTTTATGGTGGTTGTGTTCCATTTGATATCCTTCTCCTATCACAGCAACTGAAATCTTGCTGCTACATTTGCACATTGTTGTGCTTTGCCCAGCAGATATGGGAGTTTTTTGTCATTGGTCAGGTTTTCAAAATCTCTGTGTGTGGTTGTAATCTGTGGGAAGTATGTATTCGTCTCCGTGTCTTGGTACAATGGACAGATGGTTAGGAAGTGTAGCTCGGTTTCCACTTCATTTTGTGTGCATAGTCTGTGTTCTCGGGATACAGGTCTGCCTATGACAGCCTCTCGATCGCAAGACCTGTGCTCACCGAGTCTGTACCTATAGTTACGATTTCTCTTTGTTTTGGGTCGGTCACTGTGCTCAGGTATTCTGCCACTGTGTATTCTCTGTTTAGGGCCAGATAGCATTCTAGTTTACTCTGCTTTTGTGTTGCTTCTTTCCAACGTGTCAGATAGTTTCCTTTTTATAATTTGGTTTAGTCTAACTTTAACTCTAAACCCAAATAGCATATGAACAACATACATCAATTTGAAGCTATGATTCACAGCTTTCATACGACATGAAAAAGCAAAAAGAATCCAATGGCAGTCTCGGTCAAATTTGGTCACATATTTTTTTGCGAAAACGACGGTTCAGCCAGAACTGGCATTTTTGGTGGAAGGAGAAGAGAAAAATAAGGGACCAAGAGTCCCTTTGGGCTTGGTCCCTAAATGGACTTGTAACCCAACTGTAGAGAGTACAAACACAGTAAAGAACCTGGGGGTTATCATCTATGCAAAGGAAACACAATGAGCAGAAAATGAACCATGTAAATACAACAAATTGAGGGCACCGCAGGGAGTTGAACCCCATTCTGGTAAACCAGTAGTACCACACCAGTGCCTTAGTTGGTTTTGTTGTAATTTACATGTCCAAAAGCAATCATTCATAACAATTTGATTCATAACAGACTATAGCCATGATTATGTCTTTATACAATTGAAATCGAGAAGAAGACTCAGTCCACAAATACCTTAAAGAAAACTCCTGACATAAACTAAGAAAATCTTTATTTTTCCGTGCTCATAAAGTGCTCCAAAGTGCTAAGTGAAAAGTGCAGCAGAAAACCTTTGGGTCATAGGCCCATCATCAATGCCTCGCCTACTGACCGGCATGAATGAAGTTTTAGCTGTAAATGGCAGCATAAATAAATCACATCAATACACACCACATAATGTGATGTAAACTGACACGATTAAGCTTCACTCGCACATTATAAAAGACATACATCACATCAATCCACATCACATACCTAACCCTAAGTTAATCATGTGATGTGGGGATGACGTGATGAAGCCTTACTCACAAATGTGAAATGATACGAGACATAAACACACATCACATACCGGGCCTGTGTTCATATGTGATGTGGGCTTAGATGAAGCTTTACTCACAAATTGGATCTGATAATATAGCACCAACAATAGTCTTATGACCTAGAGGTTTGCTGCTGGACTTCTCACTTAAAGCACTTGGAGCGCTTTATGAACATGAACAAAACAAAAAGATTCTTAGTCTCTGCCCAAGCAGTTGGCCTTAGGTTTTCGTGGTGCAAGTTTTTTTAGCCAGTTGTCCCTTGTTTTCTACATTTTTATTTTAAAATTGATATTTAGTGTTTTCAAAATAATTGCCCACATTTAAAAAATTACAATTTATGCCATTTGTGGACGATTGACATAAATTATACGAGGTGCAAATTATGCAATGGCAGAAGCATTCTTTGGACCCCAGTATTTGTCAGCAATATACAGCATGAGAACACAACGGATTAGAACACAACAGCAATGAACAAAATTCATATGGCGTGCGACGACACAGACGAGCTATCCGCAATTACTGTGAAAATGAATCACAAGAAAAATCACATAAATGCACATCACATACGTGGCCTGTGTTCATATCTGATGTGAACTGACGTGATGACGCCTTACCGGCAAATGACTCAACGCAAATGACGTGAAACGACATACAGCTCCAATCAAATGATTAGAAACTGTACGCGAGACACGACCCGACACACGCACCACATGCACTAGTGAAGAACTAGCGACAGATAGGAAAGAAAGAAATTACTTTATATGAAGCAAAATGCGATTAAAAACTCTGAGACCAGAAAAACCAACAACTTTATTAAAGCAAAGAATAGAAGAGGAGATGAAAGGTCGGGGTAGAAACCGTGCACGTCCAAAACAGTTACTGGACACAAAAAGAAAACCTGTGATAAGATTACATTTATTATTAATATAATAAATCTGTGTTCCAATGTTTAGTCACAAGCTCTTGTTTATACTTAAATGGTTCGATACATACAAAAATTGGTTATATTCAATAATGGATGATCTTTGCATCCTGAGCTTGTAGATCAGCTATTTGCTACTTTAGTGTGTGACACTGTAGCATGACCAAGTAAATAAATTACAAAACTATGGAGATACAAGGTTTCTGCCCGACAGCCAAAGATAATAAACTACGCCCACTTACCTTAAATATCAGCACTAAACAAAACACACTAACCAAGGAAGAAAATCTGCCATAATGTTCTTCCTGTTAGTGTGGACAGATCTACAGCATAGAAGGCTGTAAACAGTGTTAAGCAGGCTACATGCTACCATAATGATACCGGACATAAGTCACATCACATTTGTACACAGTCCACTAGTGAAGAACTAGGGCAATAGATAGGCAAGGAGAAAGAAAGTGGTTTTTTTTATGAGACGACCAAAATAAATAACTTTATTAAAAGCAAAGAAGAGAAAGGAGACACTAGAACAGAACATACATATGTGATGTGACGTGAAAGCTTTACCCGTAAATTATGTTAAACGATAAATAAATCACATGCCTACACAAACATCACATAGCGGCATGTGATGTAGAGTGGCATTATACACAAATGATGTGAAACGATACACGGTGCAAATGACAACCTACGGTAGCCTATGGTAGCATGTAGCCCACTTACACAAGCAGCAGGAATCAAAAGGTTCATTACCAACCTCCACTGCTAACAGCACCCAGCAGCGGCAACAGCATAGAGTTCGTACCTTCAATACAAACGTCGCCTTGTCAGCTTCACGTTCTGAAATGACAGGGAAAATAGGAAACATTAGTTGTCGGCCTACAGGATGACATTTTGCCCTAGTTTCCACTACAGCCACATGCAATCCCGGTACGTACCGTGGTGGGGCTTCCGTCGCTCGGTTGAAGATAGCCGGTATTAATAGAGCCGCGAAGGTTGTATGGCACAATACGTCCCGATAGTCACCGTTCGCCTCGTAATCTCAGGAAGAGCGTTCGTTGACACCGTTAGAAGTTTCAGCTCAACCGAGTAGACACTCTATTAGCAATACCAGCCATCTCCTGATGACCCCATCCAAGGTCACATGATTAACCTGTAAGACACATAAAAAAAAAAAATTAGACTCTTTATCCAGATTTCATACATTGTAAAATTAATATAATAAAGGGATATTTCACTTTATCCTCTACTGAGGCCTTTTGAAAATAACAGATCTAAAAGCTCACAATGTGTCACATCACAATGCATTGTGAGCTTGTAGATCAGCCAAATGGCCAAAATATGGCTGTAGTGGTAAATGAACAATGTAGGCTAGTACGTTTAGTAATACAAATCTACAAAGTAACTAGTAGTTAAACATTTCCAAATAGAGTATATTTTCTACACTACACTTGAGTAAAGGTATAATGATTTAATTTCCACCACTGTTAAGAACCATGGTTTGTTTGTTTGCGATTGTTCCTTCTCTAAGGCCTCGATCAATGCCTTTCACATGGTTTGAGCAAACATTTGTTTGATGGCTGTGTCTGTCCCCCTTCCCTCCAGCAAACAAATGTTTGGTCAAACCGTGTGACTTCCATTGGAAAAGCATTGAGGCGGCCATTAAAAACAGACGAGACAAATGTTTCACACAAACGTATGTTCTGTGCTCTGCCTGTGTTTGATGGCCACTTCAATGCTTTGCCAATGGGAGGCACATGGTTTGACCAAACATTTGTGTTTGATGGAGGGGGGCAAAGAAACACAAGTGTTTGGACAAACCATGTGCCTCCCATTGGAAAAGCATTGAGGCAGCCTTCAAACACAGACAGTGTTGTTTGTATGAAAAAGGACAAATATTCCTGACATTGTCCATTTAGTGTCACAATAAACAGTCCTATAAATCCTCTAATGTCTATACAACGTGTTTCTCAAACAAACGCTCCTTACCTTGGAACAAACAGCATGTCTCCCAGAAAGCATGCAGTCAGTGAACCAGCCTGGCTCAGTGGCTCCCAAACCAAACTGCATGCTGGGAAACAACATGGCCGCTCCTATTTAAATCCAAAGCCACGCCCACTGGATCCGGTCACCTGTTCAACTAGTCCGTCCGTCATTGGTCCGTTGGTCAGAGTGATAAGTGATTGGATCATCCACTGTTGATCATCACAGCTGTGTGCACCACACACACACACACTGGTAGTCTATTAATAGTTGTGGAGAGGGATGTAGATGGAAAGTCTAGAGATATAGGAGTCATTTTAATTAACATTATCCTATGGAATATGCAAGGAAATGTTGGTATAGCGAAGAGGGATAAGGTAACTGATATACTTCCAGTAATAAAACAATCTAATGGCCCATAATAGCCTTATATGTAACCTGGCAAATAGGGCACAGGACACAGACATATATTGGGTTCTTTATTTCCCAAGAAGTTGGTGTTGGTGTATCTTATTTCTTATTTGTGTAAAGAATGCCACAGTTTGGCAAATATGGCATGCAAGCCTGTAACATAAAATAAACCTAAACTAAATACGGTAGTGGCTCTATCACAAACAGTGTGAACTGTGAGGAATGGCCAACTCACACACTGAGCAAACACTGGTCCCCCAAGCTTCACCCCTTTCCAAGACAGTACAAAGACACAGAAACTCAACCAAGTTGAGTTACTAGTAGTTACCAGTTCAGCTTTCACCTCTTGTTTACAATCATCAAGATCTTCTCAAAGAAACCCCACAAACACAGGTTGCTTCTTATTATTATTCAAGACGTTTTTCAGTGTAACCCTTGACCCCCAGAACATGGCACTCCTAAAGTGACAGTGCCACCTGGTGGATTTACATAGAACTACAGGCATATATGCCACGGGGCTACATATAGATCAATCTGTAGCAGCTGGACAGGGCCGGCTGATCCAAGATACAATATGACAGACCATATTTACAGACTCAATAAAAACTTACTGTATGTCCATATATCTAGTGATAGATGAAAAATAACCCAAAAATTGTGAAGATGTGTCGCAAATCTTGGAATATAATTATATTCTTTCAGAGCGAACGTTTTCAACTCAAATCTTTTCAGGCCAAATACAGAAAACTCTGGGGCTCCTTGACATGAAATAGTTTGAGAACCACTTATTATAGAAACAGAAAACTCTCATGATTTAGAAGACATTTGTAGAATCGTCCTCAGGTCTAAATGGCATAAACTACCTAGAACTATAGAGGAATGCTCTCAGAAATACTGTATATAATACTTCATAGAAAATGCTTTCAGCCATTCGGAAAATTAAGCTCCGAACCAGTTAATTCACTCCCCAACATGTTCAATTGATTTTGCACATCAACTTCAAAGGGACAGAAATCAGCCTCGTTGGGGCATCGCGAGGAAGGCAGCGGCGTCTCTCGGCTGGTTGACTCTGCAGACCTGATCACATTCCAACCTCCTGTATAGAACAGAATCCCTGGAACCAAACATTGTATTCATTAAATATGGTGGCTACATCAGGCATGCAAAGTAAAAAAAAATATTAAAATCATTTTTTTTTACCCATTTTGGGTGGGAACCCCTTTTGGTGTTTTAAACATTATGTTATAATTTACCTTTTGAAAAATAACAGATCTACAAGCTCATAGCGCGCCACCGAGTGGCACGCTATGAACTTGTAGTAGATCTGCTATTTTTGAAAAATCGTGAAAATGTGCCTGAAACATGTTCCTGGAACAACATTTTCAGATGGGGGTCGATGGCCAAACACAGATAATTTTTGGGGTCCTTGACATGAAATATTGAGCACCGCTGATACAGAAACATAGGTAAGCCTGAAAAAGAAAAAGGGTTAATACACTGTACCCCTCTACCATCTGCACTGATGACAAAGGTGCTACATTATTTGCCTTATAGGTTCTACTTACCCTGCAAAAACATACAGTAGCATCAGCATGGTAGCAGACACTGTCTTTACAATTTAAGAATTAGCATTCTCTCTCTGGTTCCTCTTTATGTCACTCTGATAGACATTCACCAGCACACACACTTCTCGTAGCCTCTTTGCATATAAGTGCATATTGTTTTGTCAGTTGCAATGACTGATTGCATTGCATTTTTTGAGTGCTGTTATTCAAATGTAACAGTGAACAGAGGGGTTTAGGCTAGGGTGTTGTTCACTTTACTAGAACCCCTTTCCAAAATATATATATTACTTACAGTTGTTTCACTTAAATGCAGAGAGAGAGAGAGAGAGTTCCATGTAGAACAAAGTGGGTTAATTATAGCCCATGTTTTTTGAAATTTTGAAAAAAAAAGTTAGCCTCGTTTCTCATCATTTTGGACCGTGGGCTATAGCCCATATCGTACGGCATACTATAGCGTGCCGTTTTTCATCATTTTTGAGGATTTGAAAAAAATGACGAAATGAAAAAAAAAATCCGCAATTTCCGAAATGACAAAAAAAAATGAAAGAATGAAAAAAAAAATCCGCAATTTCCGAAATTACAAAACAAAATGAAAAAATGAAAAAAAAATCCGCAAATTCCGCAATTTCCGAAATGACAAAAACGATGGGTTATAGCCCATGTTTTTTGAAATTTTGAAAAAAAAAGTTAGCCTCGTTTCTCATCATTTTGGACCGTGGGCTATAGCTGTACTGTGAGGCACACCTGCTGAGTCACCTACATGCACCCGGTACTGTGAGGCACTTTGGGTGAAAATCTCGGAGGAGTTCCCTGGAGACGGGCGTGAGGGTGGAAGAAGGATTCCACGTTGGAATTTGGCATACTGACATACAGACATAGACATACAGGCATATACAAGGGTGCCACTGAGCTCTCTGTGATTTTAGGTTTTAAATTGTTCTTCTTGGTGTCACATTTCAAATGGGGCCTTGGGATCATGCACAGAGCATTTTAATGGTGTTTGCCGCTGTGCATCAAAGGTATCTTTAGTGCTTTTAAGTGTTATCATAGATGCTAATCAGATAATACAGTGGAGGAACCATGACAGACTACAGACCACAGACAGGTAGCTCAATATGTTGTGGCTGTTCACATGATCCAGACGTTATGGGTTCAAATCCCACTCTGGTCTTTAATCTGAAACTTTACTTTGAAGAAGGAAGAACATAAGAATGCACGGAAGTCTCACTCAGTCAGGCAAAGCTAGTGATGGTGCAGTTGGTAAAGAAAAGGACCTTGAAAAAAAATCACTTTCACCTAGAAACTCCATTCACACATTTTATAATTCAGCTTACTGTGGAAACACATGCTGGAACTTTTTACTTTGCCTGAAAAGGAATCTTTGAAATGTTTCATAGTTTTAGAAATATAGTGCTTTCAAATTTGATAAATTTGCAATGGGGCTCAATGGCAGCTCTATGGCACATCAACAAGTCACTTTCACCTAGAAACTCCATTCACACTTTTTATAATTCAGCTTACTGTGGAGACACATACTGGAACTTTTTACTTTGAAATGTTTTGTAGTTTCCGAGTTATTTTCGTATTTTTTTGTCAGGATGAACCTGTGTGTGTGTCCGTGTGTGTGTGTGTGTGTGTGTGTGTGTGTGTGTGTGTGTGTGTGCAAAAAATCACAACATACAAAAGAATGAAGCATCCATAGATTGTTGTCGTTATCTCAACACACATTTATTACAGAGCCAACGGAACCCAACGTTTGTGCAATCATCAGACAGTAGTCCACTGTTACTGTACGTATATTAAACACATCATCATCTGCAGTCATCACCACACAGCACTGTATAATATGATGTAGACTGCTCACTGCTGCAGTCATCATACAGTACATCATGTTTATTATGGCGGTTGCAATCTGTCTATAGAATGATGCCCGTGTCTGTGCCAACATGGTGTTGTTGACAGATCTGTCTTCAGTCAGTCAGTGCTCACATCCTTAACCCACATCCTTAACCTCCACTTAACCACACCTCACCCATGGATAAACATAACTTAAATTAATTAAACAAAACAAAACACGTGCCCTAAACTTAAATTAACACCAAACACATGACTAAACGTATAACATAGATAATTTAGTATTTTAGTTGAAAGACACCGCATGCCTAAAACATAACTTAAATCAGATGAATTAAAAAAAAAACAGCAAACACGCCTACAAGTCACTTAAATTAATTAATTAAACGACATCAATCCCGTCTAGACGTACATGAATTAAACCACACAGCAATCCCCATGCTGCTAAACTTTATCAACGCCATTTAATAAAACCACACCAAAGAGTGTATCAGTAAACTGCTGCGTCTCTATGGCAATAAAGGACAGATCCCAACACTCAAAAGCGTCCATCCTCCTCTCTCGGCGAGGAGGCAGAAATGTGAGTTTAGGGATTACTCCACAGTCTACCGAGTGTAGAGTCTGTAGACTCCACAGTCTACCGAGTGTAGAGTCTGTAGACTCCACAGTCTACCGAGTGTAGAGTCTGTAGACTCCACAGTCTACAGAGTGTAGAGTCTGTAGACTCCACAGTCTACCGAGTGTAGAGTCTGTAGACTCCACAGTCTACCGAGTGTAGAGTCTGTAGACTCCACAGTCTACCGAGTGTAGAGTCTGTAGACTCCACAGTCTACCGAGTGTAGAGTCTGTAGACTCCACAGTCTACAGAGTGTGCTTACAAAAAAACCCCAAAAAGTCATGGTATCGTTAAAACCTCGATAAATGAGTTTCCATTGTGATACAGTATAAAGTATACTATGTTAGCACCATTGATCCAGGCCACAACACAATCCATTGATCAAAAATACACATGCTCTGAAGATGCACCCATCCATCCACCCACCCATCTGACCTCTTAACAGAGGTCATAATGGGGAGGCCGCCAACACTTAAGAATCTTTGAAGTGGGCCCTGATTCTCATAAGGTATAGATTAGAACCACTGCCTTATTCTGACATGAGGATTCCATTCGTGAAATGGTCAGATTTATGCTTATTTCTTGTAATCAGAGAAAGACAGCGAGCACATGACAAGGGTTTCCATCGGTGTGTGTGTGTGTGTGTGTGATCGTACAAATAAAACAACATTTTGTAAAAGGTTTCCATCGGTGTGTGTGATCGCACAAATAAAACAACATTTTGTAAAAGGTTTCCATCGGTGTGTGTGATCGCACAAATAAAACAACATTCTGTAAAAAGTTTCTACGCTCTCATGAAGAAAACGTGTTCTCGATAAAGAACGAACATTATAAATAAAGATAAACGAAACAACTGTTTTAAACGTTGGACAGAAACAACTTGTGTCAAGGTAGACAGAGACAATGTTAAAATTAAAATCGAATTGATGATCAGCGGTTCATAACAAACCAAAACAATCCCTTCCCTATGTTTTGTAGATCTGTTTAAGAGTCAACTGTCCCGGTGCTGTGTAGGTCTGTTCATAGTCGCTCTGTTCCTCATGATTTGTGCATCTGGTGGTTCCCTCCCGCAGCACTAGGGGGCAGCACACCACCGCCGGCTCCCGATTGGACGTCCACAAAGCCCAACCTCTGCCTCCTCTTCCTCTGTTCGGTCATCTACAGAAAATACCATCGCTTTAACGATGACACGCACTGTGTGTGTGTGTTTGTGTGTGTGTATATGTGTGTGTATTGTGCGTGTGTGTGTGTGTGTGTGTGTGTGTGTGCGTGCGTGCGTGTACCTGTTCCTTCAGATCGTTGAGCTGAACGGTCAAGGTCGTGACGACCTTCATGGTCATGGTCAGGCGGTCCTGTAGCATCCGCATCTCGTTCTGCTCCCCGTCGCCGTCGGTTACCACCAACGACATCGCCTGCATCCGCGGGAACCAGTCCAGGTTGTTGTTCTGAAACACACACGCGCACACGCACACGCACACACACACGCGCACGCGCACACGCACACGCACACGCACACACACACACACACACGCACACGCACACGCACACGCACACACACACACACACACACACACCACTTTGAGAATCAGTGTCTACCTCTTCCCATCCTTCGCTCTGACAATAACACAGTTGCTACTGAGTTGAACATGCAGACACTAAAGGTAAGGTGTGTGTGTGTGTGTGTGTGTGTGTGTGTGTGTGTGTGTGTGTGTGTGTGTGTGTGTGCGCGTGCGTGCGTGTGTGCGTGCACCTTGATCATCTGTGCCACGTAGCTCTCAGGTCCAGTGTAGTCGGTCTTGTTCTTCTCGCGGACCAGAACGATGAAGTACAGATAGTTCCAGATGTTGTGTTCCAGTTTGATGTGCTCCTCAAACGACACCGTTTTATTATCAAACTTATCACGCTCCAGACCTGAAACACACAGCGATACACTGACTGATCAATAAACCTTATCACGATCCAGACCTGAAACACACTGACTGATCAATAAACCTTATCACGCTCCAGACCTGAAACACACTGACTGATCAATAAACCTTATCACGCTCCAGACCTGAAACACACAGCGATACACTGACTGATCAATAAACCTTATCACGCTCCAGACCTGAAACACACAGCGATACACTGACTGATCAATAAACCTTATCACGATCCAGACCTGAAACACACAGCGATACACTGACTGATCAATAAACCTTATCACGCTCCAGACCTGAAACACACAGCGATACACTGACTGATCAATAAACCTTATCACGATCCAGACCTGAAACACACAGCGAAACACTGACTGATCAATAAACCTTATCACGATCCAGACCTGAAACACACAGCGAAACACTGACTGATCAATAAACCTTATCACGCTCCAGACCTGAAACACACAGCAACACACTGACTGATCAATAAACCTTATCACGCTCGGCTCCAGACCTGAAACACACAGCGATACACTGACTGATCAATGGATTGATTAAAGTGATGCTTCAATGTTCACATTACTCACTCCAAACCAGCTACAGAGAGGAAAGAACTCTTACGGGCCATTCAGAACCAGAACTCTTACTGGCCATTCAGAACCAGAACTCTTACGGGCCATTCAGAACCAGAACTCTTACGGGCCATTCACACCAGAACTCTTACGGGCCATTCACACCAGAACTCTTACGGGCCATTCAGAACCAGAACTCTTACGGGCCATTCACACCATGCACGAGACCTGTAACTACAGTATAACCACAGATGTGCCGTTTGAAAACGTCACATGTCCTGCCATTGGCAATTCAGTAGATTGTCAGTGGATTGTCACTCAAAAACAGAACCTTGTCAGTGAGAAAGGGGGACATTTGCCAAGATGTTATAATTCTATTCAGATTCCCTGAATAAGAGTTCCTCTGCTGGACACTTCTTTTCAGTAGCAAAGCAGTAGAATTACCAAGGCTAATCAGTGAATAAAACCTGCAGGGAAAACGTGGATTTTCAGAAAACCTTCAGGGAAAGATCAGGAAAGCGTGAACAGTTGGAATGACACCTAAATTCCGGTGAATTGCCAAGTGTGGTTGCACTGATGCGAGCTGCCGCGAGGAATCCGCTGGGAAAGTCTAGAATGTTCAGTTCTTGATGAATTCTGTTTATATTACATATTGTGATGTCACTCCTGTCTGATTGCACATTATATTGTCCAATCGAAACAGGGACAGAAAAATTGACTTTTGGGGTTACAGAAAAGTTACAAAAAACGTCCATTGAACGGTTTGAAAGGTTTAACAAAAACAGGTTTACTTTAGCTGCATGGCATTAAGGTGCTCGGACCTTGAACAATACTGTGGTGCCTACACACAGCAACCACACTGATTCTAGTGTGTCCACAGTACACACAGCAACCACACTGATTCTAGTGTGTCCACAGTACACACAGCAACCACACTGATTCTAGTGTGTCCACAGTACACTGGTGTTCTGTAAACAGCAGCACCAAACACACAGCCACAACACTACAGGGAGTATAAATAATGATCTGGTGCCGCCCGCATATAGAACAAATAATGGGTAAATCCACTTTCCACAGCACTGCCACTCAAGTGTGGAATGCCCCGCCCCCCTTCCCTCAAAACAAACAAATCACTGGCTTCCTTTAAAACCGGTCTGAAAAATCACCTATCAATGTCAGCGGGTCAAAAGGAGAGAAGATGACTGCCCAACCTCCCCATACCCCCCCCCCCCCCCCTCCAAGTGATTTATTTGTATTTAGATTTTTTTTGGTACTTACACCTGTAAATAGTTTTCATGTTTTTGAGGTATCTCGATTACTGTCATCCTTTTG
Organism: Protomyctophum bolini; assembly: GCF_963924005.1. Classification (NCBI taxonomy): domain Eukaryota; kingdom Metazoa; phylum Chordata; class Actinopteri; order Myctophiformes; family Myctophidae; genus Protomyctophum; species Protomyctophum bolini. Next base: position 5,083,142 of record NC_137866.1, read on the forward strand.
TTGTGAATGAATGCATTGGGACCCGAATGGAAACAAGACCAAAGGTCTTTTGTCGGTGCCGTCCTTTTGGATAAAGTGTGCTTTGACTGTACCATGTATGTACTGTTTTGCATTTATTATTGTCAAATAAAATAATCAATGTGTCAGAGAGCCCACATGGAGGACGGGAGAGAGTTCTATCTCAGTGCTGCTGCAAGACACATTGAATAATATTATCTGCCTCAGATAATTAATTATATCGAGGCGAGATGGTTGTACCTGATGAGGTAATGCCAGCTATAGCCCACCAACTGGCCTTAGCTATTCAAAAGAGTCTCCTCAGATGCAACAAATTACATATGCCCTGAGGCTTCAACCAAACATACTTAGTAAAAGGTGGAGTCCTGTACTGCCTCTACTGATGAGGTAGCAGGTTTTCGGAATCTTGAGTAACCAAATACACTTCTCTTCAGACCTTCTGGTGTACCCATACGCCTTCCTCCATCTCCAGTCATGTCTGTTCCCAGTATTGTTTACCTCCCATTGTTACCGTCGCTCTGTCGTTTTTGTCTCGCTATATACCTGTATTTTATTTTTTATTCCCTTGTTTTTTTGTTTTGTTTTCTTGTTTTTTTGTGAATACTTGTAAATGTATGTGAAGTTGTTTGTGTGTATGAGTTTATCATTTATATATCCTGTGAAAGTATGTAACAGCTGAGGTTGTGAAAAAAGAAAAAAAAATCAGTTGTAAGAAAAATGTATACCTGTAAATTCTGTGAAGTTGCCTAAACTGAAATAAAAACAAAGCTTTCTAATGGATGGCCGTCAATGTTTCTGTCGTTCATAAACATCACGCTGAAAGTGTTCCAAAGATCGTTTATGGCTATAGCTGTGGTGTCTACACTTTAGCATCCACTTCAGTTAGGACCATTTTTAAATGGCATATTTGTAGTTATGGTTAGTTAGTTTGACCCACCACAGATGAAGCAGGTGGTTTTATATAGTTAGTTTGACCCACCACAGATGAAGCAGGTGGTTTTGTATAGTTAGTTTGACCCACCACAGATGAAGCAGGTGGTTTTGAGAACCTCTTCTTTCCTCTGTTTCTCGCTCCTCAGGTCGGCGAAGGTGTCAATGATCACGCCGAAGATCAGGTTCAAAACGATGATGATGACGATGAAGTAGAACAACAGGTCGTACACCACCCTAGCAGGGTACAACGGCTCCTACACACACACACACACACACACACACACACACACACACACACACACACACACACACACACACACACACACACACACACACACACACACACACACACACACACACACACAGTATAAATCAGATATACATATAGTCGTTGTTGGGCAGAAAACAGATACTCAATTTGTCTACTTTTTGTTTGTTTGTTTTATAAATCAGTGCTGTTGAACACCCTTTACGTCTGTGTGTACTGTAGGTTGTATTGTGCTTTTAATTTATACCTTTCTAGTTTGTCTCAATTTATCTGTATACATTTGATTCATCTTTATGTGAAAACATAAAAATTCAATACAAAAAAAAAGCGCTTTTGACTAAACCTAACTCTATTGGATCCTCAAACTGTCAGACAAAACAGCTAACTCCGTCTTGTGGAGTTCGGTGGTTTGACCCCCATTGATTGAAATGACGGAGAAAAATGGCAAAAAAAACCCCCCAAAAAAACGATATCCACATTAATGGTCAAAAACCTCCTAACTCCACTTGAGCTGTATTTGGGTACACATTCAAGTATCTGACAATGTCACCATACTGCCCGACAGCATAGATATACATAGTATGCAGGCAGGCAGACCGACAGACAGGTGTGTTTACGTTCTTGGATGGTTTTCTGAGGACGTCTCCGACTCCTCCTCCGTTCCTGAGGCCGTGGTTCATCACCGTCACGATGCACATCAACAGAGTGTCACACGCACGCTCTGTGTTAGACTCCTCTGCAACACACACACACACACACACACACACACACACACACACACACACACACACACACACACACACACACACACACACACACAGTTATCGTCACATCGATACTGTTAGTCGTGCAGTGCATATAATTAATTGCATTTTCATAGCGCTTTTCCAAGTGCTCAAAGCGCTTTACAACGGTTCATTCATTCATACATTGTGGCGAACAGTCGACGCCAGCGTCCTCACTTCCCACATTCACACACCGACGGTGGCGAGCTCACACCAGCCGACTCATTGGAGACAATGTAGGGTTCAGTGTCGTCTAGCCCAAGGACACTTCGACATGTGGACAGGAGGAGCCGGGATTCGAACCGCCAACCCAGGGATCATTGGACGACCTGCTCTACCTCCTGAGCCACAGCCGCCCTAACTAACTAACCATAATGAATGAATGAATGAATTGCATTTTTATAGCAGAATTGAGGAAATTAAAACACTGGTTTGATATAAATAAATTATCACTAAACTTGAGCAAAACTAAGCTTATGTTATTCGGAAACCGTACAATAGATACACAAGTACAGTTGTCTATAGAAAATGTTAACATTGAAAGAGTATATGAAAATACATTTCTGGGTGTTTTGTTGAACCACCAGATCTGCTGGAAACCCCATATAAACTATGTGAGAACAAAGCTTGCACGGAGCATTGCAGTTCTAGGGAAAACTAAACACATTTTGGATCATAAATCACTACATTTACTATATTGCTCGCTTGTCCTACCATATCTCAATTACTGTGTAGAAATGTGGGGAAACACCTATAAAAGTAATCTAAAACCACTATGCCTACTGCAAAAAAAAGCAATCAGAATAGTTAACAAGGCAGGATATCTGGATCACACCAATATACTATTTTTACAATCACACATCATGAAGCTAATGGACCTTGTTGAATATAAGACTGCACTAATTATGTTTAGAGCAAGAAAAAATATTTTACCAGGTAAAAATGTTCAGTGATAGAGAGGGGGGATATAATTTAAGACGAGAACTCAACTTCAAAGTACACTGTGTTAAATTAAAATCGAAGAGTATTTTTTATTTTTTATTTAGTTAAAGTACTGGTTTTACCAGTTGTATCGACTTTATTTCTATTATTTCCGAGATTGTTTTTTATTTCTTTGCTCTATTTTCATGTCTTACTTTAAAGGAAGACTGACACGCCCCTCGGGAGCTAATAACTGCTATCAAACAATGCTATCATGATTCTGACGTCAGAGTGGCGAAAGCTTTCCCCAACGACTTCTATGCGGGCTCGCCGGGCTTGGTGGCCGTGGTAGCATAGCAACTTATGCTACTATTTTGGTGTCACATTTAGCTTGAATACTGGGTGAAAGTCTCATTAAAAAAATTATTTTTTCGCAACATTGTTCAGGTGAACTGTGTGTTTATGCTTGTTCATTGTAATAATCAATATCGCTATGATTATTTTATTTATCGCCACGTCGCTCCGCATGACAACATAGTCTAGCCCGTCTCAGATGCAGGCTGCACACACACGGACGGACGGACGGACGGACGGACGGACGTATAGTCTCTGGTCAGGTCCCCGCATTGAACTGGGCATGTGTGTACGCACACACACACACACACAGACACACAACTTTTAGCCGTGGCTATAGTGCATGACAGCGGGGAAGAGATTCCGTGCCATTGCATGTGTGTGTGTGTGTGTGTACACACATGCCCAGTCCCCCGTAGAGGCTCATGATCTCGTCCGCAAGACTATGCCTCGGCATAGCGATATTTATTATTACAATGAATACAAACATAAACACACTATAGTTCACTTGAACAATGTTGTGGTAACTAACTACGGTATTACAGAGTGAGAGCGAGGGTGTACATGTCAGCCTGCGGCTGAGAGGGGAAAAGAACAGTAGTCGCGCTGCTCTCACAGCGGCCAGACAACAGCAGACCGTCCGTAGTCGCGACTGTCGCGCTGCGGGGCTGAGAGGTCTCAGAGCGGGCAGACAGGGGTGTTGGCGACCGGGGGAACATGGGACTCCAGTCCAAAATTTGCGCTTGTGCTGCAGTTCCCCTAAAAAACCCCACGCCAACCTCAATTGCATTCAAACTAAGCATTTCTGGCGAAAAAATAATTTTTTTCAATTACATTTATAGCCAATATGACGCTAAATGTACCGTCAAAAACGCTAGCCTGACCTATAGCCACTTGTTGCTAGCGCCGTAGCCCCGTTTCAAACTGTTTCAAACTGTTTTCAGTCAGACCACGTGATGTGCTGTACCACCCATATTAATTTCGGGGCATGTCAGCGGACCTTTAAGCAACGATAAACCGGGTTGTTATAAATGTATATATACTATTAAGTTATAAGGGTAAAAACCCAGGGGGGTAGGGTCCTAATAAGTTTAACACTTCACCCTACTCCTTTTCAGACATTGTTAAGAGTATTTTATCTTTTGTTTCAGTGTTTTTTTTATGTATTTGACTTCAAATAATGTTCGAAATAAACTCATTCATTCATAGCGCTTTTCCAAGTGCTGAAAGCGCTTTACAATGGTTAATTCATTCATACATTGGGAGGTGAAGCGGCGAACAGTCGACGCCAGCGTCCTCACTTCCCACATTCTCACACCAACGGTGGCGAGCTCACACCGACCGACTCGTTGGAGGCAATGTAGGGTTCAGTGTCTTGCCCAAGGACACTTCGACATGTGGACAGGAGGAGCCGGGATTCGAACCGCCGACCCAGGGATCATTGGACGACCTGCTCTACCTCCTGAGCCACAGCCGCCCACAACCATACAGCTAAACTAACTATCAGACTGACTGACTGTACACTATTGTACAGCTAACCTTAACTATTTCAGACTTTACAGTACCAAACCTAATTCAGCGAACTATACAGCTAAACACAACTAGTACTGTAAGTCGTACCGTCCTCCTCTCCAGTAGACCCAGCAGTGGTTTCTGCTGTGCAGCTGACTCCATCTGTAGAGCAGGAGTTCATGAAGTCCTGAGAAGCTTCACTCTGCCCTGAAGCTGTACAACGACATCACATCAGCTGTAATCAGGGGTGAGCTGGCTATCACTATCCAGGGTGGCGACCTGGTAGTTTGCACGCTAGCCCGCACAGCCATTCATAGTTTCCGCACTTCGCTAACCTCGCTAACAAAACCTGACGATAGACGCCGAGTGTCACAGCTTGGATTAACAGGAATGACCAAGCTTGGCTACTGTAGATATCAATGGTGACGGTCCATTGTGTCGTACAGTAGTACTGTAGTAGTAGTACAGTATTACTGTAGGTGTCAGATGTTCTGTCTGGAGTAGTCTAAAGAGTTGGATAACAGTGGCTGATGGATTCACCAACTAATTCAATTACAGAGGTGAAGTTTGCAAGGTAAATGCATAATACTACTAACTAACTAAATACTAACTACTAATACTAACGTTTCCCCACTATGCAAGTAAATAGAATAAAATGATATACAGTATATTGTGGGTTAATAAATATGTCTACATTTAAGAGGTTATTTCAAAGTGGTGATAGCTCGCAAGCTTGTGCACGTGCTTGTGCACCGGCGTGCACGCAACACAAGTCCCACTACTTACTGTAAGAAATCCACAGCACATCCCTGGCTGCAATCATCTGACTCATCAGCTGTAATCATCCTATTCATCACCGCATTTAGAGTTACTAAGTGTTATAATTATAGTTAGCCCTATAGCCCTAGACCTTCATTCAATCTGAGGGAAATTATCTTATCATAATATACCACCACAGTAAGGATGAAACAAACAAGCCGGTACTAAAAACAGGGTAGCAGTATAATATAAAAGACAATATAACGTAGGGATGTCCCCATTCTTCGCTTCCGATCCCATCCCGATACCTCCATTTCTGTGTTAGCCGATACCGAATA